>NC_138077.1:157024620-157624620 GCF_964212035.1 Myotis nattereri | reverse complement strand
GGTACAATGCCTTTCAAGATGGCTTAGAACCACCTGTCTTCTTCAGCAACCACCTGGTACATGGGAAAGCTTTGTATCACCGGTATGCCCAACAATGGAAGTTTAGCTTACTTTTCTACTGTCCCTATTCCTTATTTTAAACTGTAGCTGGCAGCCTTCCACATCTTTAGAATTAAATAGTTGAAAGGCAGGCAGCCATCTCTTTTCACAAGTCCTCCAAACTCGATACCATGACAATATCCTCCAAGAATTCACAGGGGCCCACCCCGTGTTGCTCATTGGTTGGGCATCACTCTATGAACTAGGAGGTTACAGTTCAATTCCTAATCAAGGCACATGCCCAGGTGGCGGGCTCGATCCCCATTAGGGGGCGTGCAGGAGGCAGTCATTGATTCTCTCTCATCACTGATGTTCCTATCTCTCCCTCTCCCTTCCTCTCTGAAATCAATGTATATTTCACACGGGCCTCTACACAGGGCAAGTGCCATAAGCCCATTAGTTTTTATAGTATAACAAACATCCATTATAGGATGGACAGCAAATATCTTTTTTTATAAACACTTTCAATGTTTATGAATGGTTCTCTTTAATCCTACTCATTGTGTTTGAGAACACCAGCACCCTGACCACAGAGATAAGAGAAGAAATCACAAAGTATTTTCTTATATATCTACTACTTCATAATCTCAAGTATTCCCTTTTAATTCCAGTATTATCCTAGATGGGCTTGTAGGGAGCAGTGAGTTGGAGAGACACAGGATAGTGTCTCGGTATTTTTTTGGGAGACTCTGGAGGAAAGAGTCTGACAGTTTAGTGCCATCATCTTTAGAATTTGGCAGCATTTATGATGTTATCCTTAAAAAAAAAGACAAATTCCATTTAACCTTGCATTTCTGTCTATGCATCCACTTGTATATTTATATATTTACATTTATTTTGATAAAAAGATATAGGTTGAATTTGTGGCACTCATTGGATTAGTAAAGAATTCAGTCCACTTGACCTAGCCAATGAAAGAGCTAAATATGGAAAACTATACAGAGACTATACTTTCTTGGTCATTATGTGGCTATACTTGTCTCAAAATGTGGCTTCACTTTTAGTGTTAGGTCTTTAATTTATATTCAAAGTTGTAAATATGAGAGTTAAGCTTACCTTTGAACATTCATAAAAATTTCTGGGTTTCAATGATTCATAACTTTGAGCAAAATCCCTTTGGCTATTTTTAAGCTAGAAGCAGGAAATAAGAGCATTTTTCCAATTTTAAGTTCAATTAAACTTGGTATGCTTCAATAATTCAGAAACCAATGAACTTTAAAAACTGAAGATTTTCATGGGTCCAATTTACTCCCATTTAATATTAGTTCAGAAATTTAAGCAACATATTTTTTAATTATTGAAAAGCAATATGTTACAAAAATTGTTCTCTGGGGTCTGTTTAATATAACACTGGATAATTATATTTCAAATATAAAATATTATATTAAGTAAAGCTTATGTATTTTGTAGTACAGTATGAGCAAAGGGATTAGATGTATATAGTTGAGATGCTATGTTAAGATATGGAAAAGTAAAAATCTTTATTTATACCAAAACCTTTAAAAATAATAATTAGCATAAAATGAGAATATGCTGACATATTGGTTTATAATATTTTAAAATAATACTTTACTGATTTTATATTCCACATTATATGTAAATTTTTAAAAGACTATGTTTAATAAAGTATACATTTTACAGTACATTTTTAATAATATAACTCTAGAATATCACTGTCCAATAGAACTGTCTACAATGATGGAAATATCTGATACCTGCATATTAATACAGTAGCTATGAGCCACATATAGTTATGCAGAACCTAAATGAGACTAGTGAAATTGAATAACAAATAACAGAATGTTTATTTTTATTTAATTTTAATTAACTAAAAGATTAATTTATTCTGACACATGTGCCTAGTGGTTATCATATTGGACAATTAAACTCTAGAATGAAACCATCCTTAACATTCTTCTAATACTTGCTTTTGTATCCTTGAAAATTATGTTAATTATAATACTTTGCAATCTTCAGAGATACAGAATATTAGGAGAGTCAAAGACTATGATAGCATATCATTATTTTCAAAATGAAATTTGAAAAAACAAACAAATCAATGCTGCATATGAAAGGGCAGCAGATATCATTAATATCTCCAAAATCTGCCAATTATTGATGCCAATCATTACTATGAAACAGGATTCTATAACCCCATGCAATACAAGTTTTGCAGAATTGTACAATTTTATATAGAAATTTATGTCAGATGATTATCATATAAATCTAGTATTTTAAATTGCAAAAGTGCAATTGTTTTTAGATACTTTTGCTTTTCCACTTCCATCTTCCTACCTCTATATAAATGTCTTTGTGTGTTTTTACATATTTATAACTATTTAAATTAAGAAATTGGTAAGGTGAAAAATACTATAAATTTGGAAAATGTAAACAGCTTGTTTCTTCCATAACACATGTGTTCTCTACAGGGGAACTTTGTAGTGCTGACTCGCAGAAGATCCCAGAACCAATCTGCCCGTGGGACTGTCTGTCTTGTTCTTCCTTCCAAAGACGAATATTGTCTGTACTCTGCCAAACACCAGGAAAACTAGATTCATTCAAGGACAAATTATTTAAAAGAACCTTTTGCACACCTCCTTTCAGAGACTATGTATTTTCTTCAGTTTCTTTTTGGTTTTCTTGTATTCTATAATGATTTTCAAGATAAAAACTACAAAAGCAAGTACAAAATAACATTTCAAATATTTTACTTAATGGTGAAATTAGTTGGGAAAGTGTGACACAAAATTCAGTACATTCATTTTTATTAGTGTTAATACTAGCGATATCTTCTTTATATGATTGCTGTTGGTAATAAATAAGGTAATATAAATTAAACACTGGTAATAGCACCTGGCACACAATTATTATTAATCTTTTTGTTTAAGGTAGAATCATTATGTAGTCACTGTTAAATTTTACTCTCAGAAAAGTGTTAGGGATGAATTAGGATCTTTGCTAAAAAGATGTATGGAGTGTGCTTCAAAGAAGAAATAGTACTTTATAATTTTTTGAAAATATTTTTAATGACTTCAGAGAGAAAGGGAGAGGAAGAAAGAGATAGAAACATCAATGATGAACAAGAAACATTGATCGGCTGTCTCCTGCACACCCCACACTGGGCATTTGCCTTGACTGAATTGAACCATGACCTCCTGGTTTATAGGTTGTTACTCACGCACTGAGCCATGCCAGTCAGGCAAGAACTAGTGCTTTACGTAAATGCATAATTTTGTTAAGAAAAATATAAATAACAAAAATTAGTGTTGTCTGTCATATACTCAAATAACCTCAGGGGGCCTCCTTCATTGAAGTAAGAGGGGTTTTTTGTTTTGTTTTGTTTTGTTTTGTTTTGTTTTGTTTGTTTTTATTGATTTCAGAGATGAAGGGAGAGGGAGAGATAGGAACATCAATGATAAGAGAGAATCATTGATCAGCTGCCTCCTGCACACTCCACACTGGGGATGATAGAGCCCGCAACCCCGGGCATGTGCCCTGACCAGGAACCTCACCTTGACCTCCTGGTTCATAGGTTGATGATCAACCACTGAGCCATGCTGGCCAAGCTGAAGTAAGAGTTTTAAGCTATTTCTCTAATAATGGAAATTGATTTGTCCTGGTCCACCCATGTGCCCCAGCTCATTCAATGCCATGCTTTTGCAAGAGTGCTGGCTAGCATTGGGAGAGCATACCCACTCCCAGTCATAATTAACTCGGCTCCATGGACAGTTAGCTAAATCTTTCAAGTCTTTTTTCTAACTGTCAGTCTAGGTAAATCAAGAAAGCATGAGAAGTTTTTAAAATTCTGGTCATTTCTTTCAGTTAGCAAGCTATGGGTTGTTTTCCTGTCTTATATAACTTTCTTAATTATACTAAAGAAATATGTTGGCAGAATAATATTTGTACTATGTAAACTAAAAGAATTCTTATAGTAATAGTTTTATACTACTTATTATTTAAACAAATTTTAAGAGAATACTAATTGAATGATTACTTTATAGTTTTAGGATGAATATGTAAATGCCATTATACTCTTCTATTTTATCCAAAAGTAGAGCATTTGTTCTTAAAAATAACACACCAATTAACAGGGAAATAATGTTTTCATGAAGACAACTGTTCAAGGAAATCATGAGGAAACAAAATAATTTATTTTTTTATTTACTTCAAGAAACTTAAAATCAAGTTGATATTAAAACACACTCTCAGAAAACATTAAAAATATAATGTTGTATCCCATAGGTATCAACTGCTTACTTCAGATATTAAGTATAAAAAAGGTGGGACTTTATCTAGGTGGTAAGAGAATTTAGAAACATCCATAGAGGAGTGAAGTCATGGAGAGTAATGTGAAGAGTATATTATATCAAGGATGGAAGGAGGATGGCCGTATACACTACACAGTCAAGGATTCTGTCAGGAAGAAGGCTGACTAGGAAAGCAGACTGATCTTTTTTTTTTTTTATAGACCAGTATTTTTATTTTTTAATTGAAATTCTTTATTGTTTAAAGTATTATATAAGTCTCCTTTACCTATGGGAGTTTTTAATAACACTTCTAGAAATTATAGTAACAAATAGGCAGACATAGAAATTTAAAGGTGGGATTATTCTACATTGTTACTATCTTCAGGAAATTAGGTTGGTTAAAAGCAGGGTGTATTTGAATAGAGAGACATGAAGGAGGGAGACAATTTGGAAGTAGTAGGTGTAACTATTGTCTTTCACTTTAAAGCTGTTATTTGACAAAGTTCCTTTACATATTAAACTCATATGCTTGAGGAAGACTGACATGTGACTTATTTAGAGTTGAGCTAATAGGAACATGAAAGAAGAGATAATTAGAAAGAGTTTTTATTTGTTTTATTTTGTTTTGTTGGTGAGGGGATTGTGGGTTTTTTGTGGGGTTTTTTTTGTTTGTTTGTTTGTTTGCTTGCTTGTTTGCTTTTTATAGCATAGACAAGGCATGGCAACAAGATAACCGCAGATAGCTCTGAAGTGATAAGAGAAATAGCAAGAAAATCAGAAACTAGTTTGACAAGAAATTTTTACTTATTTCCAGCAAGTTCGATGTGGCAGCAAAATATTAAAGTATAAATTCTTAGTAATTAATTAAATCTTTGCAACTTCATATATATTAGAAAGGTCAAGGCTAGAGAGGAGAATAAGTAATTCCCTAAGAATATCTTGAGAGAAAGAAAGAAAGAAAAAAGACTGTAGGGAATTTCTTTCTGGAGAGATGGAATGTAAGAATTTGGAAAAGCCAGGGAATTTTAGGGCTATAGATATATCCATAGATATAATGAAACAAACAAACAAACAAAATTAGCAAGGGGCATGACTAATAGCTTGGTCAAAGTTTCAAAGATTCTGAATTTAAATGATTGAAAGAGGCCTTTTAGGCTTAGAAGAGCATTGTTAATGATCTTACTGTGTGGACTTTTGAGATCCCAGAGTGCAACAGAGATTATGAAGTGAATGATGGTGAAAATATTGTGCCAGGCAATATCAGAATAAAGGCAAAAAATAAGAAAGAAATGATCTAGCAGCTTTATGGAGGCAGGAAGGTTTAAAGGCAACAAGATAAAAGATTGAGACTCAACGTGCTAGAAATATTGGAACAAACAGATAAACGCAAGGTCCCTTAGGGGGGCAGAGAAAACAAGTTCAAAACCAGAGGAAGGAAATGCCTTTTTTCTCACTCACACATTCTTGATATAATCTCCTAATTAGACTTCACTGTCAGTATAATACCAACCAAAATATTCTTTTAGATAATCACTTACACAATAATAATTAAGTAATTTTACTGATAACATTTGAACAATATGTAAAAAGGTAAAGGTAACATTTCAATCCTCCTGGAAACACACACACGCTTAAATCAAAATGAGTTGCACCATCATTCATATTTCCATGTAGCATTTTAGATCCCAAAGGTGAGCTCAAAAGGCAAGTACTCAAACCAGTGATAAAGAAAATGCTGTTCAAAGGATTCTCATATTACTAAGTCATATTTTTATAGTCATAACCTGATGTTTATAAAATTGCCTTTTTCAGATAACTCTTCTTAAATGGAATGCATAGTGTGTCGTTCTTAATAAAAAAACATGCTCTTTGATTTCACTAGTTTTATACCATATTTGTTGCAATAGTTTTCATTTCCTTCTAACCACATAAGGTGAAGACCTTCTTGTGAGGAAGGCTGCAAAGAAATACTTAATCCTAGTAGAACAACAAAGCCCTACATGTCTCAGTTAATAGAAGAGCGTGGCAGGTAACTTCTTTCCCCGGCAGTACTTCTCTGTAACAGTTAACTGCATAGTATTCACTTTACAATGCATTCACACCAGTTTTTGTTTCCGAGTTAAACAGCACTGGCAATATTAATAACCCATTAAGACTGGAAAATGCTCTTTAAAAACAAAAAGGTGAGTTTACTAGTATATCAGTAACATCAAGTCACTGTTCCAAAAGAAGGCTTAAATAATAGTCAAAGTGAAATTTACCTTCTAAACTTCCCTTGTGTCAAAATCCCTGGAGGACCAATTTTCTTAAACTCTTAGACTTAATTGTAACTACTCTTTCATGTTATTGAGAGATAGCTTAAAGTTCTGGTATAAAAATATAGATCTCGACCAGCCTTAATTTCTCAGGACATTGAATATTTACAAGAGAGTTGTATTTATTTTTTCCAAGTTGTAAAGCACATAATATTGACTAGAAAATGCTGTCTAATTACCTACCTATGGTCCATCCACTTACTCTCCCAAGGAACACAAACATCAATATGTCAATTCATTATCATCAGAAACATACTTTTTAAATAGGATTGTTATTACTGATCGTTTTTAGCTCTGGTCCATAGTACAAAATTTTTGTTCTCAGATTTAACTAAATTTAAATACTTTGCTTCAAATTAGTGGCATTGGCAAAATATTGCCACAGTGCCAATCTGCTTTTCAGGGCTAAAAATAATTTCATATATTTACTTACAATATGACTGATGCAATAACTTTCAAGAACTACTTTGAAAATAAAGAGAAGGGTCATTCCTCATTATAACATAATATACTTTTCAGTTTGCATACCAATGTCCTGTGGCTAAATCCTTTTTTCAATTAAATTAAAAGACTGTGTTCCATCCAATGATTTAAAGGTATTGGACAGACAGTGCTTGGCACAAAATAGTTACTTAATAAATATCAGTATTACATTTGAAAAAAAATTTCAAAGTGATATTATTTTCTCAGCCTAATCAAATCAAATTTTCTTTTCATTAAATGTAAAGAATATGATCTCACTCATTTGTGGAATATAATGAACACATATACTGATGAACAAAAACAGATCCAGAGACATAGAAGCATTGATCAGATGGTCAAACACATATGTAATACCTTAATCAATAAAGAAAAAAAGAAAAAAAAGAACATTGGTTTTTACAAAGAAAGAACAATTACTGGTATCTAATAAAATTCTACAAAGTAAACATTTTAGATACAATATTAGATAAAATAGATAATATTTGATAAAATATACTTTAGAAAAAAATTGAATACAGTTTTATTCACTGTTAATTTTCATAAGGTACTTTTTAATTTTTTCTATATTTTTAGTATGAAATTACTGTAGTGAGGAAGACAAGTACATAAGAATTTGGCCGAAACCATTTGGCTTGGTGGATAGAGCATCAGCCTGCGGACTGAGAGATCCCGGGTTCGATTCCGGTCAGGGGCATGTACCTGGGTTGCGGGCACATCCCCGGTGGGGGATGTGCAGGAGGCAGCTGATCGATGTTTCTCTCTCATCGATGTTTCTAGCTCTCTCTGTCTCTCTCCCTTCCTCTCTGTGAAAAATCAATAAAATTATATATATATATATATATATATATATATATATATATATATATATATATATAAAAAGAATTTGAACTCCTATAAAACAGGCTGTATAAAACAGACTTGGTCTCTACTACATCTGACCAATTATAATTGGCTAAATAGTTAAGGAACACCATTGGATATATAAATGTTATCTTGATGTAATTGGGATGCCATTCATTGAAAACATTAAAATGTCAACTAAAAATACCTGGGATTATATAATATTGCATCTTTGTGCTAAGACACAGCCCAAGAAACAAAAATTAATAAATTCAATTAAAACCAAACCTTTACTCACAAGGCATAGTGGAATTCACCTTAGATCTTATATTCTTACTGTTTACCATTTTATACATCAGTGGTAGCTACTTCCCCCTAAAAAACAATAATTTTAATTATATTTCTTCTCATTTTCCACAACCAATTCAAAATTTCATAGATGCTGAGTTTTATAGAATTTATATTTATCTTCCTACGCTACCCTCTTTTCTTTCTGGCTAATATGTTCTTTTTCCAAAGAGTGAATTTCACCCTTGAAGTACAAACCAACCATTTCTATCTCTCCGGTTCTCCTTCTCTGCTTCCCTCTTTTCTCTTCTCTTTCTCTTCCTAATTCCTCCCTTCCTTCCTTTCATTTCACACCTCATGAGTTCTACATATCAAACTCTCAGGAATGGATTTGACAATGGAAGAATTCTTCATTGAGTGTAAGAAAGAAGAATATCCATAAACAAAGACAGATTTGCTTTTAGGGGATACAGAATGTTTGGTTGTGGGATTGAATATCTATATTTTCTTGCTAAATGTTTTTATCTAATTATTACAAAAAATAAAGAACATTGTCAAAGGTCTTATATGAACATACCTAACTCTAAACTAGAGTTTTATCCTAAATTTTGGCTAGAAAAAAAGTGATATTTAAAAATGAGAGTTTAACACCATGCTTAATGTCTCACAAAATTCTCCAACTCAAAATCTGTAGTCCCTTAGACACTGTGAAGGCAATAACCTCTCTCTCCATGGAAATTTTATTTAAAGACTAAAGTTAATCATTTAAGTTATGAGAATAACTATGTCCATCTCCAGTTCTTGGCGCCTAAGGGCAGTGTTTTCCATAGATAAACTATATTTTGACTTATGCAAAAATTCATCAAAAATAGATCCAATTTTACTTAACTTTTATGACAAAAAAGAGAAACTATTGTCAGTAATGATACTTTACACTGTACTACACTTTTCAGTTTCTAAACCCAGTTCTCTTACAGTATTGCATTTGACCCACAGCACCCTGTGAGTTAGCTATTATTTCAATTTCATAGACGTGGTAACTCAAGCTCAGAGAGGTTAAGTGACTTGCCCAAGTTCAGATAGTAAGTGACAACAGGACCCGGAACCTCTGACTTCTAAAATTGTCTCTAAAGATATCTATTCTTTTTCACAGACAAAAACTAAGTCTGAAATTTATTATGTGGATAATGAGTTATTCATTGCCTTTTATATCTTCTCAGGAGGAAGATACACTAGGACAGAGACACTTGACATATAGAAAGTGATGGAGAGTAGAGAGATAAAACAAGCTGGTTGTACTGTTGAGCCTCTATGTTTCCCTATATGGTGCCTGATGAATACTATGTGCCTTCTACCATTATAGCCCTTATATCTTGATTCCTTTTAACATATCATAAAAGATACGACGATTGAGTCTTTATAACTAAGACAAATTTAATGCGAAGCCCAACCTTTTTTTTTTTCCTTTTCGATCCAATGTTCCGGGGTCATCCTATGATCACACACGCAAGGGGGATCGCGGTTATATCTCTGAATAAGGTTATGACCACATGGATGAGTGGCAGTAGGACCAAAACCCACATGGTCTCATTAGCCGTTATTCTCCATTGCTGTGTCTGACCACAGTGGCCGCCTAATAAGTGGCTGCCTGGCTGAAACATTAAATGAACACAAGAAAGTAGCTTCTGAAGCCCTGGATACTTTTTTTTTAAAAAAAAAAAAAAAACCTCTTTATTATTGAACATATTGAAGTGAGTTCCTTGAGATATTTATTCCCTCTCATGGACACTGAGTATTCGTAAATTCCAGCTAAAGGCTCATCCTCACTAAAGTCACAACTCTGTATGGCAAACTTTTTTTTGGATCCTTTATAGAAACCAGCCTATAGAGGGATTAATAGTTAAGTGAGTTACAGACCAAATTCTCATTTTCCAAGCCTGCTTGTAGCATATGCTCCCACCAATCTCTACTTAGTTTCTCCTCTTTCCTTTGTAACTGTTGCTTTGGGAACCATTTTTGTCCTTGTTGTTTGTTTTTCTTTCCAAGACTTTTATCTCCTTTTGTTTGAGTGCAGAAAAGCCTGATCTCATGAGTCCTCAACAAAAGCTTATAAAGAAGAGTTTATGATAGGAAAGCATTTCCTTTCTGTCTGTCACTGGAGCAAAATTGTGTTTAGTTCCAATGATTTAGCAATGCACCTGATAAAGTAATTGACTGTAAAGATTAAAACTTCCTTGTTCATCAGTTCTTTTTTTTTTCTCCTATAAATCATTAAACAAAAAATTTGATTAAACCCTTATCAGATGTTACATTGGCAAATATGTTCTCCCATGCCGTGGGTTTTCTTGTTGTTTTGTTGATGGTTTCTTTTGCTGTGCAGAAGCTTTTTATTTTGATGTAGTCCCATTTGTTTATTTTCTCCTATGTTTCCATTGTCCTAGGAGATGTGTGAGTAACCATATTGCTACGAGCAGCTATATCTGATATTTTTCTGCCTATGTAATCTAAGCTTTTTATGGTTTCCCATCTTATGTTTAAGTCTTTTATCCATTTTGAGTTTATTTTTGTGTATGTTGTAAGTTGGTGATCAAGTTTCATTATATTGCAAGTATATGTCCAATTTTCCCACACCATTTATTAAAGAAACTGTCTTGACTCCATTGTATGCTCTTTCCTCCATTGTCAAATATTAATTGAGCATAATGGTTTGGGTCAATTTTCAGGTTCTTTGTTCTCCAAAATTTATAGGGAACTCATACAACTTAATAAAAGGAAGACAAGCAATCTAATAAAAAAATGGACAAAGGACCTAAATATACACTTTTTGAAACAGGACATTCAGAAAGCCAAGAGACATATATATATAAACATGCTCAAAGTCACTAATTATCTGAGATATGCAAATCAAAACAAAAATGAGGTACCAACTCAAACCAGTCAAAATGTCTATCATCAACAAATCAACAAACAACAAATGCTTGCGAGGATATGGAGAAAAGGAAACCCTCCTGCACTGTTGGTGGGAATGCAGACTGGTGCAGCCACTGTGGAGAACAGTATGGAGTTTCCTCAAAAAATTAAAAATGGAACTCGCATTTGACCCAGTGATCCCACTCCCAGGAGTATATCCCCCAAAATCAGAAACACCAATCAAGAAAAAACATATGCACCCCTATGCTCCTAGCAGCACAATTTATAATTGCTAAGATTTGGAAACAGCCTAAGTGCCCATCAGCAGATGAGTGGATTAAAAAACTATGGTACATCTACCCAATGTAATACTAAGCTGCTGTAAAAAAGAAAGAACTCCTACCATTTGCAACAGCATGGATGGACCTGGAGATCAATATGCTAAGTGAAATAAGCCAATCAGAGAAATATCACATGATCTCACTCATTTGTGGAATATAATGAACAACATAAACTGATGAACAAAAATAGATCCAGAGACACAGAGGCCGTCAAACCTCATGGGGAAGTGAGGGGAGGGAGGGGGTAAGAGATCAACCAAAGGACTTGTGTGCGTATAAGCATAACCGATGGACATGGACAAAGGGAGGGGTGAAGGCCTGGGCTGCGGGGCAGGGTCAGGCTAGGAGAAGACAATGGGGAAAAGGAGACATATGTAATACTTTCAAAAATAAAGAATTAAAAAAAATAATAATAAAATAAATATATGAATCATAATGTGAAAAGAAAAATAATTTGCTTTGAGTCCTATTGAGCCACATAAGTAAGAGGCTGCAAACTAATAAAAATAATTTTAGCATTTATAAAACAATGTGATCAGCAAAAATACTACCTGAAATCTGTCTAAGGAAACAAAAATAATTATGAATGTCATTTATATAGATAATTATCCTTTGCTCTCATTAGTTAAAATTGTATAATTCTGGGTAAAAGTTGAAAACCAAACTAAGGAGTAGATTTTAGGAGAGGCAAACCTTCACAAATTCATTTATGCAATGCGTTAAAAAACACATAGGCTATTGTAAACATAATGATTCAGATTGCCTTAATTATTGTGTTAGTGTGAAGTAAAATGAAAATATTTTCTTTTATGGTTGGAATAGTTTATGTTGCCAAATATAAAGATGTTTGCCATTTTGTTTAAACAGATGTTTTTGTATTCTGAGTTGCCCCTCATTACTTGAAGGAAACTAATATTTTTTTGTTATATAACACTTCCAAAATACTCTTTAAGTAAGAGCTGTAAATTTGAAATAGATGTTATTTGGAAGAATATCCTTGTGTTTTAATATATAGCAGCAATTTTCAACTGGTATGCCACAAAAATTTTTAAAACTTGTAATACCTGTCTCTATTTTGCCCTATACATTCTTTCATCTAGCTATCATATCCACATTTTTCACAAAAATATTATCCTACTGAAAACAGTGCACTGATTGCTGAACAAATTGGTTACTTCTCATTCCTAACCTTAGCTGAACTGTCTGCATATTTGTCAAGTTATGACTATATCACTTGTCTTAACTTGTCTTCCAATTTGGTTTCTAGGGTTCTTCTAATTCTTGGACTATTACATCTTAGTTTATTTCCCTGACTCTTGACTCCTTGTCATCAAATAGTCTTGGTGTTATTTACTAGTAACATATTTTTAATTAATTTCCTGGTGTATTTTATATAATATTGGATGATATTAAAATTAGTTGTTTTTGATGCTGGGACAAAATCTATTATATAAGGAGATAATAGAAACAAAAGTGTTCATAAACACAAAATTACACTCTATATAAATCTATTTCTTTTTTAATACAATTATATTTGGAGAAGTACTAACTTACTATTGTACTGTATGTGTACAATTTTATATGTGTCTAAATGATTAGATTGCTACCTGTGAAAACAAAGGTAGGAAGTTTATCATGCCCATTCACTATTTAAATTCATACTGGATCATTAAAGAAACATCATAAGACAATCTAATAAAACCAAGAGTATTACTGTCCTAGCTAAACTTTCTCCTTTCATTGGGATATTTAGTTTAAACTCTATCATAATGGCAAATATCATAAATTTATATCCTAGATAAAGTGGATATGACCAAAAAAAAAAACAACAACAAATAAAACCTCTCAATAGTGTACAACAATGAGTACTTACATACTGCTTATGTGTGTGTAGAATTAGCAAACTGTCAAAAAGGTGGATCTTCAGATTTTAGCCTTGCTCAAATGTCTGAAAGCTGGCTGGCTATTGTTAAGTTAAACAAGGAGGCCAATGGACTGAGGTCGCTCTATGCCATGGTGGCCTACCAAGCAAATCAAAATCTAAGTCTGTAAATGCCTCAATCTTACAAAATCAAAACCTAAAAACAACCAATCGCAACAGAAAACCTGGGATGTGAACCCAGACAGTCTGACACTGGAGACCCTTCTTAACCACTGCTATGGTGTCACAAAGGCTCCTATAGAAACAAAAAGTCCTTGTAATGATGCTATCTTCTGCTAATGCATGATTGCCACTTCTATTACACATAAAGAAAAATATAAAAGCAGTAATATACTTACAAATTATATGTTGCATGGCCGAATTCTTTCTATTAGTGAAATAATTATAATTATTTTTTCACATTTACAAGAGCATTATACTTTTTAAAAAATTTAGTCTGACAATAAGAAGCTCCAAAGCAATATTTGCAATTCATAAATTCACCTCAGTTATAAATCTTGCATTATAATCTCAAGTCTGGTGTTAAAATCAGCTGACAAGCAGGAACTGCCACAGGCTTCAGCTGCTAGTATAAAATAGAAAGAAAAAAACACACACACATTTATTAAATCCTTACTACAGGCGTTTTATCTTGAAAGCTGAAAACTGGCTTAAGCCTGAACATTTCGAGAATGTTATAACTTGGCCTGTAATCGGCTAGAAGAAAGAAAAAGAAATCACCAAAGGGGAGTGGTTTACCGTACTCCAACTGGGGCAGCAGAGATATTTCATATAATGATAACACTGAAACAAAGGAATGTCTAGAAAATACAGTGAACCGTTATTCGTAATGAAGACTTGTGCTATGAAAGAAATGTAATTTTAAGATTTAAACTTATGAAGTTATACACATTATATAATGATGAGTTTACATGTTGAAAATTAGATTGTCCACAAAAATGACCAAAAAGAAAACAAGCCAAAAAACTTCTAATTATATCGGCACTCTTTTTTCCCTTAAAAATATGATGTACATAGTAAACATACTATGAACCTCCAGAAAACTAAAGACACTTAGACACAATTAACTAAGCAGATGAAAAAGAGGACTAGAATATTAGTTGCAATTTTGTCTACTGCACTAACTGGGCCACGCTTCAGGGGGAGAAATGTGTTAATGTTCTTATAGTATTTGCACATTTAACAACTCCTTTTGAAAGTGTTGGCTCTGTGGAAGAATTTTACCAATGAGCTCTAAGAACAATTACCTCTTTTCCTCAGATGAACAGGACTCCTTCTAGACTCAAAGCTAGTTACCTTCTTTAGGATTTTTATTGACTCCTCAAAGATCAAAGTTAATAAATTAACTGTTGTTAACTCTTATACTATAGAATTGTTTCTACAGCTTGAAATTATATGGGTTAGTAGCATGATCTCCTTGATGTGCATTTAAAAATACCTGATATATATATATATATATATATATATATATTTTCTCACTGTACCAGCTGGTGCCCAGTTTAAAGGATAAATAAAACTTAGCAATTGGTTGCCATTTCTTCAAAATGAGTAGCAATGAATACAGTATTTCTCTGAACAATAGCTAGTTCTCCTGAAGCAGAAAGCTTTCCAAGCATAGCTTAGCTTTCCATTTTTTGCATGTATTTTACTTTAAATATGGAAGCACAAAAGACCAATAATATAGAGTATATCTCCACTCCAATTGGTTCTACCACTTTTCTTTAAAATTACTTTTTTTTTAAAGTGTCAAATCACTCAGAAACCCAGTATCTCTGAATCTCAGTTTCCTAAGTGGTAACTTTTAATAATAATAAAATTGATATTATCTTCAGCTTAATGTTAGTGATCATATTTAATGACACCCACACTTTGTCTATCAACCCATGTAACTTAGTGGCATTAGGATAGAGGCTGTGTTTTCCCACTTTTGTACACCCAGAACATGAGAGTAGATTCTGTTAAATTAGTAAATAGCTATTAGAGTTTAAAATCGTTCTAGGTGCTTTATGAGTTAGAAATTATCCTGGGAAGCAGATATGAAAATGGGATTTTAAGCTTGTTCAATTTTTACTTAGCCATCAATGAGGATCTCATATTGTTTTTAGTAGATGGCAGGTGAAGTACTTAGTCCAATGATATGTTGTAATAGAGCAAATGTCAAAACTGACACTGGTTATAAGCTTGAAATGTACATTGGTGTAAGAGAGTACATTAGCTGATACATTATATCAGACATTTGAAAAGTCCAGAGGAAGTAGTAACTTTAAAAAAAAATATGATTTATTGACTTCAGAGAGAGGATGAGAGATAGAAACACCAATGAGAGAGAAACCTGTAACCTCCTGGTGCATGGGGCACTGCTCAGTCAACTGAGTCACATCAGCTGGGCAAGGAAGTAGTAATTTTAAGGAATATTGAATCGGATGTTTATTGCTGAGTACTGTTGATACACTGGGGGGAAATGCAAGGCTGAGAATGATCAATGATCTATTTGAGCAATGTGTGAATGCCAGAAGACTTCCTTAGCAGAGACTATCATCTTCTGAAGCTGACGGGCAGAAAAAACTGAGCATGAGACCCAAGACTTAAGAAGAATGTTAGTAGATTTCCAAAGAGTTGAATCTTCAACCCTATGAAGTCTCCCTATTCCAAGAACAGGGCCTTGATTGGGAAAGTGTAAGACCCTGAAACTTTGAGTAGAAAGAAGTTGATGCTCTTAAGATGTCTGAGAAGCCATATT
Source organism: Myotis nattereri (assembly GCF_964212035.1). Taxonomy (NCBI): domain Eukaryota; kingdom Metazoa; phylum Chordata; class Mammalia; order Chiroptera; family Vespertilionidae; genus Myotis; species Myotis nattereri. The sequence continues at coordinate 157,608,415 of NC_138077.1, read as the reverse complement.
TCCCTATGTCCGCCAAAATGTCCCTCTTCTCCTTTTATTGGATTGTTCTCCCATTACCTGAAGATGAAGTCTGTTTTTCAAAGCAGGTGTACTTGCCCAGTTTTGAGGCTTGAATCAACCCACTGCTTCCCACTGACTGTAGGAGAAGCTGGGTCTCTAGAGAGAACACTTCAGGGTATACAGAGAATTTGACACACCAAAATGTGAATCCTCATAACATCACCAATCAAGATACACACTTTATATCAAAGATGTGACACTGGCTACTTCATCTTGGAATATACACTTTATATCATATATCATAGCATGGAAGCCACTAGAATGATAAAGTAGTAGAATAGTTTCCTAAAGATGAAGCTGTAACACCAATTCAAAGATAAAATCATGTGAGGGTGCACATAAACCCCAAGGACTTAATAGATTATGCCAAATTCAATGAGCATAATATGGCCTCACATTTCCAGAAAGCAGGATATCTGTATTATTAAACCAAGGGGTGGATGCTAGAGCACCTCTGTTTTACTCTCTGTAACCATGTAGGGAATATGTGCCTCACTCCCCATGACTTGAGGCATTGAGTGTAGAAGATCTGGTTCCCAGAAGGAACTTCCAGGAGGTGTCACAGTAAGATTTCCATTCAGATTTAGCCTGTGGTTCTCACTTTGTCACTTCAGGCTTCTCACGGCTATAGGGTTAAGCCTCGGACTGACCTGTTGGCAATGCCATAAACAAGTCCCAGCTTAGAGGGCACAGTCCTCTTAGCATAATTAGGCTTGACCATATGACACTCTCTAGATCCTTCCTAGGTAGGTAATGGGCTGTGGGAGGTGCAGGAAGTGCTGCCAAAACAAGTGAAACTCACAAGAACATTGTAACTATGGTGACCACTACCTTGTTTACCTCTGGCTATAAAATAAAGGCTCAGCTTGCCTCTGGATCTCTCTCTGTGGCCTCAGCCAGGCACAGGAAGATCCACCTAGACCCAGCTTATTCTCTCTGTCATTTCTTCATCCTTTTGCCACCCTTACTCAGGCTTTCGAACCGTTGGCTGAGCTGGCTCATCATACAAAAGCAGTCAAGAAAAGAATCAATGTATTGGAATGGGTAAATGATCATTGGCAGAAGGTAGAGCTGTGGTTAATCCAAGAAGGGAAGATTATATCCAAACCTGAGACAATCTTCTGGAGCACCTTGTGATTACTCCCTTGCATGATTTTGATGGTAAATGGACAAAGGAACATACATAGTCTGAGAAGGATATGATAACCAGGGAATTAGACCTTGAAGAGATGAGGGTCTGGATCACTCCCAGAGGTAAATCTCATGGAGCAGCAGTGGTGCTAGCTGAAGCTAAGGGAAGTCTAGCATGGATAGTAGAGGAGGCAGGTCATGGATATCAGTTTGGACCTTAAACCAACAGCAGTGATAAGATACTAGGCCAGCCGTGGGCAAACTACGGCCCGCGGGCCGGATCCGGCCAGTTTGAAATGAATAAAACTATTGAAAAAAAAGACCGTACCCTTTTATGTAATGATGTTTACTTTGAATTTATATTAGTTCACACAAACACTCCATCCATGCTTTTGTTCCGGCCTTCTGGTCCAGTTTAAGAACCCATTGTGGCCCTCGAGTCAAAAAGTTTGCCCACCCCTGTACTAGGCTGTTCCAGTAACCCTCCTCTGATATGTTTCCCCAGGAAAGGAGACAAATCAAGATATTGAACAATCTGTTTCTACATAAGGCACGATTATAGAAGGAGGTAGATCCACTAGGCCCAATGAGTAAATTGCAGTGGATATAGTGGTGTGCTACCCAGATATCCTACCTTCAAAATTGAGGCATTTGTTTATTATGCCCAGATTTCAAAATCCCCCAAGACAGACCACTAGGGAGCCGAGTCCAATGCAAAGGCATAGAGTCTTTTATTCAAGCCCTGTCTTGGTCCCCCTCTGCCTCCATTACTGGATGCGAGAGAGAGCCCCGAGTCCCAAGAGAACAAAGGTTATATAGGGCTAGTCATTTGGGTGGGCTTAGGTAAGTGACGTGAGTTACAGAGATTGGTCACTCTGGTCAGGGTTTTTCAGCACAAAGGTCAGGAAGTGACCAACACATTCTGAGGTTTGAGCCGTCCCCCACTATAGCCTTATTAGGACCTTAGCTGCATTCCTGGAGCTTCATTGGTCCACTCAGGTGGTGGCTGGGGGAGTTAGGATATTACTGGCATTCCTATGGTCACTCTCAGAAAGGGGAGGGGGTTTAGGCTGAGGGCCCAGCCCTACAAGATAAAGTGGAGGAGAGTTCGTTTCTGCTTTGTCCTTTCATATTCATCCAGTCACTGTGAGTAAGGTTCCCCACTGAATTGCCCTCCACCATACTGGAGGAAGCTGCCTCGTCCCACTTCAACTGTCTCCTGGGGCAGACTTCTATATGCAATGACTGACCTATGTAGAAAACAAAGACTGGGCATTTTGCCTCAATTTGGGAAATGCTGGAGGGAATCCCAGCTCAATCATTCCTTTGTGGTCGGCTTAGTCCCGTGTTGTATCAGATCATAGTTCAACTCCACCCTCTGACTGACACTTCTTCCAAATTTGACTAAAGATACTTTTAAGTGCAATCCCTAAAGCCTTCTTGAATGCAAGGCTCCTTCTTTGAGGTTGTTTTTAGGAAATGCAACCTAAGAGACTCTGCAATATTTCTTATTCTTATTATTTGGCAACAATCCTTCTATGCCTTTCTTTTATTTACATACTAAAACTCCAATTATGTTTGTCTTATGATTTATTCAATAGTTTTGGCTGTTTCGAAAATGTTATCCTATAGATTAAGGTGCTATAAGCATTTCTAGGAAAGGACACCAATAAATGTACTTAATATTAAAATCTTGGTGGTTTCATTGATTTTAATTTTTAGAAATGTAAAAATTTTCTATGTCTTAGTTTCTGAAAGGATTAAGTGTTATTTTAAAGAAGTTATTTTAATATTATAAGAAATTCTTTTTTAGCCTTCCTTAATCTCCTGTTTCAGTTTTATTTGCACAGTGTAATGACGTGATTAAACAAATGAAAAGCAATCATTATCAATAGAAAGACCCTATTGCATCTGTTACATTCCACTGTCTGATAAATCCAATTGCTTGTTTATTTTAAATTTTTTAATACAACACACACACCTTGTTATAAAAATATGACAAAAATCTTCTGTTTAAATCTACAAAAAGATATAAACTCTTACTTTCACTGAAATATTATTCTGTTCAGAAACCTTTTTATTCACTTTCTAATACAGTAAAATGCACAAATGCATAAGTTATAAGTGTAAAATATATTGAATACCAGTGTGACCACCACATCTATCAACATAAAACATTCGAGAACAAGAATTTTTTCATGTGCCTCCTCCTGTTCACCTTCCTCTCCAGAGAAGACCATTATTCAGATTTTTATCACCCATAGGTTACTTTTGTGCGTTCCTCAATTCCATGTAAATATAATCAGAAAGTACATACTCTTCCTTCTCTGATTTATTTACTCATCAAATATCTGTGAGATTCATTCATGTTGCTAAGTTTAGAAATATTTATTTTCATATATAAGCATATAGAAAATACATTTGTGTTTCTAAGAATAAGAGCTTTCTGAATAAATTTTACTGGAAACTTGGGATCCTAAGCAAAAAGAAAGGAGAAGGAGAAGGAGAAAAATATGAACAATAAAAACTTATCTATCAACAATTTAATTTAAAAAACAAAATAAACAAACAATCAGAACCAAAGCCGACTCATAGATACAGAGAACATTTTGTTGTTTGACAGTGGGGAAATAGCTGAAAAAGGTGAAGGGATTAAGAAATACACATTGGTTGTTACAGAATTGTCATAAGAATATAAAGTATAGCCTAGAGATATAGTCAACAATATTGTAATAGCTATGTACGGTGTCAGATGGGTATGAGATTTATTGAGGTGATCATTTAGTAAGTTATTTAATGTCTAATCACTGGGATGTACATCTGAAACTATATAATATTATATGTTAACTATAATTGAAAAATAAATGATTTAAATAAAGACAAATTTTTAAAAATGTTGTCTCTATCTCTCTTCTTATTCCATGCTTGAGCACAAACTGTTTACTAACACCCCACCTGGCTCTGCTGCTCATTTCTCAAATTTGAGTCACCTGGAAATTAGATATATTTGTTAAAAAGGTAGACTCTGGAAACATTTAACTAACCATCATGCTGTCTACATTACAATTGTTAAGAAGAATAAATTTAGAGACAGCAATCTGGTTTCAAGTTCATTGAAGAGAACTGCAAGCAAATTAACTTAAAACCCAAGTGTTATAGGGTCAAGCCTAATTATGCTAAGAGGACTGTGCCCTCTGAGCTGGGACTTGTTTGTGACTTTGCCAACAGGTCAGTCTGAGGCTTAACCCTATAGCCGCGCCCCACAGGGAGGTGGTTCCGAAGGACATCTGGATGGTTGTTCAGCTGTTCAGCCGTTTGGTCCATTTGTATATTATGTGTTTATTTTAGATATTTTGATAGTCATATGTCCTCATTTTGGAGGGATATATAATAGGAATGAAATTGTTATGCCATCTTTAGCTTTTGGATGAATGTAGTGGCAAATAATTTTCCAAAGCAAGTGTGGCAATACACACTTTGGTCCATATGCAAGCAAATTAACTTAAGCACTTATTATCTTCCAAATGTTATAAGCAATATTGATACATCAGTGAACAGAACAGATCTAAATCTTTTTCTTATGAGGTTTACATTGAATCTGGGGAGATAAACAATAAATAATAATGGATAAATATGCAATATAAACACGTGTATAATGTTAGAACATAATGTTAGGGCATGATAAGCATCTATATATATATATAAAACACTAATATGCAAATAGACTGAATGGTTGAACCCAACGACTGGTTGCTATGACATGTGTTAACCACCAGGGAGTACATGCGAAACATTACAGGCATCAGCAGCAGGAGACAGAGCATGGAACATGGCGTGCATCAGCTGCAGAAGGATGGTAGAGCAGTTGAGCAGGAATGCCAGACTGATGTGTGGCACTGGTCGCTGTCATCGGGGCAAGCCTCTGGTGGTTACTGAAAATTCTTTGCTCCCGTGTACCGCAGTCCTGCCTGGTGCTCACAACTGCTGTGGGTGCTGGCCTGATGGCTCAGCACCATCAACAGTTGCGAACTGCAGCTGCTAGCCCCAATCGCCCCTGAAGGCTTCTCCACCTCCCGCCCGCGCTCCTGAGAGGTGGTCAGGGCAGCAGCTGCCACTCACACCTACTGACAGTGATGGCCCTGCTCACACCCTGTGCTGGCACTGGCCCCAAATGCTTTGTGGAGTCAGGGGGTGCAAGTGGTGCCATCAGTGTGTGGGAGCGGCGGCGGGGGGAGCAGGGCTGCTGGCAGACAGGGGACTGGGGGGGGGGGGCACAATAGGAGGGGCCAAGTGGAGGCATGGAGGTTGGGCCAAGACCCACCTGTGTGCCCATGGAAGCCTTGTGGTCCACAGGTCCTTTCAGGGTGCACAGATTCATGCACTGGGCCCCAAGTACTATATAAAGTTAGAACATAATAAAAGTTAAATAAGCAGGTTAAGGAGAATTGAAAGTACTATAGTGCTCAAAATTGGCTTCAAAAAAAAAAGTAAAATCAAAGCAAAGAGTTAAAGTAGATAAATGAGGAGTATGCTAGAGAAGTTTCTTCCACAGAAACAAAATCAATATGATATGTATATACCCTCATATACATACATGGACAGAGACAATGAGACAGAAACAGGTGTGTGTGTGTGTGTGTGTGTGTGTGTGTGTTTATTCAATTCACTTTGTTCATGTGTGCATATATATTCATGGATATAAGTGTATTTTATTCACAGATGTGTGTGTATATAATTTTCATTATTCATAGGTTCCATATTTGCAGATCAATAATCATGGCACTTTTGTGGTAATTCAGACATGAAGAGAGCACTGAAAAATTTGAGTCACCAACACACATGTTCCTAGCTGAAGTCAAACAAAGCAACACTATGCATTCTCATTTTACGTCTCTGACTACAAGCCTACTTTTCATGGTCTATTAAGTGCCACCTTTCTTCCCCTGTTTTTTGTTTTTTTTAATATATTTTTATTGATTTCAGAGAGGAAGGAAGAGGAAGAGAGAGATAGAGACATCAATGATGATAGGGAATCATTGATTGGCTGCCTCTTGCACACCCCCCACTGGGGACCGAGCCCACAACCTAGGCATGTGCCCTTGACTGGAATTGAACCCGGGACCCTTCAGTCCACAGGCCGACGCTCTATACACTAAGCCAAACCAGCTAGGGCTCTTCCCCTGTTTTTTTTTTTTATTCTTGGTGATTTCAGTGTTTAAAATGATTCATAATATTAAGGCATTGTCTAGTTTTTCCTAGTATAAAATGTCTGTGATGTGCTTTATTGAGAAAATGTTATATAATCTGTTTTTGAGCATAAATTATATTGATGCTTGTTATAAATTCTATGTTAATAAACCAAGTATATATATTAAATAAGTGTCTATAAACAGGAATACACATAAAATAAGGTTATGTGTTGATCAGTTGATGAAAATTTTGTGACTAGAACTAACCCTATATCTCCCCAAAATGATGGTCTAGATTCACTAATTCTAATAGAGCATCACTACCATGAATAATAATAATAATAATAATAATATATATATATATATATATATATACACATATATATGTACTAGAGGCCCAATGCACAAAATTCATGCAAGGGGCTTGGCCCTCGCAGCCCCCGCTTAGTCCAGACGGTCGTTCTGCTGTTCAGTCTAATTAGCATATTAACTCTTTATTATATAGGATATATATATAAAGGGTAATATGCTAATTAGACTGGACATCTGGACGTCATTCCAGACAAAGCAATGGTGGTGGGGGCTGAGGCAGAGTGGTTAGGGGTGATCAGGCCAGCAGGGGAGCAGTTAGGGGCGATCAGGCAGGTAGGCAGGTGAGTGGTTAGAAGCCAGTGGTCCTGGATTGCGAGAGGGATGTCTGACTGCCGGTTCGGAATCAGGCCTCAACTGGCAGTCGGACATCCCCCAAGGGGTCCCGGATTTAGAGGGTACAGGCTGGGTTGAGGGACCCCCCCCCACCCATGCACAAATTTTGTGCACTGAGCCTCTAGTATATATATATATATATATATATATATATATATATATATATATATATATATTATATATGGTGATATATTTATTAGTGTTTTGTTATTAATACAAGTTTCATCTATCTGTACTTATGTGTGGATCTGTATCTATCTGTATCTATGAATTTATTAAAGACTAATATGCATATTGAAGAAAGACAGAGAGAGGTAATAAATTTATTGGAAGGAATTGGCTTACACATTCAGGCAGGAGATGATGCTGCGGGCAAAAGCAGAATTTCTTCTTTAGGGAAACAGTTCTACTCTTAATGCTTTACAATTGATTTCATCAGGCACACTCAGATTACCAAGGATAATTCATTTACTTAAATTCAACTGAATTAAGATGTTACATATAATCTACAAGACACCAACACAGCAACACTTAGATTAACATTTGATTGACCAGCTAAATTGACACATCAAATTGACCATAAGGAGAAGTAAATCTGAAGATATTCAGAAAAGAGAGTATTCCAGATAGAAAAACAGCCAGTGAGCCCTTTCAACAAATTTTATTTTAACTCTGAAAGAAATGGGAATTTATTCTACAATTTTTAAGTAGAAGAAGGATGGGATTTGATGTATATTTTAACAGTTTCCAATTAGCTGTGTGGACAATAGACTGAAGGACACCAAAAGCAGAATTGAGGAACACATTTAAGTAAAAGTCTTTGATCAGGGTTGTAACAGTGATGATAAGAAATGATCAGAGTTTGGATATAATTTTCAGTTAGCATCAACAGGATCTGAGGAAGAATGAGTGTAAAAGTAACCAAAAATGGTCCTGTGAATTTTAATATGAATAACCAGAACAGAGTTGCCTTGAACTAAGATATGAAAGGCTCTTGAGTAGAGATGGTTTGAGTTGGGAAAGAAATCAGAGGTGAAATGTCTTCAAGATAACTAAAATGGAGATGTTGAGGGTAAGTTGGATAAATGAGTCTAAACTTAAGGATGCCTATTTTTATGTAAATTTTGGAGTCTTCAACTTATATTTGGTGTTTTAATCCATGAAACTGAAACATGATTGATGTAGTTTCTCAAAGATAATAGCAAGAGAGTGAATTTATAGAAAGGATGTAATGAAGTATGGTAGCAATCATCTCAGGTAGAAACTATAGTTTAACTTTAACCTTGCTGTTTTTGGCTTCTGTACTTATTTGCTTGCTAAAATAATAGAAAAGTTACTTTGATTTTCTGAACTTATGTAGGCTATCCCAACCGATTGAATCCTTCGCTGTTGGTGGCTTGAATATCCCATTGATTGTGATCTCACTGATTTTAGAAAGCACATTCTTCTGTACCTGGGAACCAGGACAGCACAATGATCCTAAATTACCTCAGTGGCTACAGATAACATGTGCCGGTTGACTCAGTGGTCGCAAGACCCATGGCTCCAGGCAATGTGTTTCCGTTGATTCAGTGATCTCGAGACCCAAAACTATAATTTAGCTAACATGCTTAATTCTGCTTCTGTAAATTGCTTTTTTGCAAACCAGGTTCCTCATTCCAAACCCTGGGATGTAATCAATACCTTTGTGATCTTTGCCTATATAAAGCTGGTGTTGGGGCTGGGGAAGGGACTGCGAGATTTGGAGTGCATGGCTCCCTTGTAGTCCCGCATTTGCAATAAATGTGACTCCTTAATTTGACTTCTTGAGGCGTCCTTGTGTGATTCGTGGGGTACATTACAACAAAAACAACTCTACTGGTTTGCTGTAGAAGACAATAAACTTATTTGGACATTTAAATGGAAGATTTGATCATTGGTTGAGGGGAATAATCTCCTTCCTAGCCAAATTCAAGTTTCCGATACCGAATTTTTGGACAGGAACCTGGATTCTTTGTCCTTGGAATCGAAAAATGAATCCACGGACAGAAAGTGGTATAGCAAAGGTGGAAATTTATTGAAGAATAGATACAGACTTCCATGCGGGGAGAGGCCCACAGTATGAACTCCCAAGTAGGGAGGGGGAAAGGGTCCCACAGAACTGATTCCCAGGTAAGGAGGGGGAAGAGTCCCACTGAGTTCCTTTCCCCTATGCTTTATAAAGGCTGCAGTTCCTGTGTCCTGATATCCCCTCTGATTGGTCAATATTCCCCATCAAATTGGTTACTATAGTGACTCCTAAGGCCCTCCTCCCTCATAGTCCTTCCATTCCTCTGGGCTTTCTTCTTTTCCATCTGAATGAAGCGCTTTCTTCTCTTTATTTTGTAAATATAGACCTTTCCTGGATACTTCCAGTTCCCTTGTCTTATGTAAATGCAACTGTTGCTGCTCCCTTGTCTTATGGAGATGTAACTGCACCTGGCTTCCTTGTGTTATGGAAATGTACCTTCTCCCAGTCTGCAGCCCCATACTTGTCCTTAGACCCCAATTCTAAAAAATCCCTAAGCCTGCCTATATCCCCCAAAATTCCTGCTTCATTACCATCTCTGGATGCTAGTCTTTGAATAAGCTTTATACTTCAGCAAGAATTATTTTGCTCATATAGTTCTGGATAACTAGAGTTATCTCCACTTTTCAAAATATTCTTATCTGCTCAATTCTTACTAATTCCATCTTATTAACTTGTTATCTCATAATTTTCCTTATAATAGTATAATTCCCCCATTTTCATCTAAATTTCATATTATTTCAAATGTACAATTTTCTTAACATGCAGTCATATTTTGATCTAGATTCAGTCATATTTTGATCAAATTATCCACATAATTTTTTGTAACTTTTCTTATTTTTGCTAGATTGAAAGCTACTGGAAAATAGGAAAATTTTCTCCTTCACCATTGTCATCTTAGCACTTTGCATGATACCTTGCATACAGTAGGTTTTAAATACGTGTTTTCAAGATGAATGAGTAAAAATGATAGTTACTATTAATTGAATAAATAACCATTCCTGAAAAAAGGGCAAAAATTAGCACAGTATTTAGTATTTATTTTAACTAATGTTTATATGGATAATATTAAAATACTGAGTTAAAAAACATTCAAATATTGTTTTTGAGATTTTCATTGTTCAATTAACTTTATCTATTTCATTTTCTATGAATATATTCATTGTGATTTTTTTTTTTGCCTTTTTGCATTTATATAGTCATATTTAACTCAGACACTCATTCAATTTGTCATTACAAGAAGTGGCTTTATGGCATAATGAACAACCTCATTTCCTGCAATTTTTAAAATAAGTTAACATTATTAAACTAAAATTCATTTGTATGATTCATTAATGACCATGCTTCTTTAAAATTTTATTACAGCATCTTTGTAGGTGGTACAAAAACGTCCAATAATTATAATAACTCCTCTTTTAATCACATAAAATGACATAAAGGCATGAAAAATCTAAAAACCCTAGACATAGCAATATATATTATTTTATTTGTTTTAAAACATAAAACTAGTGTGGTGATGCTGGAGCTCACGACAGGAAGGAAGTGTGACCTTCATCACATATAACTGGGCTTTCTCACTAAAATACAGTCAAATATGATTTATCTCTAATAATGCCCAAAATGTTACATTCTAAGAAGGAAACACCCCATTAGCTTACCTTGCATCATCAATTAGCTATAGCCAAATAGCAAATATTTACCATTCGAAGCTTCCTTTATGTGTCAGGAGCAATTTCCAGAAAGCAGAAATCATTGATAGCTAGGGAAGCCACTCTCAGAGATAGAGTGAAAAGTGTCCTTTAGAGATTATTTTTAATTGTAAAAAAAAAAAAAAAAAATGTGTTTCCCCCATTAATATTTTTAATGGGATTTTTCTCATTTTTTAAAAAAAATTCATCCCATTATACACAAAACAACTTCTCATATAGTCTTTGCATCATGTAGGCATTAAGGGTAAAGGTAAATGATCAAGTTCTTACTTTCAGGAGCTTTTACTAGTAGTTGAGCATGTGTGAAAATATGTACACTGAAAGGACAGAACAGGACTGATAGCTGTGGCCCTAACCCCTCTTCCAAGAAAAAGCTGCAGAATGTATCAGTTACTCAGCCTGCCCTTATCTCGGCCAATGGGAAAGTGGGGGAAACTAACCCAAGGCCAAAAGTATGCTGGCCACCACCCCCGTCTTTGTGTAACCAGACCCTAGACAGGGGTGGGCAAACTTTTTGACTGGAGGGCCACAATGGTTTCTTAAGCTGGACCCGAGGGCCGGAACAAAAGCACGGATGGAGTGTTTGTGTGAACTAATATAAATTCAAAGTAAAAATCATTACATAAAAGGGTACGGTCTTTTTTTTTTTTTTAGTTTTATTCATTTCAAATAGGCCGGATCCGGCCGTAGTTTGCCCACGGCTGCAGGGCCTAGCAGCTGCACCCTGCCCTTGCATCACTAGCCCCCGGCCCTCACTCAACCAACTGGAATTGGCCAAATCAGTGGTCAGAGTGTGCGCCCCCCCCCCCCAACCCTAAGCCCTATAAATTCTTTGTTCTCTTTGGGTCTCCAGACTCTCTTGCATCCAGTAATGGAGGCAGAGGGACCAAGCAAGCTTGAATAAAAGACTCAATGCTTTTGCATCGGACTTGGCGCTCCCTGGTGGTTCTGTGGGGGATCTTGAAATCTGGGCATAGCATACACAGAGACTTAGACAATGAATGATATGTTAACATTTTTGCAAGTTGCTGAACAAACAGAGAAGGAAATAAATGTTGTTGAGGGGCACATTTAACTGTCAAAAAACACAAAATCTCTTATTTGTCCAATGCTGAACACCAAGTAGCCTCAAGATACTAATCATTTTCAAATATTTTATACAACTTGGGGGATGATCTGAAGTGAGAAGTTTGAAATACCATTACTATTCCTTAAGCTTCTCAGCCTTTGAGTAGAGTTTTTTGATGGCACTTCTTCTGTTCTACAAAATGATAAATAGCAAAATTTTACTGGAGTTTAAATATTTCTGAGAGAACAATTCTTCACTCCCTGCTGTTTACAAGTAAAACACTGTCTACAAATAATACATTACATTAGCTGTCCTCTTTATCATAGAGCCATGTTGAATACTTGTAACATTTATAAAAAGACACCAACTGATTGCAAGATGAGCGTTACCCTTGAGCAAATTATGAACACATTTATTTCGGTCTTATGCGTTTGAAACTAATTTTCTGGTAATATCAAAAGTGTTCATAGAATTAATTTCCTGTCAGTTCAGCAGTATTCCAGTGAATATTTTATGATTTTGCATTAGCTGTATTTGTCTAGAGTTGTGACATGATCGAGTCATTCTCTGAGGGAAACACATTAATAATTAAACTCTGTCCAACGTGAAGTGCTAAAGATGACAGCATAATTGTACATTTCCAGAGACCATTTCGCAATGCAGAGGAGAATTACCCTGCCACCATTTAAATGTCAATTTAGAATTTTTTTCCTAAACTAAAACAGAGCTTCATAAAAGAAGAGGGGGTGGGGGGCTGATGTCAAATTTGGAAACTACTCTCTTTACTTTCTCTTTATTTTAAAATGTGAGCTAAATGCAAATAGCCTCCTTCATTCTTTCTTTCTCATGCTGAATAAACTGTCAGATTTTTTTTTTTTTTTTGCAATATAACATCATCAATGGTCTTTGAACCAAGGCTCTTTAAATGATAAATACTACTTGCATAGATTGTCTCCATAGGAAAGAGCACAGCTGACAGGAGGAACTTTGATTTCTTATATTTGAGTCTTTTTTAACTTAGATAACTTCAGCAATAATTTAAGATTTGAATCTACTTCCCAGTCAAATAGTTGTAAATGAATCACTATATGTGTCCTTATTTGTGTGCCCTGTTCTGATTAAAATAAAGTTATTGGATTTTTAAAAGTGGAGATATTTAAAAATTTCTGAGGCATGTTTAGTGTACACATTAAAACTCATATTTGTGTTTACTGCCTAGACAAACTGTGGTTAAGAATTATGAGTGGAGCCTGGCTGGCATGGCTCAGTGGTTGAGCTTCAACCTATGAACCAGGAGGTCCTGGTTGGATTCCTGGTCAGGGCATATGCCCAGGTTGCAAGCTCAATCCCCAGTGTGAGGTGTGTAGAAAGCAGCTGATCATTGACTCTCTCATCATTGATGTTTCTTTTTCTCCCTCTCCCTTTCTCTCTGAAATCAATAAAAAATATATTTTTTAAAAAAGAATTGTGACTGGAGAAACATAAAATTGAATTCAACTGAAACTGTGACTACAGACATAGAAATGTCCCAAAATAATTTGAGTTGAAATTTGCTGTTGAGCAGAGAGCCTGGTAGCAAACCTCTCAGTGAATTTCGGTTTATTTCAGACATAGACTTTCTTTACCAATAATACGTATTTTCTCATTATCTAATATTAGCTGAACAATTAGAGTCTTTTTCTTTTTAACTTTATTTTTATTGTTGACAATATTATGGATGTCCCCATTTTCCCAGCCTTTGCCCATTTCCACCTAGTCCCTCTTCTGCCTTAACATTACAATTATAGTCTTTAAAAAACCCAACTTCCATGAATTTATCTTAAAGAAATAACACTAGACGATTGAACCACAATGTAGTTTCTGGCAGTATTGTTTATAAATAAACAAAAAAGAAAATTAATTTAGCCCAATAGCTTGAAATAGGAGATTGTTAAATAAATAATGATGTATTTATTCAATTAAGTATTCTAATTCTGCAAATAAAAGCCTTCAGTGACTAAGAAACAGCTTATTCATCTGTTTTATTCATTAGTTTATTAATTCACCCCACACATATTTATTAAATGCTTATTAAGTGCCCCCAGGCAGTATTCTTGATGCTGGAGATGGAACTGTGAAAAGAACAACTGCCAGTTTTATGGGCTAGCATTCTAGAAGGGAGTTACTTGACAATAACCATGTGAGGACATAGTGTGCCACAATGTATTAAAAGCTATAAAGAAGAATTAAATAAATTAAGGGACGGATCAGAAGATAGGGATATTCAGTTGAGTAGTCAATCAAGACCTTTGAGAGTTGAAAATAACAGGTTCAACTCTAAGGCATTTGGAGGCAGAGCATCTTAGGGTGAATGACTAGGAAATACAATCAATGCCTTAGAAGCAGCAAGGAAGTCAGTGTGACTACAGAGGGTGAGGAAGGAGGCAGTAATTAAAGAAGAGACATAGAGGAACCACCACCATTTAATGCCTGTAGGCCACCAATTTTTATTTCATAGCCCTCAGAAACTAATTACTAATATTCTGTGGAAACCAAAAATATCTATTTTTTGCCAATATGACAAAAAAGTAAAATTTTGATTGTTTTACCAAAAAATAATAATGGTAGTAATTACCTACCCTTTTTGTTCCAAAGTGACTTTTTAAAAAAATCAGGTGTATATAAAGATTTCTAGTACCAATAATTAACCAATTAGACACAACCTTATTATGCAACATGACCAATAAGATGTAACCTTATTATGCTACATGGCCAATAACATAAAAATCTATTATTACATAAAACTCTATTATAACATAAATCTCTATTATGTGATCTATATATTTATGGCTCAAGATAGGGTGTTCACACCTAATGGCTATTGCTGTGTTGGCTGTTGTCATTTTTTAATTTGACAATCTAAGAGAAAAGAGGTCAGTGTCCCTGACTAAATAGCCAGGTATTGCATGTTTTAATTTATTTTTGGAGCACATCAGTTGAAAATTGCTTCTACTAGTGTAGGCCAGCGGGAGGGCTTAAAAGTTTATTCAGGATCTGATGGAAAGCCACTGGAGAGTTCTGAGTCAAACCTGAAATGATTTGACTTTTGAAAATAATACTTTCATGATATATTAAGTGGAAAACAAGGATTTCAATCAGAAGTATGTAGAACTTATAAAGCATAATGAGACATGTTTTGATTTTGATTTTGTTATATCTATTTCTGCCTGTGAATTCTAAGCTCCTGGTGGGCAGAAACATTTACCTGTTTACTCATCACCGTGTAATCAGCACTTAGTTTACTGTCTGGCTTATATTAGCCATGTAGTACTATTTGTTGGGTGAATGTATAAATGAGTAAATGGACAAGTATCTACACTAATAAAAGAGAAACATGGTAATTGGTGTACGACCGTAATCAGCGAGATATGCAAATTAACTGTCAGCCAAGATGGCCCCGGCAGCCAGGCAGCTTGAAACTAACATGAGGCTTGGTTGCCTCAGTGACGGAGGAAACCAACGTTCCCCGCTTGCGGCTGCAGGCCTCTGAGCCTGCAGTTTGAAACATTTTAACAAATACCACCCGGACTTAGCCAGCAGATTCGCAACATTGTAAGCAAAGGCCAGAAACCTACTTTCAGGAGCGGAGGCCTAAGAGCTGGAGCCAAGCCTCAAGCTAAAGCTGGCCCAGAATAAAAAAAAAAAAAAAAAAAGGAAAAAAGGAGCATTTGGGAGTTCAGTCACCCCCAGCCTGAAAACAGCCCTGAGCCCCTCACCCAGACTTGCCAGGCACCCAGTGGGGACCCCTACCCTGAAGGGTGTGTGACCAGCTGCAAACAGCCATCATCCCCTCATCCAGGCTGGCCAGGCACCCCAGTGGGGACCCCCACCCTGATCTAGGACACCCTTCAGGACAAACGAGCTGGCCCCCACCCATGCACCAGGCCTCTACCCTATATAGTAAAAGGGTAATATGCCTCCTAGCACCGGGATCAGCGGAGCCGCGAGGCCTCCTGGCACCGGGATCAGCGTGACAGGGGGCAGCGCCCAAACCCCCTGATCGGCCCTGCTCTGTGGGTGATAGAGGGCGGTCCCCTCCCCCACGGGCCCTGCTCTGTGGGTGATAGAGGGCGGTGCCCCAACCCACTCATCCGCCCTGCTCAGTGTGTGACGGGGGGAGTTCCTCAACCCCATGATAGGCCCTGCTCTGTGAGTGACAGGGGGTTGTGCCACAACCTCCCCATCGACCCTGCCTTGAGTGTGACAGGGGGTGGTGCCCCAACCCCCCAATCGGCCCTGCTCTGAGCCCGACTAGGGGCTGCACCTAGGGATTGGGCCTGCCCTCTGCTACCCAGGAGCAGGCCTAAGCCAGCAGGTCATTATCTCCGGAGGGGTCCCAGACTGCTAGAGGGCACAGGCCGGGCTGAGGGACCCCCTCTTCCCCCCGAGTGCACAAATTTTTGTGCACCGGGCCTCTAGTTTTAATATATTGCACATAAATAAAATCACTTGTTTTCCTCTTAGCATGACTGTAACTTTACTGTCACATCACTGGTTGTTCTTGTCATATTGGACCAGTCAGTATGGGAGTTCACAAGCCTTAGTTATAATTAATTACTTCACAATGTTTTTGTTTTTTTTCTTAATATAGAAGCTAGTCTATTAGGTCCATAGCAGAGTGTGTAGTATAGAAAAAAAAATGTATATTTATATGTACACTAGTAGCTCAGTACATGAAATCCATGCACATTAAAAGGGAATTAATTAGAGGAAATATTTTAATATTGCTATTTGCCCTTTCTCTATAATAGAAGTGTCATAGATGAAAGAAAATTAGTAAAATGTATATGAAAATCTCCCTCCTGTCAGAGTCTGGGGTGCACCATGGGATCCAGAGTCAAGTCCCCACCTACCTGTGCATGCCTCGAAATTGCACGAGACCCAGACCCAGCCGGCCCTACCCCTGTCAAGCCCCGCAGGTTGGGGTGCATGGCCGCAGGTCCCCCAGACCGGCCTCAGGTCCCCTGGCCCAGTCTCAGGTCCCCAGGCCCTGGGGAAGGGCACGAGGGCACGAGGGCACAAGGACGTGATGACCATTTGCATATTAACTCTTTATTATATAGGATATTCCATGTTCCATATTTTCAAAAATTTCTATGAAAGCTACATTGTTTTTATATTGACAAAAGAGAAATAAATAGTAAAAAAATTATATTTTAAAGATTACCCAGGAATTCAATAAGTTTGAAATTTTATTTTTTTCTTTTTGTTAATCCTCACCTGAGGATATTTTTCCATTGATTTTTAGGGACAGTGGAGGAGAGAGGGAAAGACAGAGAAATAACATCAATGTGAGAGACACACATCGATTGGTTGCCTCCTGCACAAGTCCCAACTAGGACCGAGGCCAGGAGGAGTTTGCAACCGTGGTAATGCTCTTGACCAGATACGAATCTGGGACCCTTTGGTGTGCAGGCTGAACCAGACCAGCTAGGGCTAAGCTTAGAATTTTAAAGTCACTTCAGCAAAAAAAAAGTCATTTCACACCCTGGCTAGTTTTTCTCAGTGTTAGAGCATTGGCCCATGCACCAAAGGGTCATGGGTTTGATTCTGGTCAAAAGCAGGTACCTGGGTTGCAGGTTTAATTCTTGGTCCCAGTCAGGGAAAGTGCAGGAGGCAACCAATAAATGTCTCTCTCACATGTCTCTTTCTCTTTTTTTCTCTCTCTCTCCCTCCATCACCCTTCCCTTCCATTCCATGGAAAAAATATCCTTGGGTGAGGATTAACAAAAACAAACAAACAAAAATCCCATTTCTCAATTTTCACTTTTTTAGAATTTAGAGACTGGGTTGACATTTCTTCTTTTCAGCAACAGCATAGAAAGAGGCTTACAAAAGAGGTGAACCATACAAATGAAAAGCAAAGGGATGAGTCTATATATTTCTTTTCAAATAAACCAACTCCAAGTACCATTAAACTATAATTTACAAAACCTCAATCTCTCAGAATAGTCAATTGTTAGAAACTATTATTGCTATTTTTATTTTGCTTTATCAGCACCAACTTCTAGAAGAAAGAGGCAAATGACAAAAATACCTCTGGGCAATTTTTGGAATTTATTCAGAAAAATATCTTCCAGACTATGTTATGCTGTCAAAACACATTTTTACTCTCCCCTACTTTCTACATCTACATTTACACAATTGTGCAGTGATCACCAATATCTCGAAAAAACTAGAGCTCCTCAATTCCATTATGATCATCAAACCTGACTCATTTAGGAGGAAATCTGAAACACTGAATTATAGCGTTATCTTCTCAGTATTTGGAAATTAAACTACATTTTCCAAAAGATTCAATTAATTAGTACATAGTCAATTCTGAAAGCTGATATTATCTTTTTAGAGTCCATGAGTTTCTCTTTCAATGTAAAAAATATGCACTAATAACACAGTTAGCTATTATACTTGGAGGACCAATTATCTGATTATTTAATAAAATTTTTCGGAAAAGTAACACATATTGCAAAACTAAGTTAACAGTTCTCAGAGTGTTTATATAGAATAAAATCTATAACAATAGAATAACACTATGTCTTAATTTAATAATTCAGGAAACACCCTTAGGGATTGGAAGACTCATTTGAACACTTATCATGACAGAATCATATTTCAAGAGACCTTAATAAGTGCAAGCAGAGAACAGACATGTGTTTCTAACAGGTAACATTTTAATTACCTATTATCAGTTGTTGTATGTGCTTGATATCATTATAAAATTATGGTTTCCTTCAATAGAATAATGTACTGTATATATCTCCAAAGACCAAATTAATAAAGCTTTGCTCTGTGTGAACTCTATGGTAGGTTTAGAGTAGTCTACATAAGATCATAGCTGTAAAAAAAACCAGATTTTTTTTGGCAGTTAAATTTTGTATATTAAAATGATGTTTATAGGTCATGAAACTGTATAATTTTCTATTGTAACACTAGTGGTAAATTATTAAAATGTTGTCATCTCTCTTTTAGGAGCAGAATAAGAATGTTCTGGGGCTACAGAACTTACTTTATAGCTATAGTTAGGGGTCAAATGCTGGTCAATTTAGAAAACTACTATCAGTGTCTTTCTCAACCTCTTTATTCTCCGTGTTTCATTTAATAGCCTTCATTTCAGGGCTATTCCAGATACTTTCTTTGTTGCTTTTTTCACTCCCACCACTGCCTTATCTGAGAAGATATATATATATATATATATATATATATATATATATATATATATATATATTTAAATGGATAAACATGCTTTAAAATTATATATTTCTCCCTACTTTCCATGCACCCAAACCCCAGGTGAACTCCCCAGAGCTAAACCACATTACTAGTCTGTTGTATATCTTTATAGAATTTTTATATACATACTTATCTGTGGCAAACTTATGTCTATAAATCCCCTTTCATAGATTAATCAGAGTTTTATATGTACTGTTCTGCACCTTCTTTATTTTACTCACCAGTAAATCATGGCTATCTTTTTACATCAGTGTGTATCAATAAACCCATTTAAACACAAACAAACTAATAGCATACTATCCTACTGTATGGATATACTGAATTTATTTAACTATTTCTTTTCAGCTGGAATCTTAGGATATTTCTAATCATTGATATTGAAACTGTGTCATAATAAATCTTGTCTAAAAGACTTGATGTACAACTGCAATATTAAGTTTTCATATCCAAGAACAAAATGTTTCTCAATTTACTCAAGCCTACCTCCCCCCTCCCCTTTCTCACAAAGAGTGTCAATTCTCTATATCTCTCTCCGTACATGGAATGCTGTGTGACCTTGTAAAAGATGGACTCTGCTACTTATCCAAGTTCTGTCATCAGACCACTTTACTTTGTACCCAGTTCCACCAGTTACTAGATCATGGACCTTAGAAAGGTTACCTGACATTTCTGTGCCAAGGTTTCCTTATCTGTAAAATAGAGACAATCATAGTAACTGCCTTGTGGGCTGATATACAATGTATGAAAGAGTGGTTTGAAGAGTGCCAGGCACAATAATTAGCACTTAGTTAATATTAGTTAGCATTAGAATCATTCCTACAATTATCATTTTATGTGTGCCTACATAATGTTAAGGCATTCCTACCTGTATTTTATTTGAAAGTGTTAATGAAGAAGATATATTAAAATGTTTAAAATTCCTATTCTGCATCTATTGAAATGAACATACCATTATTTTTTCTTACCTTCTTAGGAATGTGTAGATATTCATAGTTGAATGTCAGCAGTTTGGGTTTTTATAAAACTACCTTGCCCAGTTTCTCAAGGTAATGTCCTGCTTTCCTTATAAAACGGTGTGATGGGTTCTTTCTTCTTTATATGTTTTGTGGGAAACATTTAAAAGCACTAAAAATACCTGTCTATGGACATTTATTAAAGTTCCCTCGGGATCCTTTTGCAACTGGCAAATGTGCCTGGCATCTCTGAGAGGTTTTCCCAATTGTTTCTCACATCACTTAGGTCAGTGTAGGTGTTCTGCTGCTTTGGTGAAAAATTTTACAAATTCATATTTTCCTGGATAAATATTTATGTCTTACAATTTATGAAGTACATTTATTCACATGGAGCTGCATTTATGTTTCTTTCCTGGCTGTTTCAGAGTTGTTCTCGAAAGATTTGCCGAGTTCTCTGCAATGAGTGTTTTCTTCTTTGGGGAGAACAGAGACCTGTGTGGCTCTCAATGCACTCTTCCCTCCACCCCCACTTCGCAGCCCTTGCAATTAGAAGATATTTCTGTGCGGATTTAGAATGTTGTGACTCATCCATGACCTGCCAAGGACACTGCTGATCCAGACGTGAGATTTAGTCACCTCCTTATGTCTCTAGTTCCAAGAACACAGCACTTCAGATTTGTAGAGGTCTGTATCTGCTACCTGAGACTGTCCTCAGTTTTGTCTAACTTTTGTAATATTTGACAGCTATTTTTTATAGCTAGAGGTTTAGGGTTGTGACTAGCTCCTGCTTTCTTTGGTGATACCAATGTATTATTTTCTTGTTAATTTTTTATTGACATTTTATGCGACTTTAAAGAAAGAAGTGAAATAGATACCTTTATGGCATCATATTAAACTATCTTGTATATTTTTAGTTATTAAACTTAATTTCATCAATTTATTTCTTGAAGGCTTTCTAAATCTCATTATATTAAGAATGTATTATTTAAATTCTGTTTATTCATATTTCTCCTCGTAGCTATTATTAGTTATGATTGTTTTGTTTGGTAAAAAGTTGCTACATTGAGAGATCAGGGACAATGCCAATGTTCACCATGATAACCCTAAAATAGTACCTAGCATGTAGTAGGCTCTTTTTTAAAAAAATACTTCTATTGATTTCAGAGAGGAAGGAAGAGGGAGAGAGAGATAGAAACATCAGTGATAGGAGAGAATCATTGACCAGCTGCCTCCTGCACGCCCTAGGGATGGAGTGCAATCAGGATATGTGCCCTTGACCAGAATTGAACCCATGACCCTTTAGTCCGCAGTCAGACACTCTATCCACTGAGCCAAACCAGCTAGGGCTAGTAGGCTCTTAATAAATCTTTATTGAATAGTATATCCTCCCATGGTTGTTTGTTGTTTCTGTTACTTAGCAAATTATTTTTAGTATAATGGGCAACACAATTTCACTGTTTGATAATGAAACATTTTCAGTTGTTGGTCGGTGGAAGTTTTAGGTGTTAGAGTCCAATCTAGTTCCAGTGCAGGAGAATGATGCAGGAGTTTGAATGACCCAGGGTAGCCATGTCACACCCTCTCTTACACCAACTGCCACCTGCCATCTTCTCCCAAACCATCATGTATCATGTCACTACTACGAATGTTTCATCTCTGGATCACACACTTTTATCCTAAATAATTAGACACGCATGAGCACACACATATCACGTGAATAAGTCTTCGTTTGCAGTTGCTGATTATCAAAGGAGGTAACATGAATTCAGGTTGTGGAAGCTGGCTGACAAGTATTTCAACACAACATGACTACTAACTGGCTCTATGACCTTTAGGCAACTTGGTTAATCTCTCCAAATCTAGATTCTTCACTTAAAATACAATCATAGTAGTATTACCTACTTGTTGGAATTGTGTGTATTACACGCAAAATGCTAAATGCAATGTCTAGCAGATTGTAAATGCAAAAATAAATGCTTTACAAACCATGTATTTAAACAACAGCAAATTGTTTAAATTGAGAGAGTTTCTTGAAAAGGAATTAGATCACAGATAAAGCATCACTAGGTTTGGGGAGAAGACGTGATTTGTTCAAAAAAGTGACGGAACTTGTATACCACCTTTTCGATTTTGCGAGTTTGCCAAGGGCTGGCCCTGTTAGAACAAAGTAAATAGGACAAAAGAAATGGCTTCCAGTGATCTTGAGTTTCCAGCCTCTTCTCACACTTCTAAAGTTTTTTTAAAACAATCATAACCCTAACTTTCCTTAACATTTCATTAAAAACATTACGATGCTGTAATTTTTAAATGCAAACTTCAAATTGTGCAGACGGGAAATATACGGCTATGAAAGGTCAAATCATAAGAAAAAGCTGTTGCAGGACATCAGCAGTGTCTGCAGCAAATGGTCAATTCCTTTGTCCCAGGCTTCTTGGAGCTATCCCTGAGGCTCATTTCAACCTGACTCCTAGGAATTCCATGTTTTCATTCAAACAACTATCACTGAATCCCTCACTGGCTGACTAACCAGATTTTGTATCTTCCTTTTTTAGCCTGTAATCTAAAATCCTATAGGTTCACTGAGTTAGGTGGTTTTCCAATCAGAACAAGGGAGAATAAATCAGATAAAATTTAAATTGGCCCATGTCATTATTTTATGGCTGAAGACTTTTTAAAAGGGTGAAAGCAGAGATTAATTTTAGAGTTAAAGGAAAGACTTGAAATTTACTTATCCGTTCATTTGCCCACTGCCCAAATAATGGCATGTCAGTGTTTCTGCAGTTTATCATGGCCCTGAAGCCCCAGCGTCCCCTACGTTATTCTGTGTAACTCAGAAGTTGTTAAAGTCTTTCTTGGACACAAATTTAAAGGAACATTTTAATGTTAAAGCTTTAGCCAGGATTAACTACAATGTCTCTCATTTTATAACCATTGATTAGGGCACACACACTGAAAGTAGGGAGATGTAACAATGTGATAGCTGGACTACTACGCATGACTAGAGAGCACCAGTCCCAGGTTGGTAGAGGTGACAATTGAGAAAGAAGAGAGAAAGGGTAGAGACACAGAGAGAAAAGCTAACAAATGACAAGGGGTTGAACCTACAAGATGATATTGTCCAGTAAAGAATTTTTGTTGGTGGAGTGACTGAAGGGCATTCAAAATATGTGTCAATATCCACTTCTTATTTATTTATTTATTTATTTATTTATTTATTTATTTATTTATGTATATATGTATGTATGTATTTATTTATTTTTTAATATGTTCTTATTGATTTCAGAGAGAGGAAGGGAGAGGGAGAGAGAGAGATAGAAACATTAATGATGAGAGAGAAACATTGATTGGCTGCCTCCTGCAATCTCCCTACTGGGGGTTGAGCCAGCAAACCCCTCATGTACCCTGACAGGGAACGGACCGTAACCTCCTGGTTCATAGGTTGATGCTTAACCATTGAGCTCCACCTCTTGGGCTCACTTCTAATTTAGTTACACTGTTTGCAACTCACATGCTTCTATGCTTCCCAGTTCAGCAGAGCCTGTTACATCACATGCCTAGTGAAGTCCTTGGGGGACACAGGAGATGGGCAGGGAGAACAGAATTATGTGTCTGAATTCCTTCTCTGGTCAATGGAAAACAAAACAGAGAACAATAACTGAAGATGCTAGAGAAATCTAGACTTCACTACAGTAAAACCTTGATATAAAAAATAGAACTCAGGAAAATAAATGGAATGGAGATCATTAGCTATCCCATAGAATATTGAGTGGGGAGTTCTTTAAAAGTTGGAAGTGTTGTATCTCATCAAACATCTGGTATTTAATAGTAAAACTATTTTACTATTAAATGAGAAATTAGCCCAGCCAGTGTTGCTCAGTGGTTGAGCATCGACCCATGCATCTAGAGGTCGCTATTTGGATTCTTAGTGGGGCACATGCCCTAGTTGTGGGCTTGATCCCCACAGGTGGTTGTGCAGGAGGCAGCTGATGGATGTTTTCTTTCATCAATGTTGCTATCTCTCACTCCCTCTCCCTTCCTCTCTCTCTAAAGAAAATCAATAAAAAACATCGTATTAATAAAAGCCTATATGGTTGTCACACCCTCACGCCGTGATGCCCTCAACGCTGCAACGAGCTATCACCAGGAGGCTGGGTGCACAGTGGGTGCATGTGGGTGGGCGGGGCTTGATGCTGCGTGTGGGGTGTGGAGGCCGGGCCTGTGGCTCCATGAAGTGCAGAGGTGGGTCCGCTTGGCTCCAGCCTACCTCTTTGGGGTAATCCATCAAGGAGCCCGGGATGAGTGGGTGGGGCCTACCTCTTTGGGGTGATCGATCGTGGGGCTCCCACACTGTGACTGTGAGAGGGTGCAGGCCAGGCTGGCGGACCCCCCACAACTGAGTGCATGAATTTCATGCACCGGGCCTCTCGTATTAAAATAAGAAATTAACTATACTGTGAGATAGTTATAAAAATATTATTAATGAAAAGTGAATCTTCCTCCATCTGTCTTCATTCTTTCCTCCTTTCTAAAGTAACTTCATTCTCATGTATTTACTATGTACCAGAATCAACATTTAGAGCAATTCCAATTGCAAAGGACCTTTTTAGCACATAAAGAATAGCATAAATCTCTAGCTAGGATATATAGTTAGTGATTCTGTAAAAAGAAGACTGAAGTAGATTTAGGAATTGAAGCTATGGAGAAAGTTTAGCTATAATTTTTGATGTGCGGCTATTTATCAAATTTCTTCTATTACAACACAATAATCTGTCTAAAAGAATCACTGTTCCCCATAGATTTGCTTGCCTGATGAATAAATACAGGATGGTAGATATTTGAAACAAAAACATGACATCTAGTTAAACACTATGAATTTGGAGTAAACACAAAGGCATACTAATGGTAGTGGCAATTACTAATAATTATTCCATGCCTCAATTTATCATTTCCCCTTGAATGGATAGCTAAATTGTTTTCAATATGGGGTTATAAATAATTCTCCTGCAAGCATTCTTGTACATGTCATATACACTGATATCCTTTGGAAATAGGAATGTGATTTTTGGGTTAGAGGGTAGGCATATATTTAACTTCAGAAAATAATAATAATTTTTCAAACCAATTTACCACCCCATCAAAAATTTTTGAGAGTTTAGGTATTCCACTACCTTGCCAACAGGTGCTATGGACAGTCTTTTTAAAACTATTTACATTCTGATGGGCATGTGATGATACATAATTATGGTTTTATATCACATTTCCTTGTTGAATAATGATGTCAGGCCCTTTTCATGTGACTGGGCTGTTTGAATATTCTCTTTTGAGAAATGCCTGCTCTAGCATTCTGCAAATTTTTAAATTGGCTTATTTGTCTTTTTTCTTATTGATTATAGGAGTTTGTCATATATTGTGAGTTATTTTTCAGCTATAGGTAGTGTGAAAATCTTCTTTGAGACTGTGACTTCCTTATCCATTTTCTTAATAATGTATATTTGATAAACAGGAGATCTTAGTTTTAATTAGGTGCAAGCTATTTTTAAAATAATGATCAGTGTTTTCTTCTGTCCATTTAAAGAAATATTTGTTACTATGAAGCCATGAAGGCATTCTGCTTTTCCTTCTAGGAGGTTTATTGTTTTTCTTCTCACACTTAGTTCTATAATCAACATGTAAGCTAATAAACATATTGTGCTATACTAGTATCTATACAATGAAATAATATACAATAATAAAAACTACATATATACACAACATCTTAGATGACTCTCATAGACTTTATGTTGAGCAAAGGAGTCCAGAAATGAAGAGTATAAATACTATGGTATGTAAAATTCTAGACTTGGCAAACCTAATCTATGATTTAAAAAGTTACAATAGTGCTAATAAGTAGGAAGACAAAGAAACCTTCCGGAATGATGGAAATGTTCTATTTTTTTTTTCTGGGCCTAGGTATACATATGTAAATATTTTCTAACTTATATACTTAATATTTACATACTTTTATGTACATTATTCCTAAATTGAAAAAATGAGTGTCTCCACTAAAAAACGCAGTTGCTTTCCTAAATCTTTTGATTTACTTCTCAGAACCTCCTTCAAGTTAAGCATTTTTACGTTCACTTATTGCACCTTAGGACATAAAGCAATTTTCCTAAGACCACAGGACTAATAACCATCAGAGCCACTTTCCTAATTGTAAAGTTTGACTTTTCAAAACATTTTACAAAGAAAGACCACAAAGAAGAAAATGGAGCTTTTCTATTTGTAAGTATATCTTTAAGGGTAGCTTTTGATAACTTGCAGTTTATTCTTACCAAGCTAAATTTTTAATATGTTCAATATCATTAATTTATTTTATTTTGTCATTAAAGCTAGCAATTTAGTAACTATTTGTCAAAGCTGAGTATTTATGTAAAGAAATACTCACCTATATCAAATCTATAACACACTAGCAAAATCTCATAAAGGTAAAGAAACTTGGCAAAAGACTGTATCATTGATGAATATCTCACAGTTTTCTATTCTTTTGTTGAAATATATATCACAAGGATGAATGCGTTGTGTATTATTTTGCTAGAGCAGCTATAACAAAGTACCACAAACCCTGTGGCTTTACACGACAGAAATTTATTGACCCACAATACTTGAGGCTAGAAATTCAAAAGTAAGGTGTTGGTAGGATTGGTTCTGTCTTAAGACTGATAAAAATATTTGTTATAAGCCTCTCTCCTTGGTTTAGAGATGACCATCTTTATGTTCACATTGTATTCTACATATATACTTACCTGTGTTCAAATGTCTGCCTTTAAAAAGGACATCAGTCATATTGGATCAGGGGCCTACTCCCTATACAGTATAACCTTATTTTAACTTAAAAAAAAAATCACACCTGCAACAATCCTATTCCCAAAGAAGATAATATCCTGACATATTAGGAGTTAGGACTTCAACACATGAATTTTGTGAGAAGAAAAATTTACCCATAACACATGGCCACAGTGTCAGAGAAACCATGGTGCATTTTGAGATTTTATATTAAGATAATATCAACATTAATTTTTCATGAAAAAGATATTGCTTGGAAATCTGTTAAAAATTTTCCAAAGATACATTTTAAAATATGCAAAAGAATAATTTATCAGACTTCTAATTATGAATCATTATCTATATAGTTCAAATGTTCTTGCCTTGCATTTTACAAATAGCTACATTGAACTGAGTTTATCCTGACCTTTGATTAAAATGATATATGAACAAAATTAAAAATGCAAATAACTCACATATAAAATCAAGCAGAAATATTTGATTTATCAAGCCAACTAAAGAGTCCTTATATCTCTAATGATTTAATCCCATGAATAAATACCTAATCACATTCTAAAATTTGATTCTGGCATATTCCCTTTATACCCTATTTCTCCCCATCATTGTTGTAATGAAAGTTCTTGCTCAGTGCTTTTAATTTTTACTTTGAACTAGATTTCAAAGACTTGAAACTTATCCATAATCATAGACATACCAGAGCATTTTACATAATGAGAAGCACTTCCTTCAGCAGAATAAATTTCTCACCTTACCTGTTCATAGTTTATCTGTTACAGGACAAAAACATCACCACCTGTAGCACTAGATTAGTCATGTTATTTACTCATATTATTTAATCATTGTATAAAACCATAAATTCATAACTAAAAATAATTCAAGTCACTTATGAATATAAACAGAAAGGCTGTATTTGACCAACTCAATGCAGGTAAAGTTAAAACAAATGTTTTAGAGGGGTTGTTTTTTTCTGTTTTTTGTTTGTTTGTTTGTTTTTGGTTTTTTTTTTTTTGTGTGTGTGTGTGTGTGTGTGTGTGTGTGTTTAAATCTATATGATCAGGAAAAATATAGCCACTTGCATTATCTTCTCAAGTTCCTCTCACATTCATGTGTGTCACAGAGATACTTAGTGTCGTATAGATCTAAGGTGTATCTATAGTTCTCATTTTAACATTTATCCAAAATCCACATTTTGTTATTGTAAAATTTTTCACTGGCCCACCAGAATTTCTTTTAGGAGCATTTTCCTTCTTCTGTATACATTTACACCTCACTTTTTCTTTTTCCTCTCCCTTTCTCTTTTGTAATTCCTATGAGAGAAATATCAAATAGTGTACTACTTCTATTATCTTGGAGCAAAAGGGGCCAACAGAAAGAATAAAACCACATGATGGCTAATATAAACATAGGTCAGTGGTAAATGGCTGAATTAATATAAATAAATAAAAGTCTTAGAACAGGTTGCCTACTTTGATTGATCCAACTGCCCTCATTTACCAACACAGTAGTCACTCACATTCTATCTTGGTTGCTTAGGAGATGTCCCCCAATGTTATTGGCTCTAGTGTTGTGTGGAAAGCCATTTGTTATGGGCTGAAGAGTTACTCCCTAAAGTTTATACATTGAAGTACCATCACTTTGCACCTTAGAATGTGGCTGCATTTGAAGATGGGACCTTTAATGAGATTATTCATGTTAACTAGGGCCATAGTGTGGGTGCTAATCCTAAATGACTGCTGTTCATATGTCAGGGAGGAGGACACAGACAACATACCGCCCAAGGGATGACTCTGTGAGGACACGGGGAGAAGGCAGCCAGCGGAGCCAGGAGAGAGGCTTTGGAAGAAACCAGACTGTTAACAACTTATTTTGAACTTCTAGACTCCATAAATATGAGCAAATACACTTCAGTTCTTTAAGCCAGTGTTAATTTGTAATGGCAGTCCTAGCAAAGTAATACACTCTTATTTATTTATTCTATTTTATTTATCTTACTTATTTTATGTATTTATGTGAGCAGAAGAAGCTCTTGGATCCTTGATACTTTGAATGGCTGGAAAATACATTAGTAAAACCATCCTCTGTTGTTCTACACATACATGCTCAGTGTTATAATTGAATGTTAATGGCACTGTTCCTCACCATTCTCCAATAATTGGACTTACGTAGCACATTTCTTTCTATGATATAGATCCTTAGAGGAAACTCACAGCTCTTTGCTGATAGGAAACTAGAGTGGATAGATGATATTTCCTCCTGTCGCAGAGCATGTGACACTCACATGTATAATTAAGAGAAAACAAATGTAACACTGTCCAGCATAGTTCATTGATGATGCTGGCTTTGGTTTACCTATGAAAATTGATGTTCAGAGAAATTACATACTTTACCAGGGTCAGATAGCACATTCTTTGCACTGCTCTAATTCACACCACTGCTTGTACATGACCATTTGTGTTTGCAGGGTGTTTCTACCTCCACAGCAGAAGCCAGTTTCATTCTGACTTTGTAAGTTCAGAAGAAATCCTCAGTAAATATTTGTTGATGCTTCGGAGGTTCTATATGCTATTTTATCTACTTATTTCTCAGTTCAAAACATCTAACAAAGATAACAACACAAGGTAAAACATATTAAAATAAATGTCTGAAAACATTTCACATCAAGCCTTCCTTACAAAGGAACACGAATAGCATCATATCTAGAAGAGGATCAAAATGTTGAAAGAATTCTGAGATTTTAATTTAAATATAACAAACGAGCTATTGGCACGTGAAAAATTAAATAAGATCAAAATGTGTTATTTTACTTATGAACATTGATGACACAACAATAAGTTGTCCATTAATCTCAGATGGACATTATTCATTTGAGGGCATTAAAGGTCGATGTTAGAGCATTTTAAATTGTACACATCATTCAAAATCGGAATGAATATAAATACTTGACTTAAGTGAGGTTTTTCCAATTAATGACTTCAAAGTGCCTTAGAACACACTGTGTTATACAAAGGCCACACAAAAATTAAAACATCTGGTTTGTAAAAGTTCACCCTCCTAAAGTGTAGAACTAGTTTATAGATCTGATTGCTTCCTCCCTTAATAATATGTCTGGATTGGAATGCTGATTTATTATTGGTTCTGTACTGTTTAATGGTATTTTGGTTAAGCTAGTATTTTATAAAAGTGGTAGACTATTTATCCAAGCATTCAATCTATGTTTAAATCTGTGAAATAAAAAAAGATTTCTTGTAAATTCTCGATTTGATTTACAGGGCACTTCATCAAGTAAAACTCTTGTTATAAACATGGGGTGATGGTGAGGATAACGTGGGTGGGTGGCAACAATAGAATGAGAACATCATTCTTGATCTTTGTTTTTCTACTCAGCTAATTTAGTGTAGGCTTTCACAGCTCCACTCCCCACTCTATAAAATAGAGGGAGTAAAGTTGTCTAGCTGCAAGCTAGAGAGGGAGGGAAAATTAATTCCCATGACCCAATGTCAGCAGAGCCTTTAATAGCAATAATGTAGATGTAATTACTAACGATTGTATAGAATGCTATCACTTAAAATACTTCAAAATATTACTAATTTTACTTCCACAAAGATATTACAGTATACATATAATGATTGTCACATGGCAGATACAAAGGTCTGATTTATCATAAATATGCTACTTCTACAAGGTTACCTGGTGAGTGGCAGAGTCTGGAATGAAATTTATTTTACCATACTGGTCAAAACCAATAGGTGTGAACAGAACGAGAGCTGGCTCGTAACGAGATATCAAATCTACTCTTTCTGGATGCCACATCGCTTACTGATTCCTGGTCAATAACTAAGAGGATACTTTTCTCTAATAAATTTGGATGAAATGGAAATAAGAGAGAAAAAGTTCTTTAGTAAACAGAAGGCTACATTTCTTCATTCCTATTTTTTATTATTATTTGGTTTTTCTGCACTTAAACAGTATAATGGTTAGAATAAAGAGATCAAGAAAAATAGAAGCTAATGTCTAAGAAATTTGATCCTTAAATATAAAAATTTATCAAGTGTTAATCTATGTATATAAAACCCTAATATGCAAATAGACCAAATGGAGGAAAAACCAAACGACCTAACAACTGGTCTCTATCATGTGCGCTGACCATCAGGGGGTGTGTGTGGAACACAGCAGGCATCAGCAGCAGGCGACAGAGTGTGGAACATGACAGGCATCGGCCGTGGCAGGATGGTGGAGCAAGTGAGTGGGGGGCGAGACCAGGGTGGGGCGCAAGTCGCTGTCATTGGGGTGAGTCTTTGGTGGTTACTGAAAATTCTTTGCTTCCATACATCGTGGTCCTGCCCGGAGCTCCTACCTGCTGTCGGCACCAGTCCTGCTTACACCTGCTGCTGGTGCCAGAGCCGCCACTCACATCCACTGCCAGTGCCAGCTCAGGCCCCACTCGCACCCACAGCCAGTGCCAGAGCCACAACTTGCACCTGCTGCTGGCCCCCGACACCAGTCCCAATTGCTCGGTGTCATCAGCAGGTGTGAGAGGCTGCTGCCGGCCCTGATTGCCTCTCAGGGCTTCTCCACCTCCCCCTGATCCTGAGGGGTGATTGGGCAGCAGCTGCCACTCGCACCCACTGAAGGCACTGGCCCCACTTACACCCACTGATGGAGCCAGCCCCAATTTCTCTGCACCATCACCAGGTGCAAGCGGGGCTGGCGCCATCAATGTGTGGGAGTGGCAGTGGTCAGAGCAGGGCTGCTGGCAGACTGGACCAGGGGCCATGGTGGGAGGGGCTGGGCAGGGGTGCAGAGGATGGGCTGAGACCCACCCTTGTGCCCACCGCAACCTTGAGGCTTACAGTTCCTCTCAAAGTTCACAAATTCATGCACTGGGCCCCTAGTTAACATATAAAACTATTTTTTAATATTTTTCAGAACTAAAAAGGTAAAAATTATGTGGAATTTGATCATGAAACAAATATAGATTATGAGGAATGATAGAATTTGTCCTTTTATCTTTAGCAGTTTCTTTGGTTAGGGTGAATTAGTTCATTGGTTAGTCAAATTCTTATTCTCTATACTTTTATGTGGCATGCAGACTGTCCATAAGCGCGTGCTATAGGTAATACAGATTATCACCTCTGACCTCACAATTGGAACCATTCAGATTCTTCATATTGACTATGCCGAGTCTGTATTGACTTTGCTAGATTCAAACTTTGGAGTAATACAACTACATTCTGGAATTCAAGCAACATTATTTCTGTTTTAAACACTTAAATGTAATCGATTGTTTATGCACTAAAATAATGGATTTCTGTTTCCAAAAGAAGTTGGCTTCTTTGGAAACTCTCAACATTTGTATGCCATATGCTTTTAAAGAATAAAATATCCAATATTTAATATAATAATCGCAAACCAAAATTCATCCCTTGCAGCTGGAGTTGTTTCTTTATTTAAAATGGTTTACAAAATTTTAGTTAAGAGGAAGATAATTTGAAAAGAAGCCAAGCTGCTCCCAGTAAGACCACTTCTCTCATGCATGTTGAAAGCAATTTTATAGCACTCTATTAATGGAGAGATCTAAGCAGGATTAAGAGGCCTCTCCAGGTTCCTCCCACAGCCTAGCATGTACTGAAGTACTTTAAAGGAACTGTTTGCATTTGAATTCTTCCATGCATTAGGACTTAAATTATTAAAATATTTTTAAGCCCATTCTGCTCTAGCTTCATTTTTAATGAAAATGGAAATGGACAATCATAACTATAATGTTTTTTTTATAAATAATTATATTTTGTTGTACTCCAAGAGATCTTTGGGTCATAATTATTTTCATTCATAAGATAATGAATCTATTGCAAACAACTTGTAATCATACAAAAAACACATAGGAAATGGAAATACATAATCCTGTAAATAGACCATTTTGCACCACTTTCTACATTTCACAATGTAGAAAAGGTTATTTTGTTGCTTTTCACAAAATTGGTTTAAAAGTGTTTACATACTAGAAGCCTAATGCATAAAAATTCGTGCAAGAGTAGGCCTTCCTTCCCCCAGCTGCCGGCACCGGCTTCCCTCCGGCACCACCCGGGACCCGGGCCTGCTTCCCTTGGGCCGCCCACAGGCACCCAGGACACAGGCAGGCTCCCCTCTGGCCCTGGCTTCGTCAGGATGGACGTCTGGAAGATGTCCGTCTAATTAGCATATTACCCTTTTATTATTATCGTGTCCAATAATATTTTTATTCATAAAATGTATTGAGTAGGTTTCTTTTTTTCAGAGTTCATTAATAACATGAAACAGAGATAAATGAAATATTAATCATTTTCCAGTATAGATTTTTAGGTAATAAAGAAAAAATTATTTTAGATTTAATAACTGTATGAATCCAACAAAATTTGTCTCTTTGGTTCTCCTCTCTCTAAGGTGGGGTGATTTAGTTTCTCAAGAAAAAGAGAATGACCTCACTTTTGAAGCTCTGTATATAATAGTGTTTAGGCTTTCTTATGAGGTTTGGCTAAGTTACTACCTTCTCTGAGGGTTAGTTTCAACCTCAGGTAAATGAGAATAAAAAAGGAGTCAGGGACATAGGGTTGTTGGGAGCTCTAAAGATGTAGAGAGCTTGGCATATAAATAATTCCCAATCCATGTTGTCTATAATACAATTATGGTAATTTATTTTCCACAATTATGTCTTTTTCCATGGCTAGTTGGCTACAACTGCACCAGTAGATTGATCTGGACAGAGATTACAGAGAATGACACCACATAACTGTTTCTTGGTTCAAGAAAAAAATTCTTAGAGTTACAAATTTCTCTGACTTGAGGCTTCTGAAGGTTCTCTGCCTTTCTATCATTTTTATCAGCATCAGGAAACAGGATATGGTAGGAAAAGCACAGAATTTTCCTCCATAAAAGCAGAAAGGTGATCTAAGAATCTGCTCTTTGAGACTATGATAATTGGGGAGTAATTTAATTCTTTCCTTAAAAATGAAAAAGACTACATATGCTCCTAAAATTTATTGTGAAGAATAAATAATATAGAACATGTCAGTAGATATTCAACAAATATTTCTTTTTATAAAAATTATTTTAAAACTAGTGAGAGAAGTTTTGCTTCCAAAAAGCTTAAAAGAGCTGGTGGTGGGCAGACTTTCCAACGGAAGCAACTAAACATAATAGAAGACAGAAAGCATTTCTGCTGAAAACAATAAGGGTTATAGGGCCAAGGTCCTCAGGAGAAAAGGACTGAGCAAACTGAACTGAGTTTCTGCAGCTGCATTACTTTCTGGGGAATTGCTAAGTCTGAGTGCAGGGCATAGATCTGTGACTGTGTACTTTGCCTGGTCAAACGGCCAGGGAGACAGAAAAGTCAGCAGTTTATGGTAATCTTTGGGAGCAGAAAATACGAAATTGGCTAAGCTGCTAGTGAGAATAGTGAGCAGAAAACTGATTTGGACACACAGGCAGCTTTTACCCAAGGTATTTGTCAAAGTCTAAAACTGGAGGGACAACAGGACGAGAAGCTACGTAGGGAAATCTCCATGTCTGCCAAGGAGTTTGAGATGAGGGTGAGGCCCAGCCACCTGGGGATCTCTCCTGAACACAAAGGGTATCAGGTGAATGCTCTGACCTGGGAGCGGATGTCAGCCCGACTTAGCTGAAGCCTCATAAAAACAAAAACCATAACTCAGCCTCACCTCAGCTCAGTCTCTAAATCAGGGTGAGGGACGTCCTGCCTGCGGGCCATTTAAGGCCTGTGAAATCATTTGGTCTGGCCCTGCCAAGGCATTAGGGGCGAGCTAATTAAATGTTTGACCACATATAGCAGGCTAATTTTCAGTTGATAATTTTGTATGGCCCGCAAATGATGTTATAATGATGTTGGCAGCAAAAAGGTTCCCCACCCCTGCAAAATGACTTCAGGTGATCAGCCTCCGGTCTGCCTAACAGCTGAAAGGGTAGAAACTAGAAGATAGTAATATCATCTGGATCCTCTGTAGTTTTTATATACAATATTCAGTATTTTTCAGTATTTAATTTAAAAACTTACTGGAAGAGCAAAGACATAGGGTCATAGAAATACTGATTTGTGTACGTGTGTGTGTGTGCGTGCATGTGTGTGTGCACAAAAATAGGGAAAAATAAAGAAATTTAATTATAGAACAGCATCTAGAAGAGAAAAAAAAAGAAAATTCTAGACCTAAGAAGTATAATAATTCATTCAAGAACTCAGGGAAAATGTTTAATGGCAGATACAGCACAACAGAAAAAAAAAAAATCAGTGAACTGGAAAATATATCAATACAGACTATACAAACAACAGTAAAGAGGAGAAAATAAATGATAAAGAGAAAAATCTTAAAATAGTAATAGATAAGTGACAAGTGAGACATCTTCTAAAAGCCTAACCAATAAACAATTGTAATCCATTTGTGAATAGGACTAAAATAATATTTGAAGAAATAATACTCATAAGTTTTAAAAAAAACAAAGCAATGAAAGACAATACAGTTTGTAGAAGCTCTATAAGTCCCCCAGAAAATAAATACAAAATAGAACATCTACACATATAATAACAACTGCTTTAAAATGGAAAAAAAGGCAAAATAAATATTTTCAGATAAAAAAAAAACAACAACAACAAACTGAAAACATCTGCCACCAATTAACCTGTACTAAAAAGAAAAAAAAAGAGAAAATGCCATAAAGCCATTCTCCAGGCAGAAGGAAAATAATAGATATTGTGTTGTAGAATTCAAGATTTATGTAGAATTTCGCCATGGCTTCTCTTTTTTTCTGATATTAAAAGTGTTTTCCTTGATTCTATATTTGCCTGATAAATACTTTTTCATCTCTTTAAACACACTATTTTGTATAATTTTAAGTGTCTTTTATAAGTAACCTATAATCCGGTTTGATCTTTGGTTGTGCTTGCTATTGATGATTCCCCTTACCTGGCATATTCACTTGGGGAGTCTCTGTCATTTCAAGTAATGTTTCACTCCTCACATTTTTTTGGCATTAATAATATAGTTAATTAGGATTTATTATTCTAATTTTTTGGCATTCATTTCTCTATTTTTTATTCCAGGGATTTTAAATGTGTGTGCATTGTGGTGTATCACATTCACATAATTTCTTATGATAATAATTATTCTTTAATATTTAACATACCTATTTAAACAAAATTTTTATCATTAATTAGAGTTTTTATTTTTACTAAATATATCCATCATGGAAACAGCAGCTAATTTCCTTCTTTCTCCTATCCTAATATCTCCATGTTGATATTATCTGGCATTTCAGATTAATATTGTTTCAATGTTTTAATATTATGTACCAACTAGTGTTTGGATTTAACTATAAATTTTATTATCCTATTTGTACAACAATATTTATCATAAACATTTTGTTTCTCAGATTCACTTCTTCATTTTTTGGGGTTATAATCTAATAGAGGCCCGGTGCACAAAACTTCCCCCAGGGGGAGGGAGGGATCCCTCAGCCCAACCTGCACCCTCTGCCTGATGCCCCTAACTGCTTCCCTGCCTGCCTGTATGCCCCTAACCACTCACCTGCCTGACTGATCTTCCCTAACCACTCAGTCTGCCTGCCTGATCGCCCCTAGCACTCTGTCTGCTTGCCTGATTGCCCCTAACTGCTCACCTGCCTGCCTGCCTGCCTGATCACCTCTAACTGCTTGCCTGCCTGCCTGATCACTCCAACCGCCTCTGCCTTGGCCACCGCCACTGCAGCTTCGTCTGGAATGACGTCTGGAAGGTCATTTGGCTGTCCGGTCTAATTAGCATATTATGCTTTTATTATTATAGATTGCATTTGTTTTGATAATTCATGCTTGTATACTCCCTTCCTATGTTGGAAAACTTATTTAAGTGTGTGTGAGAATGGTAGCTCTGCTGAGAGCAGCCGTGGGCAAACTACGGCCCGCGGGCTGGATCCGGCCCATTTGAAATGAATAAAACTAAAAAAAAAAAAAAAAGACCGTACCCTTTTATGTAATGATGTTTACTTTGAATTTATATTAGTTCACACAAACACTCCATCCATGCTTTTGTTCCGACCCTCCGGTCCAGTTTAAGAACCCATTGTGGCCCTCGAGTCAAAAAGGATGATTACAAAAAAAAAAAAGTATAAAGTGCTACTTGGTTGTTTGCAATTATATCTTGATTTCTATGTCAATCTGCTATCCTTTAAGAAAGTCATTCTCTACAAGGAGCATACCTTTTCATTTCTAGCTCAAATGCCTACACTTTCAAGTTCAGCCTCTGAGAAAAAAATGCTTTCTCTGATTACTATTGCAGACAAACAGTGAAGAAAGACGGGCAGATTAGTGATAATTCTCTGGGGTAGTTCCCTTAAAATCACCAGCCTCCTCCTACTCCTTCCATCTGCAATGACTCCTTTCTCATCATCAGCATGTGCTTTTATCATTCATCTGTTGCAATTCGCTTTTTGTTTTGTTTTTTATTGGTTTCTACAATCAGTGGTCTGTAGAACCTGCTTATTGTGCAAATTATTATAAAAGTAGTTTTTAAAATTTATATTTTAGATGTTATTTCTAGGGGTCTAGTGTTTCAATAGTCAGCCATTTGATACAATCTCTTAATTTCTATTATAGAAACCCCATGGCCATGACGCCATCACACCATCACGCCTTCGCGACCAAATGCCAAAAGGCACCTGCTGAACGTCATATGATTTCTTCATGGGAACAAGTAAGTGTTGCTTTGTTCAATTCTCATCTTCCAACAAAGGTCAATTTAAGTGCTCCTGAGAAGGAAAGGTTAGGGCAGGAAACTATTATTATCTCCTTCCATAACTGTCTTCAAGGTAGGCATGGCTGTGTGCACGGGGAGGCACATGCGGGTGGGCGGGGACCTGACGCTGTGTCCCTGGGGGCTGGGGCTGGGTCTTGAGCGATTTACCGCAGTGGGCCTCTATTTATTGAATATTAGCCCTGTCCAGTATGACTCAATTGGTTCAGTGTCCTCCCATGCACTGAGAGGTTGCTGGTTTAATTCCTGGTCAGGGCACATGCCTGGGGTGTGGGGTGGATCCCCAGCAGAGGGCATACAGGAGGCGGCCAATTGATGTTTCTCTCATTGATGTTTCTCTCTCTGTCCCTCACCCTTCCTCTCTCTCTCTAAAATCAATGAAAACATATTTTTATAAAAATAAGTTTTAATCAATAATGAGCAAAAACATACAAAATTTAAAATAGATAATGTAGAAAATGACCAAGCTAGTTGAATGCTAATGATATCTTCCTATTATATTTTGAGACCTGGGTAAGGAGCCTCCACTCATAAGCCAACATCCTTCAATATCTGTAAAAACTTGGAATTTACTCTGCAGATTTCTAAGCACTGCATCACCCAGATTGCTTGGCAAGGAAACAAAGGATAACTGAGTCAAATATTCATAGGCTAAAG
The DNA here is from genome assembly GCF_964212035.1 of Myotis nattereri. NCBI lineage: Eukaryota > Metazoa > Chordata > Mammalia > Chiroptera > Vespertilionidae > Myotis > Myotis nattereri. The sequence goes on along the minus strand of NC_138077.1, from coordinate 157,570,008 downwards.
TAAAGTGAACTAAATAATTTCAATGAACCCACTGGAAATTTAATTCATTAATATTGCTCCACATTCCCTAAGATGTACAGATATTATCCTAGGGAACAATAAATTCTGACATGATTTATCAATTTTCACTAGGCACAAGAGGCCTGAATTGTCAAAGCATTTTCTCTTTATAATATTTTCATTTATTAAAATATGCCCAACTAAGGATTGGTAGAGCAAGGCAGACAGATGGGAAATCTGAGTGGTAACAGATAGTAGGAAGTAGTTCAAAGCAGTCAACAGAGGAGCTAAGCAGGTGACCGAGGCCAATAGAGATAATATGGCAAAGGACATGCCCAATTTCTGCATGGCAGTTGTTTAGAATGCATTAGTAGTTTTTCTATGAATTCATGATGAGGTTCTCCAGCTCTGAAGTCAGAAATATGTGCTTAAAATCTCTTCTCTAGAATTAAAGAGCTGTGTCATTGAAAGCTTATTTTTTCTTATCGGTAAAATCAGGGTAGCAATAAAATTTTGGTTAGAGAGTTATTATGAAAATTAAATGTGACAATGCATTTAAATAGTTTAATCCATCTAAGACAGACAAGGTAAGAATTAAAATGTGTACAACTAAACTTAGATAGTAATACTATCTAATAAAGAGGAATTATGCTAATTGACACTCCTGCTGTCACAAAGATGGTGGTGCCCATAGCCAATAAGGAGGGTATATGCTAATTGACTGCCCTGCCCTCAAAGATGGCGGCACCCACAGCCACAAGATGGCCAGCAGGGGAGGGCAGTTAATGGCAACTGGGGCAACAGGGGAGGGCAGTTGTGGGCGGCAGAGGAGAGCAGTTGGAGGCGTTCGGGCTGGCAGGGGAGTGGTTAGGGGATGATCAGGCTGGCAGGCAGAAGTGGTTATGGGCAATCAGGCAGGCAGGCATGAAAGCAGTTGGGAGCCAGCAGTCCTGGATTTTGAGAGGGATATCCAACTGCTGGTTTAGGCCTGATCTTACAGGGATCATTGGGCCTAAACCAGCAGTCGGACTTCCCTTGAGGGATCCCAGATTGGAGAGGGTGCAGGCTGGGCTGAGGGACAACCTCTCCCCCAGTGCACAAATTTCGTGCACCGGGCCTCTAGTAAGTTATAATAGTTGATCATAACTTGGAATAAAAACAAGAATATTTATAAGCAAGCTCCTTGAGTAGAACTCTAGAGGCCATTAACATCAGAGTTTATGTGAAAAGCAGCTCCAAAATTATTAGAGTAAATGATTTGCATATTTGTACCTAGTGGCCTAGTACAATATGTTAATATTAATTAAAAGGTACTTACATAAAATATTTACTTGATGATTCATTAATGAGACTGAAAATTTCTTCTAATCCCAACTCTGTTGAGAATGCATTATTTCATAATAAGAAATGTGGTCTCCTGAAATTAACCATACATGGAGAACAACTTCAACTGTCCCAGGAAAAGAAAGAAGCTCTTCACTGCGAGAGAGAGGACCTCCTCACAGTGGTGTCTGTTAGTGCCTGGAATAGCCCTTGTAGAACTTAATAACAGCATGATCACAATTGGGAAACTTGGAACAGTAAAGTTTCAGTTGTTAAGAAGAAAAAGAAAAGAAAAGAAAAGAAAAAGTTTCAGTTGTTGCCCTTGGGTCTTAATCTCTGGTCACTATAAATTGTCCTCTTTAAAATAATTCTGAATGATCACATGTCATGCAGTAATTTATCAATGAAACTTCAGCCCTCTTAAAAATCATTCGAGTGGGAAACTCAGTCTTACACAATGATTTGACATCAGGTACAGGATTGACTGGATATTTGGCTGTTTAGTTCAACTTCCCTATGGGAGGGGAAGCTAGGTAGTTACATAAGGCAATTCCACTCATTCTCCTACTCTTAACATAGGTGAGAGGAAGCAGTGTCTCTTGGGCAACCATAATGAATGCTTGCCATAAATTAGCTAAATATCTATTTTATTCCTACTTGGAATTTTTCTCCCAAATAGGTTATGCTATATACTACACAGACATACAAGCAAGGAGAAAAAAGAAAAAAGTCAAGACTTATAATTACATTCACATGTTGGCTAATTGGGCCCTTCGGGGCCTTCTTCCTAATTATAAGAGGGCATACAAAGAAGAAATATCACTAGAAGCAAGTATGTATAGAATGAATATGAGTTGAAATGGGTTGTGTTGGCTATATAAAAGCTGTAAAACTTGATAGGAAAGGAATGCTATTACTTGCCAAATATCTCCTACACATTAAAAAAAATAAAATGAAAACAAGGCCCACAACAGTGTCACTGACAGAATATAAGATGAGAAAAAAAAATGTTAGCATTAAAGAGGACACATTGAAAAAGGAAGACTCCTAATCTATACTGTAGATGTATGTTTTATTATATCTGTTTTAGAAATTCAAGGAAGTTATATCATTTGGAATTTAAAAAAAAATGTATCTTTGTGGCAAATTAAATATATGTAAGATTTTTCTGACCTCTGTACAGAAAATTATATGGATACATTACATAAATATAAGCATGGAAATCTTCAGAAAATATATTCATTTATAATGTATAAACTTTGATGATATTATTTCATTTTGAGAGCAAAGGTAGATTTTGATCCCTGACATTAGAAAACTATATGCTATTGCTCTTACAATTCTTAAAATAAAATTCACTTTTTCTCTTTTCCGGGGGATTTAAGATGGTAGAAGGGTGGAGAAAGAGTGCACCCATGTTAAAGTAAATCATGGAACATTTTACAAGGTTGTAATTCATTTTATTTTACATCAAGTGGTACCCTTTTGAATGTCTATAAATGTCTGATGTTTATAGTAGATGTGTATAAAATATTACATTACACCTCATAACTGAGATAAACTGGCAAGAACCCTAAAGCTCAATAGGAACAAGATTGACTTTATCTCTTAAACCTGTCATTTTAATTTTCCACACTAGACAATGCTTAGATGTCAGATGACTTAAGTTCCTGGTGGCTGTTAGACCACAATCTTATGTTTTGAATTTAGTACCTAATCAAATTGATTTGCTTTTAGTATTCTTATCTTGATTTATATGAATTGATATAGGGGACCCTCCTTAGTATACCCGAAGGAACAATGTATGTTATAGCTTTCTAAATGCAAATCCTGCTCCCAGATTTATGCCATGGACAATGTAACTGCACTACTTAAAAAAAAAAGATTTTAAAATGAAACCCAGAAAAACTGAAATGACAATTTTTGAGTCAAACAGCTGGCTCTGATGCTCTGTGGGCTGCCATGACTGAGCCCGGGTGCTCAAGCAGAGCATGTGCAGTCCACAACCTGCAATTTCAAAGTTACCTTCTGTGGAGTTAGAATTAAATGCCCAGTTAATACAAAGAAAATTTCCCTTGTGCAGAATCTAATCAAATGTAACATGTCTATATTGTAACTACCATTTCTATAACTGTTATAATTCAGGTTCCTAATTATGAGTTCAGTTCATACAAAGAAAATTGGCTTTCATTTGAGCAGCATTTTCAGTCAGAAATGGGAAACATACATTTAAGTACACAGATTTTCAAGTCATTATTCTTTTTATTTCAATACCCAATTATGGACCCAATTTTAGCCTCAAATACTGATATTCAACTCCCTATGCAGTCAGGTTGGTACAAAAATCTTGGGTTCAGCACAAGCAGACATAAGTACAAAAATGATTCCAAAGGAAGGGGGAAAAATAAATATTCAGATAGCTAATATGAAAAAAAGTTATCTGAAGTAAGACTAACTATAGCAGATTAATCTCAAATTCAGTATGTTTGAGAAAATGATCAATCCTTGGTTCCCTTTTCTTCCTGTTCAATGTTTCAGTATTCTCTCTCTCTCTTTCTCTCTCTCTCTCTCTCTCTCTCTCTCTCTCTCTCTCTCTCTCTCTCTTTCTCTCTCTTTCATTTACTGCTCTATCCCCACTTATCTGTGTCCACTTAATTTGAGAAATTTACTTGCAACCATAGACTATAGAAATAATTTCAATAATTTAACTCTGTAAATCTCAGAAAATTAGTGTTTTAGGCAAACTTACAATATCCAATTTTAAAATTAGTCAAATCCAAACATTTTCACTTGTAACTAATATGTTGGTTTCTTGTTTGTTTATTTTCTTAAAATTGAAAACAGAATTGTACATAAAAGTAAAGGCAAACATGTTATTGGTCTTGAGGCCAGGACACAAAAGCTGATTTAACGTTTAAATGTGAAATAACTCTAAATATGATATGAACTCTAAATATGCCATCTTTTATGCACATGAACCATGTGTCCCAAGTATCTAGAAACTCAAATTCTCTCTGACCCTGAGCCAGAGCACTGATGTTAACTAGATGTTGAGTGGAATTGTGCACTTGGTTGAATGAAAGGTGAAAAAAACTCTAGCCATGGGAAAGCTTGCAAGACACCAGGTGTTGTTGCTACAGTAGAACAGGAGATGGGGAAGGATAATGGATACAAGTTTCTTTAGCTCCCAAAGAAACATTAGAATAGAAAATCCATGAAAATTTGATCGGGAAACTAAGGTAGCACCATCAATGATGGTAAGCGATATGCATAACAAGAGAAGGCAGGGAAGGTCATTAAAACATAAAAAGTTATCTTTACATTTGCGCAATATAAAGTTGTAGTTGCTGTGCTATAAAAAAGAAAGTGTTTTCTGCAATGCCCACACCTGCCTGTATTATAGCATTTGGTGACATCTAGAATAGGAAAGGTACCTGTGACTGAATTCAGTGACTGAACAGACAAACAAAAAGACCCACTTGGATATTCTTATTAAAGTCAAAGGAGGTTCACTAGATATTTCAGAAGAAATGTGATCCTGATCAGAAGGGAAAAAATGTTTTCCTAAATCATTGATTTGGTTTCCTGTAGAGTGCAGTTTCCAATTGAAATGAAGTATATTAGGACATTAACTGTTTCTATTTTGCAAACCATCTTGTTCACAATTTCCAAAACAAGATAAGCCTTTAAGGAATATTTGAAAATAGATTTATACAAGAAGTCATTCTTAAACTTATTTTCTCTGATCAAGCATATTAGAACTACACTACGGGGTGGGACTGGATGAAAGAAGACAAAGATATTAGTCAAAGAACATATATACATAGCCCATGGACACAGACAACAGTATGGGGAGGGCCAAAGGAGGAGGGGGGATGGGTAAAAGGAGGGCAGGGGCTGGGTGGAGGTGGGCAAAGGGGGGAAATGGAAACCATCTATAATAGTGTCAACAATTAAATATATATATTAGTGATCTGGTGCACGAAATTGATGCACATTAAGAGGGAATTAATTAGAGGAAATATTTTAATATTGCTATTTGCCCTTTCTCTATAATAGAAGCATCAGAGATTAAAGAAAATTAGTAAAATGTATATGAAAATTTTTCTCCTATTAGAGTCTGGGGCATGCCGCAGTATCCAGAGTCAAGTCCCTGCCCACCCATGCATGCCTCAAAGACCCAGACCCAGCTGGCCCCATGCCCATTGGGCAAGATCCAGACTCGGCTGGCCCCACCCCATCAAGCCCCACCAGGCAGGGAGCACACCTCAGTTCTCCCATCAAGCCCTGTGGGGTTGGGGGTGCAGCCTCAGAGCCCCTGGTGCACGCCATGTGGGGTATGTAGAGTCAGGTCCCCTAGTGAATGCCGGGTGAGGGACACAGCCTCACGTCCCCCATCACACCCTCAGGTCCCTCAGCCCAGCACTGGAGCAGGGGGCGCAGCCTGCAGTCCTCATCAAGCCACACCCAGTGGGGGCATGGCCTGAGATCCTCTGTCAAGCCCCGCTGGGAAGGGGATGAGGCCTGAGGTTCCCCTAGCCCAACGCCGGCATGAGGGGTGCAGCCTGAGGTCCCCTGGCCTGGGCCGGTGTGGGGGCTCACTTTGAGGCCCCCTATCAAGCCTCACTGGGCTGGGGGCATGGCTTGAGGTCCCCTGTCAAGCTCGGCTGGGTGAGGGGCACGGCCTGAGGTCTCCCATCAAGACCTGCTTGGTGGAGGGCATAGTCTGAGGTTCCCCAGCCCAGCACTGGGGTGGGGGGCATGGCCTGTGGTCCCCAGCCTGGGCTGGTGAATGAGGCACACTTTGAGGTCCCCCGTCAAGCCCCAGCAGGCAGGTGCGTGGCCTCAGGTCCCCCACCTTGGCCCCGTGCCATGCATCCTCAGGTCCCTGCTGATAGCTTGCTATGGCTTGTTACAGCAACCCTGCCTCTGCTGTGGGCGCAGCCATCTTGTGATGGTGTGAGGGTTAATTTGCATATCACCTCTTTGTTATATAGGAGATACACACACACACACACACACACACACACTATCTTTTTTCATGATTGGTAATTATAGGGATGCTTGCCAAAGGAAATTAAGTGAAACTAAACTTATTAAAATACTCAAAACTAATGTACTAAGTGCTAAACTATGGCACTATAGTTTGGACACTATACACAATTAAAAACTTTAATTTAGGGCACAGTGAAAGAAAAAGAAAGTGAGGCATTTCAAGAATTTAAGGGCTAATTGAAGCAGTAGTCAGACTGGAAAGGGAAAATTCAGGGATGCCACTAGCATTAAGTCATGCCTCTTTAAATTCGATCCTGAGGTCAGGAAGTTGCTACTATTACATAGAAATTAGAAAATGTCAAGAGGCTACATCCAATGCCACAGCTGCCCCAGGGCTCTATGGCTGGTAACCAGGAATGGAATCTTAGTGGCATGTGATGATTCTCAAAACAGGTCACATGATAATGACAAGGAACTAAATATCTAAGGACATTTGCCTTGGAAAATAGAAAGTTAAAAAAGGAATGAATTATATTTTGCTTAAATAATCTAGGAAATCTATGGGGATACCCATTTTGTCCCAAGAAGAAGGCAGCATCGATTGGAATAAGGAGCCAAAGAGTTAGCTATGAGTCACTGGGATAATTCCAAGTATTAAGATTTAAAAATGTTAAAGTGCTAGAGGTTGAATTAGATGATCTCATCCATTTATGTTATTTATATTTCAAAAAAAATGCAATTGTGAAATGACTCAGAAACCTAGATAAAATATTCTAATGGTAGCCGTAATTGTAACTTCTAATCTCTTACTCTGTGTAAGATACTATGAAGTTCCATGAGAACAGTGACTCTGCTTTGCCTCATTTCCCAAGTACCTCCAGCACACATAAGGGTTGTTACTGGTGGATCCTGGATTCAAAACCAGGTCTGTGAGGAGCCAAAGCTTACCAAGAAAAGATCCTTAGAAATTTATCAAAACAACAGAATACGATGTGAATAAATTGGGCATCACTTATCTAAGGTAATTTATAATTTTATACATGACTCTGAAGGTGGTAAACTCTTAAAAGCAGTTAAATTGAGATTTTTTTTATGTTAAAAGGTTACTTTGTAATGTAGACATATTGTAACCACATTTTTAAATGCATACTTTATTTGTCCCAGTGTTCTTAAAATCATAAAAAAATGGGTTCAAGTCACAGTTCTATCTACCATGTGAGGTGGTGCATTGGACCTAACTTTTTGAACCCCAATTTCTTAAATGATATGATAAGTAAAATATGTGTGCTGCCTAACTCATTGTTAAGATAATTCAGTAATGTAAACTATACATACCTGATAAATTATAAATTTATATGGAAATCACCATAATAACAACAAATAATTATTGAGCTTATACCAAATTCTAGTTACTCTGCTTAGTGTTTTCTATGCATTATTTTATTTATTATTCACAATTGTCCTATTATTGCTATTTGAATTTTAGAAAAATCCTATGAAATAGATACAATTACTTTCATTTACAAATAGGCAAAACAAGACTAAAGTATCTATATATTTTGCTGAAAGTCACATAGTTGCTAAGTAGTTATGAGGTATGTCACCCCATACTCTTAAATTTTAGGCTATGTAAATTTTACTCATTACTATTACAGTGCTTATATTAATCTAAAATAATTATGGTACTAATAAAATTTTTATTTCATATTCTCAAAGTTACAAAAATGTTCAAAGAACACTTACATACCTTTCACTTTATCAGTTTACCTTTTGCAATTTTAACTATTCTAGTATAAAATGAATATATAGTGTATTGAATTTAAGTACATTTAATAACTGACTTGGATTACATGGAAAGGCATTACATTTACTGCCACTGAGAGAACATTCTGACTAGGTTATTTTGTTTCTAAAGAATCCCCACCAGCCTTAGCTGCCTTGGCTCAGTGGTAAGAGTATTGGCCTGTGGATTGAAGGGTTGTAGATTTGATTCCTGCCAAGGGCATGTGCCTCAGTTGTAGGCTCAATCTAGCCCTGCTTGGTTGGGGTGTACGCAGGAGGCAAGTAATCAACGTGTCTCTCTCACATCGAAGTTTCTCTCTCTTTGTGTGTCTCTCTCCCTCCCTTCCACTCTCTCTAAAGATCAATGAAAAAAAATATCCTCAGGTGAGGATTAAAAAATAAAAAAATAAATAGAAAAGAATCCCGACCAGCTACGAATATGGAGATGCATGATTGTCTGAATTACTCTTGTTCTTGTTTTTGTCTGCAGAGCATTATCACATGCCCCAAGCCATGTCATAACAATTTTCTTTGTATTCTTTTCAGACAGTGTCCAGCAATCAAAGTTGGTAAACTTTAGCTACTTATGCTTACTCCACACAAATTCCATGAAGATAAGACTTCAAAACATTCTAGTGGCCCAATAATAATGACAACCTTAAAGACCATGAGCTATTCTTTGGGAGGAAGTCCTAAGAATATCATCAAAGGAGAAGGTGAGTTTTCAGAAGGTAAAGGATACAATTACACCTTGTTTAAAGAACATAAGGATGTAGGAGTTATAAGAAAAGCAACATGGCATAAAGGAGATTGTAACTTATCCATACACTAGCAGCCCAGCCCGGTGCATGGATTCGTAGGCTCACTGCTGCTCCATTGCCTTCTCCAGGCTGCAGCAGCCAGCCGTGAGCCCTGCGTCTGGCGCCCATCAGTCAGCTGAGAGGCGCTCCCGCTGTGGGAGCACACTGACCACCAAGGGGTCAGCTGCTGTGTTGAGTGTCTTCCCACTGGTGGTCAGTGCGCATCATAGCAACTGCTGATTGGTTCGGTCAGTCAGTCGCTTAGGCTTTTATATATATAGATTACCAAATATTAACTGTCAAATAGAATATCTCTATTCTTCTTCACTGCTAATCTATGAAGAGACTGCAAAACATTTGTAAAAGGTACAATGGCTCAGAAATATATGTCCTTCAGTGATTGCAGAACATAATACTAGGAATTTAAGGGCTTATGGTAGCTCAAGGTGCTAAAAAAGAATCTCTCTGGAAACACCCAGAATCTGTAATCATTAGGAAAGGAGAGGTAGCGTAGTTCCCACCTGAAAGTCTTTGGGTATGTGATACAAAGTGAAATGTAAAAGTGGTAGTACCTCAGGTTTTGATCTTTGTATCTTAAAATCAAATACATATGTACACACACACACAAAAGCAAACAAAAACTAAAAGCATATTATCCAAGTAACTTAATGCAAAATCCCATCAATACAAAATACAAGCTCAAAATAATAGAGACAAAGAGAGAGCATCATTTGAACCTAGCCAGTGTTGGGGAAAGAGTGAAGACTAACTCACATCCAAACAGCTGGATTACCTTAATTTTGTGTCCATCTATATGTATTTATATTTATCTAAATGAAATAAAATAAGGTAATGTAATGTAGCATAAGTAGCCAATTTTAGTCAAATTTAAAAACAAACCAAACACCACGTATAAAATTAGGAATTAGAGGAAAAACCAAGATGGCGGCATAGTTAACGCCGGAGATTGCTGCCTCGAACAACCACTTCAAAAAACAACTAAAGACTGAACGGACATCATCCAGAACCACAGGAAGGCTGGTTGAGTGGAAATTCTACAACTAGGAGGAGAGAGAATATCATACCCAGACTCAGAGGAGGTGCAGTGCTGAAGTGAAATACTGAGGTGCGGAGTGCGCGAGGAGCAGGCTGGCGGCAGAGGGTGCGGTTGTTGTTTTCAATCGGGAGGGAGTTTCAGACTCTGAGCTCCAGATCTGGGCGAGTCTCTAGGGACCCAGACTCAAACGGGAGAAGCGGGACTGTCCGGCTTCGGTCGGAACTCGAAGGCAGCTTTCTCTGCGAGGTTTGCAGTGGTTGCTGGGACTCTGCGAGGCAGAGCCCCTAGAGACGGAACTGAGAGCAGCCATAACTGCTCACTCTGCCCGCCCTGTAGATCCCCGGGGACCCGCCCGCCCAAGCCCTCCGCAGAGCCATTTGCCAGATAGCCTCAGGCAAATGCTAGATTAGCACCACCCTAGAGATCCAGCACAGAAGCTCTCCCACTGCAGGCACAGTGGACTCTCATAGCCAGTTAGCCTGGAGGTCAAATCACCCCCACTATTGCCGACAACAATCAAGGCTTAACTACAACAAGACTGCACACAAAGACCACTAGGGGGTGCACCAAGAAAGCATAAAAAATGCGGAGACAAAGAAACAGGACAAAATTGTCCATGGAGGATATAGAGTTCAGAACCACACTTTTAAGGTCTCTCAAGAACTGCCTAGAAGCCACCGATAAATGTAGTGAGATCCTCAAGAAATCTAATGAGACCCTCGATGTTGTGATAAAGAACCAACTAGAAATTAAGCATACACTGACTGAAATAAAGAATATTATACAGACACCCAACAGCAGACCAGAGGAGCACAAGAATCAAGTCAAAGATTTGAAATGCGAAGAAGCAAAAACACCCAACCGGGAAAGCAAAATGAAAAAAGAATCCGAAAATACGAAGATAGTGTAAGGAGCCTTTGGGACAGCTTCAAGCGTACCAACATCAGAATTATAGGGGTGCCAGAAGATGAGAGAGAGCAAGATATTGAAAACCTATTTGAAGAAATAATGACAGAAAACTTCCCCCACCTGATGAGAGAAATAGACTTACAGGTCCAGGAAGCGCAGAGAACCCCAAACAAAAGGAATCCAAAGAGGACCACACCAAGACACATCATAATTAAAATGCCAAGAGCAAAAGACAAAGAGAAAATCCTAAAAGCAGCAAGAGAAAGAAACTCAGTTACCTACAAGGGAATACCCATACGACTGTCAGCTGATTTCTCAACAGAAACTTTGCAGGCCAGAAGGGAATGGCAAGAAATATTCAAAGTGATGAATACCAAGAACCTACAACCAAGATTACTTTATCCAGCAAAGCTATCATTCAGAACTGAAGGTCAGATAAAGAGCTTCACAGATAAGGAAAAGCTAAAGGAGTTCATCACCACCAAACCAGTATTAGATGAAATGCTGAAAGGTATCCTTTAAGAAGAGGAAGAAGAAGAAAAAGGCAAAGATACAAATTATGAACAACAAACATGCATCTATCAACAAGTGAATCCAAGAATCAAGTGAATAAATAATCTGGTGATCATAATAGAATCATGGACATAGAAAGGGAATGGACTGACTATTCTTGGGGGAGAATGGGGTGTGGGAGATGTGGGAAGAGACTGGACAAAAATCGTGCACCTATGGATGAGGACAGCGGGTGGGGAGTGAGGGCGAAGGGTGGGGCAGGAACTGGGAGGATGGGAGTTATGGGGGGGAAAAAAAGAGGAACAAATGTAATAATCTGAACAATAAAGATTTAATTAAAAAAAATTAGGAATTCGTTCTATTTATAATAGCTTTATCTTTAAAATTTAGGAAACTCAGATTATTGGATGCAAAAATTCAAATTTCAGTGGAAGAATAAAGTACTTTATTCTAAAGTATTTTAAGTTCAAGATGAAATCACTTATAATAATTTCTGAATCCAAATTTAAGATGGGATTTTTTCCTTAGAGTTCTATGAAGAAAATGCATGTATGCAGTCAACCATTTTTAACTAGAATACATTTAATAGGAACATGCACATGTAAGATTAGCACAGTATATCCAAACGCAATTTTTAGGCATGTCTATAAGTTTTGCTTCTTTTTTCTGTTTAAGTATTTTGAGGCGCATTATAAATTTTAAGGTAAATTTTGTAAATGTTTCCTAATGCAACTGGAGGTACTTCAAGGCCTTCTAAAAATAAAAGGTTTTAAAATGAATTATAAAATGTAACATGGTTGCCTATTATATAGATCTTTTATTATCAAAAGTAAACTGACTGAATATATCCTGACATGTCATTATTCTAAGTCTCCTATCATTGATATGAGAGCTTAAAACACAAGTCATTAAATAAGAAAATTTTGGTAATTCATAACTTTATAGTCTTGTAGTATTTTATGATCATGGTAATATTACTTTAGATACTACCCCAAACTTATAATAGTTTAACATTAATATTGAAAATCTTATCACTTCTAGTTATATATTGAGTCCTTTAATCTCAGATATAAAGAATAAAGAGAGTTCATTTTAATCATAAACTTCCCTAGAAAAATGATATGTAATTTTGCTACATAAAAATATGTATGAATACAAATAACAAATTTGTCTTTTTCTCTCGTACAACCTATAAGAACATTTACTTATACTTAGTCTTTTGTATAAGTACAGATTTTTTTTTCTCTTACATGTGAAAAATGTTTCATTAAAAGTAATTTCTTTCTGCTTAGACTGACTTTTCTACAGCATTGCCAGGACAATGAACTTGGGGTTCAGACTGGTTTGAGTAGATTTGACTCATGGTACCACCATTTCTTGGCTGTGAGTTTTCTGGAAATGCATTCACCCTCTCCTGCACCAGTTATTCATCTCTAAAATGAATAAAATACCAGCCACACTTATTAGGGTGATTTTGAGGGTTACATGAATTAATACATGTAAAATTAGAACTCTGCCTATCATAAAAGAAATGTTATTATTAAAAAACTATTCAAGAAACATTTATTGAGAGATTATTATGTGCTAGGTACTCTTTATTGTGCAGGGTGACTATCTTAGTTGCTATGGTTGATCTGAAATGCCATTATTAATGAATAATCAGTTCCTTTGCTAGGAACTGAGTTTATCAAGACAAATGCTCTCTAATCTCAAAATATTTTACAAGGTAAGAGAGCAAAATGGGGGTTTTAATACATTGTGATAGTAATTATGATGGAAACATGCACAGGGTGCCCTTGGAAGCATAAAGGAGGATTGTAATGCAGACTGCTCTAGGTCAGGTAGGCCACAATGTGAGCATCTATGAAAGAAGTAATATGTGTACTGATTGATGTAGGCTAAAGGGATATTTCTTGAAAAGTGTGAGCAACCTTAAAGTACATATGTCAAAAGCAATTTTCCCATAAGAAATAATGAGAACAGATTACATTGCCTCATTTCTAGGACACCAGCTACAGTTATAGGTTAATTGCTGATTCTGGTACTGATTAAAAGAGCAGCAGAGGTCTCCTCTACCAGCACACTAGGGCAAAAATTGCAAATGCTACCAGGCCCCCTTAGGAAAGGGTGGTCAATAAAACAGCTTCTACTCTGCTCTGTGGAATGGCATGCAGCAACTTATTAGAACTAGAGATTCCTATTGACCTTGATTACTAAAAGGCTGCTCTCCTGGTATAATTCAAGGACAATTAAAAAAACGGGGGTGGGAGAAAAAGCATTTGAAGCAAGACCACTTAAGTGAAAAATTGAAGCAGCTATGAGCATCCATTTACTAATGCTGATGACTAGTTTAAGATTGAGACAACAGCACTAATAAATAGTGGTGTATGCATGGTAAAGAGGCTAGACAGCATGCGCTCTTATATTTTAACTAACAAATGCCACTAAGTTTCTACCATAAAAGTTTGCAGTAGTTTATTGCCTTCTTTTTATCTGATCAGGAGGAGTATAGCAGCATGAAAGTAAGGAGCTCCCTAGAGAAGCCAGGAAACCTATTAACAAATGACAGAAAGAAAAGAAAGCTAGTCAAATAAAAGATATTTTTAAAGATATTTGAAAAAAATAATTGCTAACGCATGTTTGGCATATTGTTATCTTTAATGAAATAATATACTTCAACATTCATTTAGTTTGCTTTAAAAATATGAAATTTTATCTTATTTTAGAGAAAAATGTAGGCCTTAATACTTGAAATTAGAGAGAATGAATGAGCAAATAAAATCCTCAACTGAATCATTTTAGATAATGACTGTGGGAACAAGTGCATATTTAATAGTATTATATTCCTTTTGTAGGATTTCCAGATGAAATAAGTTTTATTCTTTCAGTAAGGCAGGAAATGTGGTTCTTAGAGTATTACGGTATAAAGAACTATATACAGAGTGTCCCAAAATGTATATACACTTTGAATGATTATAAAGTCAGTGTTTATTAACACACAGTTCATTTTCAAAATTTAAAAGAATCTATAGAAATGACTAATTGTTTGTTTTGTCAACACCTATTTTCCAACTGATGACCATTCTGGTCCAGCCACTGCTGATAACACAAAGCAATGGATCACAAACATCAAGAGTCATTTCATTCTGTATTTGTGCATTCTCAATTCATCAAATATTGCTGGTTTGGGACCATAAACTTAATCTTTTCTGTATCTCCGTAAAAAAAGTCTAGAGGGTAAATTTTCTTTGTTCAAAGCTTAGTCTGGCTTCACCCATTATTTCAAATCAGTTAAACCTGAAAATGAGTGAAAATTAAGTGTGTTGTCAGTTGTTCACACCCTATGTCCCCCAAAATGTATGCACACTTCGAATAATTATGAAGGCAGTGTTCGCATTGCAACTGTGTTTTCAAACTTCCAGTGGCATTTTAGGATGAATTTCTCTTTTTCCAAAGTTTAGTCCGGCTGAAAAGAAAGAAACATCAATTGACCCATCAGCTATTAAAGTGTGTATCCATGTTTTCGGGCACTCTGCATGTCCAGTGACTGGGTACAGCCTGAATTTAGCTTGTGACGAGTTAGTAATTTAAACTGATTTATCCTAAGGATGTTGGTGTCAGTCTTTTTCTGAAAGGACTTCAAGAAAACTCTTGTACAAACAAGAAGAGTGCTTGCTATCCTTTGACAACTAAGTCCTATAAATAGTTCGCTCCTCTCAGCAGGCATCATGACAGCATAGCAGGGAAAATGAACACCAGGAAGGGCACCAACCTTTCCTTCCCAACCAGCCCCATGTTAGTCCTCTGCTCACCAAATCCTTTCAAAGTTAACGTTCTGTTCTTAACTAGCTATTATGGACATGCGCCTCTCACCACTATCGCAATATCTAACACCATATTTGTGATGTTGATAAGGCCACTAGCAATGTCTAAAGCACCAGCTATTTCTGACCCACTGATGGTGAGCAGTAGGCTGTTTAGGATATGAATCTCCCGTGTGTGGCTGTACAGCATTGACCTCAGTGACTACCCTGTGAAAAGAGTAGAGGAAACAGGTACTGCTACAACTATTGTCATTTCTTTAAGGCTGGACAAGTCCCTTCTGCCCTGAGGTATAAAGAGAAAGTATATTATGACAATATGTCATCTATTCAGCGAACTATTTATTGAGTAATTTGCTGAATAAATACTCTTTAGAGAAACAGAGTCTCTCCCCCATGGAGCTTATATTCAGAGTTGCCAATAGGAAAGCTAAAATAGTCATTGGTGGCAACACCAAGGCTGGTATATCTTGGCATAAACATAACAATTTTACTAATTTTGAATTTCTACAGAGGAGTTTTAGCTCCAGCTTGGGGATGCCTCACTGTCCCTCACCCCCAAGTAGGTCTGAGATGCCTAATGACAAATAATATGTATTTGACTGTATCACAAAACCTGCTCTGTTGAGTGGATGCTCATAAATACCTTGTGGGTTGATTAACTTATTTAAACAAGCTCTGCACTTAATGGTTTGATGATACTAAACGTTATGGTTCCTACTATAAATTTATTATTTCATACATACTTCCTTTTTATTATTCACTCAAGATATATTAAGTTCATAATTTACACAAAGTTGGAAGAGAGAGAGAGAGAGAGAGAGAGAGAGAGAGAGAGAGAGAGATCTTCTTTTATAGAGCTAATGTTTTAGTGGGAAATTGAGATTGAGGAAACAATTGCACAGATATTAAATCAATTACAATTTGATAAGTACCAAGAAGGAGTGAAGGATTTATTAGATCATTCTTACAAAACAAGGCCCTGACTTTATCTGGGAAGGCCTTCCCATATTGTAATTGAGTGCAAAAATGCAAAAGACTATGAGTTACAGATGTTAAAGTGAGGGGGAATGTCTGGGTGCAGGGAAGATTACACCTAAGAGAATCTGTGACAGAAATGAATACCCACACACCAACACTGAAAGTTTCCTGCATTGTAATGTGCCATCTGCACTAGAGGTAGCTCTGACCAGTCAGGGATTGTTCCTTATCCTCCTCCTGTACCAACAGGTGGCTCATTTCCATTCAAGAAGTTTGAATAAAAGTGGTGTGTGTCATTTCTTCTCCCTAACTGAGCTTCAGGGTGAAAGGAGTCTCTATATCTGAAATACTACATAAAGAAAAGTCACTAGACTATAACAAAGGCCCAAATCAGATTGCTAGATGAGTAAACAAAAAGCGTCTATTCTTTTTAAATCAATTAAAACATGGGAGTTTGTTTTCACAGCTGTAGTATGGTTAATTTTACCCTAACCAAAACAGTGTGAGTTGGAAAGTAACTGAAGATTTTGGAGTTATTGAAAGATGTGGAGTGTGAGTATAGCACGTAAAGAAAAGAGAACATAAATTGGATTGTGTGCTTATACTTCTGGCACTGTGGCAAGATAAATATCTTGAAAATATCTCACTATAATACAGCTAGAAATCCTGGACAAATATAATAAACATTATTTTAAATGTAGAGTTAAGTGCAATCCCACCCTCACTTAAAAAAAAAAAAAAACATACCTAAGGACCCAAATCAAAGAGAAAGGTGAAAGCTAGAATGGTAAGCTAAAAGTTATACCTCTATCAATGTCAGGGATCAAATTTTAATGGGGAATAGGGGCATGAACTTTGGCCCAGGCAATTGGAATGTGAGGTGGGGAAGGGAGATGGTGGAATTAAGACATCTACATAACTCCAATTCCCAGACCAGGAAAGAGCTATATATCCTGAGGGAAAAATAAATAAATTTAAAGCCAATAAATAAACATGACAAGTCTACTTATCTGTTTTGGCCTGTGCTGTGGTGGAAACAAGTCTGAAAAAATTAATAAATACAAGCATGCTCTCACTTTAGGCTTTGGATGATCAAATTTACTGTGTGTAGCTCAAAGAAAAGCATACAGCTGAATTAATATAAAATAATTATGAGTTAAGAAAAGTTCTAAGGCACCTATATTTTAAAACATTATCTTTTAAAATGCATTTCCAAAAATGGCCCCATATGTTTCTCACAGAAAAAGAAACCCACACTTGCAGTCCAACATTATAAAACAGTTTAGTAAATACGGCATCAAGAGCATCATAGCATGAGAATTCAGCTCCTACATCTTTTAGATAGTTGGATTAATAAATGTAGGAAAAAAAATACTTTAAAATGTTTAATGAATTAACATAGTAAAAGTGAGAAACAAGAAACAGACTAAGAATTTATGTGTAATGCATAAAAACCACAAATTCTATGTAGAGGTAGTATACATTCCTACAATTCAACATAAAACAAAACAAAACAAAAGAATCCAGTTCAAATGTGCAAAAAATCCAAACTATAATTTACAGAAAAGAGAATTCAAATGGCCAATACACATAAAAATGTTTATAAACATTATGATATGTAATATATTTCTTCTAGATTTCCGTGGAACCAGGTACATGGTCAAATTTTTATAATCCATGTGGAGGATGCTATGAGGCAATGCTCAGATCCCCCTCGGGAATAAAGGACTTTCATTCCTCAGCTGCAGGAAGTGTTACCCTGGGAAATCCCTCACCAGCCAGCTTCCTTCAGGGAAACTGAGGGAATACCTCAGCTGAACAGCACATCTCAGCTTACTTTCAGAAACCAATGACTGAATGATGCATGGATGAAAAAGGTCCGGATCCTGGGTTTCAACTCAAAGACAACAGTAAGGAGTGATGCCAGTTTCAGATTCCCCAGTCCAATTGGCCGAGGCTTCTGTTAAAACTACATCAGAACTCTTCTCCACTCCTGCTTACTGGTCCCCTTTCATAAATGTGGATACTAAGAGTACTCCCTAATCCACACTCTGCTTCCTAATCACAAGCAGCTTTCAGGGATCCAACCTGTAACACTGGGTGTCAATCCTGGCCTGAGAATGGAAATGGTGGAATGGGATTTGGGAACTGGATTATCTGTCATCTGGCTAATAACAAAACCCCATTCATCACTGGAGGTGAGGGAAACAGCCATAAGATACTAGTGCAATTGCTAGAACATTCACAAGATGCACCTGTCCTCAGAATGTGTCACTGCCTTCTCACTGAGCACAACCACAATAACTACGTTCCATAACCAATAAAGGACCTGATAACAAGGGGAATGGCTATTATACCTAAATGGAGCTGCAGGACTTAGTCAACAGAGTCAGGTGAGCAGGTGCAGAGCTGAATTCTCTGGGTGCATAATGAAGAGGACAGAACATAAGCAAGTCTGCACAATGTTTAAACATTCACATTCACAAGAAAATCAAACAAGTTAAAAAATATTTGATCTTCATGAGGGTACACCTCTGTATATGTAAATAATTACATTTTCATCAACATACCATAACCCTTTGATTACATGGTAAAGAACATTTCTTAAAAATTCAAACTAATTTATTTTAAATATGCAAAATCTCTGATAAATTGGCATGATTTAGGATAAATATTATGACATAAAGGAGTAGATAAAGTGTACATGACTTAGGAAAACTCCATGAATGTTATTTCTCAAGACCAAATTTTTGAAAACAAAGAAGTCAAGATTGTACTATCTAAGTACCTCGAGTCCACAATTTCTCTCTTACCAAATGGTTGCTGGTTTGAATGCTTTGACAGTTAGGTGAGGTGTAACCTGCTGGTTGAAGAGAACCCTAGCTGCAACAGGTGCCTGAATAGAAAGCCATCCAACGTTTGCCACAAGCTAGTACATATCGCATCAATGTGATCAAGTAGAAATTTGCCTCCCATAATTGCTCTGGATCTTATCCAACATAGTGGCCAGAGTGGCAAATGGGCAGTTAACACCCCCAAAATCTCCTACCTTAGAACTAGCATTAATTTTAGGCTAAACATACTTAAAGCAGATATAATGAGTTTTTCATCACAACCTTTAAAAAGACCCTAATAAAACATTTTTTGTAACCTAACCGTATGGTGAACTCCATAATAGGATCTGGATCCATAAACTCTACTTCTAGATAACTATCATTCTGCCCTGAATCTATGATTATGAGGTATCAATAATTGAATATGCAATACTATACATTAATGAATATGTTAACTTTAGACTAGTGAGTAACATATTTTTCAAAGAAATTACATAGCAGAACAAGTATTCATTGAGGTGAGTTCTAATGTCATATCTAAATCACCTATTCGCATGCATTAAAAATATATTATTTCAGAAGGACATACATGAAAAATAATTCATTATATTGTCTAATTATAAAGACACAGATTTCTTTACTGACAGGGCAAAGAAAAATTTGCATTTTGCTTAATTGTGCCTTTTTCTTTTTGCTCTTTTTTTCTACTCTAACTTTCATGGCAGTATCAGGGAAACAATGTTAAGGAAAGCAAAAATAAAAATAAAATAAAATAAACAAACAAAAAACAACCAAAAAAAACACAAATGCTCCATTTGAATAGAAATTTTTGTTTAGACGCGAGGTAAGTAGTCTACTCAGTTTGCCACTGTACGTTTTTGTGTGAGTGCCATGAATAGAGGCTACATTTCTAGTTTCTACCCTTTAAATATCTGGAATCATAAATACTGAAAGAGCTCCAAGTTTAACGAGCATGGGGACAACATTAGGGTTAGGAATTATTTGCACTTGACAGTTAACTACTTTGTTACATACTTGAAAAGAAACCAATGATATTTTGTGGAGCCATAATGGAGAGATGGTGGAAAGGAGAGCATTTTTATCCCAAGATTCCATTTGACTCTTTGTCCAAGAGAAAACCCTATGTAGCAGGTATTCCTAACTAAAACAAAAGTGCAAATTGACTTTGACAAGAATAATGTTGAGAAGGTTCAAAGAAAGGATTTTAATGAAGCATAAGAGAAATACATGGAACACATTTTTGGAATTGGATTGTTATCAAATGTGGATTCTTATATCCAGATCTCTATCATACTCTGGAAATGCAGTATGAGAGAAAGAAAATGAAGTGAGGAGACCTGTTATCTACATCCTTATCCATAATTTACTGTGTAAGTGACTTGATATCATATATTAACTGTGCCTCGGTACTTTTCATTTTTAAAATGCACCCCATCCCTTAGAATCGAATTAGTTTCTAGGTAGTGATTACAAATTACAAAATAAACTGAAATCTTATTATATACACAATGTTTTTAATTGATATTCTACACCATAAAATAAAATTCATATTAAAAAATAATAAGACTTTTTTTTCTTACATGTTTTTATAGCCTCCTTTTCACCCCACAGGTAAGAAAGGATTCCTACCCTACTGTTATGAAGATAGCCAAGCATATGACAGTTTATTAGTCACATATACTTACAGGCCACGGAGGCCAGAATACCGAAAACCATAGAGGGCCCCCCAGAGACTGCACCTGGAACAGGGTGAACAACCAGGAGCTGTGAGAGACAGGCTTTAGTGCAGCGGTTCTCAACCTTGGGTCGCGACCCCTTTGGGGGTCAAACGACCCTTTCACAGGGGTCACCTAAGACCATCGGAAAACACATACATGATTACGTATTGTTTTTGTGATTCATCACTACGCTTTAATTATGTTCAATTTGTAACAATGAAATTGGGGGTCACCACAACATGAGAACTGTATTAAAGGGTTGCGGCATTAGGAAGGTTGAGAACCACTGCTTTAGAGTATCAAAAATTTCAGCTGACACCCTGGTTCTTGAGGGAAGAGTTGTAATTGGCCTGTTTTAAGAAGTCAGTGGGCTGGCAAGAAACCACAACCCACTACTCAGTGGTAGGCAAGAATTGTGCCAGGTGCCCTTGGTAAGAGGGTAGCTTGGCTATAGGATCTTATCTGTGGGAACAGAGTGAGGAGCAAAACTTGCAGTCAGACCATCACAGTCCTCCCAATTTTACCACATGTCAAGGTAGCACATGCTATTTGCCTTCATTTTAGGCCTTTCCCCACAGCGGTCACCAAAAGAAATTTGTAAAATCAAATGCAATACAGCCTTCTAAAAAGCCATGTTATCTGTGAAACTAAGCACTTAATAAGAAAGCTCCATCATAAGTGGCCTTTTTAAAAGAAATTTTATATTTAGGATAAAATAAAGAAGGTTTCTTTTCAAGTAAAACTTTTGTGACAATAATAGGTACATTTAATTTTCTAAGTACTTCTAAAATGCATTCAAGATTAGGGTCAGCTGTCCTGAAAACTTTTATTACTGATTTAATTTACAATAATTCCTTCAAAAAGTCTTTGAATGTCAGATCTTGGCACTTTCAATGGGAAATTTTATCCTTCAATGTACACTTACTTACTTACCTATTTCATAAATATTAAATACCCATTCTGAAAAGCATCCTTCCTCATTAATAGATTTAGCTTTACCTTTTTTTTTTTTTTTTTAGTAGAGGGGCATTGTTAATTCTTTAAATTCTGTTATAACATTCAGTGATACCTCTGAATCAATTATATCATACTCATCTCACTAGAAATGTTTTTCATGGATATTACACTGTTGGTTCAAAACTTGGCATAAGCATATTATTCATTGTTTCCAGTCATGCATAAGTGGAATCTAAAGTTTTCTTACTTATGGGTCACTCATCATGTTTTCTTATTGGTGTTGGTTTGTTTATTACATTGGTCTAATGTGGAGGTCATGTGTCTACATCATCCATATACATAGAGTGCTGATCTATTATTTGGAGGTTTATAGTAAGAAAGAATTTAAAATTTCAGTTCACAAGTCAAATCCGCTGTAGTCAGAGTTCATTTATAATACATTTGTTATTACCTAATGTTTATAAACGTGTTTTTTCACTGTAAAGCAATATAGAAATATTATTCTTCACAATAACACTTCCTTGATTTTTACTGCATTATTCTTTAAGAACATCTCAAAAGTTTCACTTATTAATTTTCTGTATTCATTTCTTATGCTATGTGAGATGAATTCAACTTGCCACTTTATCCATCTCTAATATTTTCAAAATCTTAGTCATTCAAACTTCTTCCACATATTTAACAGCTCTTCTTTTGCCTATTAAGTCTGAAGTATTTTTGTGTCCTTTTATGTTAACATTAGGAAGAACTGATATTTAGAAAAGAATAGAATTTGTGTTTTCAATCTTTGTCAATATTTTCCTTCTAAAATTATAGCCAACTATAACAAAAGAAAGTCATCTAATACATTAAAATTAACGACAACATACAGAACACCATTGTGCCCTTTTATGTCTACATGCAAACTATGCAAATGCATCTGTGATTATAATCAAGCCCCAGAGCAGCCCATGTCTTAGTCCTCATTGTTTTCACATTTGTCTAAAATCCTTGATTTAGCCAGATACTTAAATTAATTGTGATGCTCATAATTATTTGTGTGCACTCAGGAAGAAGCCATTTGATGGTGGGGGAAGCTTTCAAATTTTACATTTATATTTATTCTTAACCTCTTTCTTCAATATTCTCAGTCAGTGTGCATGTCCTACCGACCATGTCTGGGAGGCAAAATATGGTGCTAATTCTCAAAAATCCATGTACAATAGTATCTGATCAATGCATGATTGAAAATAAAACAGTAGTAGCTATATCCTAAGAAACTCAACACACCAATCAGAAAGAATATATGCACCCTATGTTCATAGCAGCACAATTTATAATAGCTAAAATCTGGAAACAGCCCAAATGCCCATCAGTGATGCATGGATGAACAACCTGTGGCATATTTACACAGTAGAATACTGTGTAGCAGTTAAAAAAAAAAAGACAATAAAAAAGGACCCTTTGAAACAGTATGGAAGGATCTGGGGAGTATTATGCTAAGCAAAATAAACCAGTCAGAGAAAGACGAGTGTCACATGATCTTACTCATATGTGGAATCTAATGAACAAAATAAACTGATGAACAAAATAGATCCAGAGACATACTAGTAAAAGCATGGAGCAGACTGTGGAATCTCAGAGGGGAGTGGGAGAGGTTGGGAGGCATAATTTTTTAAAATCTTACTTACAGTTGGGCAGGATGATACAGAATATGAAGAACTTATATTATCCTCCATGTAGAGAAAGATTCAAATTTTGTTGAATCTAAACATTAATATTTGAATAACACTTATGAAAAAAACAAATATAAAATTAGAAGTACAAAATTAACTTCAGGTCCTTTAAGTAGACTGGTAAAGAGGAGCCAAGCAGCTTGATTAGCTTCACCATGAATCTAACTTTCTATTTAAAAATATCATATACTAGAGGCCTGGTGCACAGATTTGTGCACCGGTGGGGTCCACCAGCCTGGCCTGTGCCCTCTCACAATCCTGGACCCCTCAGGGGATATCAGATAGATGGTTTCAGCCTAATCCCCGAAGGCCTGATCCAGATAGGAGGGAGCCCGATCCTGTGCATTGAGTGTCTGTCCCCTGGTAGTCAATGCACATCATAGCAACCTGTCAACTGGTTGTTCGGTCGTTCGGTAGCTTAGATGTTTATATCTATAACTAGAGGCCTGGTGCATGAAAATTCATGCACTCGGGGGGTTTCCTCAACCCAGCCTGCACCCTCTCACAATCTCATACCCCTCAGGTAAGGTCCCTAGGCTTGGCCTGAGATCAGGGCCTATCAGGGCTTTCCTTCCCCTAGATGCAGGCAGCTTGCCCCACCCCCACCACTGCCATTGCTTGCCATCTTTGCAGCACTGCCGCCCTCTCCTGCCACCGGTGGCCTCCCTCTGCAGGCAACAGACTGGGGTGTGATGGCTTGGCTGGCCTGGGCCTCCCTCTTTCTTTTTTAGCCTTGCAAGTGGTTAGTCAGGCAAGTGGTTAGGGGCGATCAGCAGGCAGGCAGAGGGGTTAGGGGTGATCAGGAAGGCAGGGGAGCAGTTAGGGGAGATCAGGCAGGCAGGAAGAGGTGGTTAGGGGTGATCAGGAAGGCAGGTGAGTGGTTAGGGGAAATCAGGCAGGCAGGTAGGCAAAAGGTTAGGAGCCAGCAGTCCCAGGCGGCGAGAGGGATGTCCAACTCCTGGTTTAGGCCTGATGATCTCATCGGGCCTAAACCGGCAGTCAGACATCCCCCAAGGGGTCCTGGATTGCAAAAGGGTGCAGGCTGGGCTGAGGGATTCCCACCCCCCACCCCCCCCCATGCATGAATTTCGTGCACCAGGCCTCTAGTATATAGATAAGATCCCATATAATTGACTAAATATATTTAACTGAAAGTTGGATGTTATGATGACCCAAAATCTGTCTTCTTTAGAATGTTTACCCATTGTCTTTTGGGAGCACTCAGAATATTTATTCCTTCTTCTTGATAGACATTTAAATGTTTGAATTCAACTATCTCTAAACAAAATTATTTTTTTCCACTTAGTCAAGTAATCTCTAATTCTTTAAATTAATTTTTATATCACATGCATTCACAATCTCTCTGAATTCTTCTTATCTTTCCCAATGTGAAGGATAAAAACTATGTACAACTCAACAAGTGTTACTATTTTCCATTCCAATATTATGGTGATTCAGATCACATGACTCTGCCACAACAATGAATAATAAAGAATATCTCCTAGAATAAATTCTAGGTTTATGCTCAAGATAGTTAACCAGAGCAGCCTCATATCTGAGAATTTAGGTAATTATTTATGCTTTAATGTTAAGCTTTTTATTGTTCACTCTATTAATTAATTCCTGAAGAAAGAAACTTAATGTAGATCAAAACACTTGGCTGAATATTTCTACCTTTTGGAAATAGTCTTCAAGGCTTCTGTATAGGTACTTAAAAATCCCCTTAATGCAAACAACCTGTCCCCCAGTTTCTGAGAGTAAGTTTAAAATGATGTTTTCTCTCTCTTTTCTTTTTGCAATCAGCATAGCTAAAGTATACACCTTAATAACATATGATTGTATTAAATTCACAAATTTACCTTAAGTATTTTTGTTGCATTCAATTTAGCCTGAGGCATGTTTTAGTTATCATAGGTGCCCTGTCGTGAAATTTCAATCATCTAAAGGGTGAATAATGCAATTTACCATCACAGCTATTTTTGTGTTTACTAAATAGAATAATAGGACCATTGTATTAGTACTGTGGCTCAGTAGCTACTGGAGTAACTGACAAGATTTTTTTCCAGCTGGTCATAAAACAAAGAATGATAAAAATACAGATAAAACCTTTTTTCTATCTCTGATCGGGTCCATAAAAATGCAAACTCCTTGGTTTGCTCCATTGCTGAAGGCTTTGACTCTACCTAGCAAATGGAAAAGAACTAACTTGTTTTGTTTGAGATCTAATTTCATCATCAGTGTCAATCACAAAAAGTAAATTGACTGAGTTATAATTCACTTTCATTAAGATGATATGAGTATATTAAGAAATTAGACATGTGTTCAATCATCCTTCAATAAAGGATCTCAATATTTAAAAGTTGAAATATTTGGAAAGTGATTAAGGGTACAAATGATTCAGCACATTTCAATTACACAAAACTGAATTTAGCAAATGGTGAAGAAAGGCATTAAGCAACTTGAATTTGAGTTTCAATTCTAGCTACATAGTTTTGAAGAAGTCATTTTCTTAGTCTTTGTTTTCTTCACCTATGAAAATAAGAACTACAATCCCTTCCTTCCTCTTATCCAAGACTTCTGAGAAGGGTAATACCCTCTTACACTTTATGATAGGCATCGGCATTATTACCACAAAATTCTTAGTTGACAGGGAAAAGAACAATTAAACAAATAAAAAATACAAAAGAGAGTCAAGATGACACTGTTATTTCTTAAAAAGATCATGAAAACAAATGTTTTCTAGCTCCTATAGTATGGCTGGACCTGTGGCTTGTTCCTTTCACTACGATATCTCATTTAAACCTCACACAGCCTGGCAGAGGACACATTAAATGCACAGGAAAAGCAAGGGAACGTACTCCGATAGATTAAAGTAATGGATTTAATAATTCCTAGGACTGGGATTTGTACTCCAGCAGCTCTGTGTGGTTTCAAAGTCAAATCTGAGTTTTTCCTGCAATATCAGAAGCCTACTTTGCATTGACTTGTTGTGTTGTAATCTAGTTATTTAGGTACAGTATTAGTAGATTTTTCAAGTTCCCATTTGAAATCAAAATGGTTTAAATAGCTCTTCTGAAAGAAATGTCTTAGCAAAAATGTGTTGTACCTGCTTCCCCCCCCCCCCCCCGCCCACAATGAATTCATAGGCAGTTTTGGTGTTATGTAAACAGAGCCATTATGGTAAACATGGGCCATATAAAAAATGTGCCGTGGAAAATGATCCTAGATTTTAAACCAAGCTATAAATAGCAAGTAGAACAATAAATTGTAATCATAATGTTTGCCAGCCTAAGTGCATTTTGTTGTTGTTGTTGTTTGTGCTTTAAAATGCAATTATCTGTAAATAAGTCTATATAACAATCTTTGGACACAGTGCAATGAGTTATTTCTGTTTCTGTAAGGTCCATTAGATAATTTCTGCACCATTTATATAGACTTTTGAGTTAAGGTGAAGCTAAAATAAGATGCAGGGCGTGATGGATATTTACAGTGAGTCTACTCAGCCCCAAGTAGAGCTCTTGATTTGAATACTTGTGTTGAAAAAGTCCCAGAGTTCAATGTTAGCTGATAGGAGGTGCCATGCCACAACAAATATCACCTGTGATCAATTACATTTGTTTTCCTGGAGATGTTTACAGTAAAGGGGGGAAAGAAAATCAACATGTTTAAAAATAGAAGACAGGACAAAATTTAAAGACAGATTAGGTGTATAAACAGCGCCTGGCAGAAGGTAGGCCTTCAAAAATACTTGTCACATGAATGAATGATAGAGTGGGGATGCCATTAACTCTGAACTCAAATTTACACACTGTTAAGCCTTGTTAGTTCTCAATGCCTGACCCTAGAACACAAATTATTGTAGCTGAAGGAAGCAAGGAATCTGAATAGATCTTTCTATACTATCATGGATTTTATGCTCTCTTTCCTACTTTGGGAAAAATAGGCAGGAATGAGGGGGTGGGTCCTCTGAGAATCATCAAAGATCTTTCAACCTCTGCCTGTGGCACACAGACAGCGTTCTCCATGGAGCACTTGATGAACAACGTGTGTGAACTGTGAACGCCTGGGCTGCCCTGCTGGGAGCAGGGTGCTCTGTCTGTTAAGCATGTACATTGCTGTCTGCAGGTTTTGTCAGCAGGAGCCTTCAAAAAGCAAAAGAAAATTCAACAGAGGAAACCCCCGGGGGGGCAGAATCCACACATCAGTAAAGTGGAGGTGGCAGAGTGTTTCCGCATCCATCAGGGAGCACTCTCAGAAGAAATGAAAATGCTACTTTGGATTGTAAGGAGCAGCATGGGGTGAACTCCACAAAGAGAGAAAATAACACAAATTGTCTACTTGTGCTAAACTAGTCAGGTTCCCGGCGTAGTGGTTTGCGAACATCCTCATTTCTTCCTTCTGGTCAATTGAATGCCTTTCAGGTGGGGGTGATTCAGTGCAGGGGTTGTATTTATAGTAATCAAGTGTCTGAGGATAAACCATTTGAAAATGTATGATATCAAAGCAGTTATGGCCAGTGAGCACTCACTTGGGCAAAGGAGTGGAAAAGAAACTACCTCTATAGAGAAAGGGAGCATGTTTTACTCTTCTAGACCTTTAAAAGAGATGGCAAGCCATTTTAAGCAAATAAAATAACTTTTTTTTTCAGAGCCTTATACAATGTGGCATTTTGAAAGGTTGACATTCACCCCAAAGAGTTTATAATAGACGATACAAAAATGCAACCCCTCGCCCTACTTTTTACATCCTGGTATCTGGCAGCGCTTTTCAAATCAGCAAGGAATTTGATATTGCTCACATAATTATTTTGCTTAAAAGACAAGAATAGGAGCCAAGAAGTCAAAGGTGGAGTTTCTGTCTTATCTAATGAGTAGAAACTTGATGTTTTGTGAGCTTGTGTGGCTTCGGATTAAGCCATCACAAATACAGACATACTACTGTTCCTTTTTACTTTTTAAAAAGCAAGGGCTTCATTATTCATGCATTCATTTAGTGCATTCTATTGTGGATTTTGGTATTCTGTGTTTTGCATGCCTCTAATACAAAATCAAGTAAGAATGTCATTAAAATTTTAAAAAAGTATTATGAAACCTATCAACCACCTGACATTTAATTTAAATCAGACCTGCCATTCATTTTTAATAACATTTATAAATCTCTGAGGTGGGAGAAATCAATACACATTTTTAGAAAAACAAAATCAGCAGGAAGTAGAAGACCCTCAGCAATACTTTGATTTTTCTCCTGGAAAAGCAGAAAACGATGTTGTTTTGTTGTCTGTTATCTAAATGCTGCTGAATTCCTTTAGTCATACAGCAGTGTGTTGTTAGAGAAACATTTTTTTTTTCACTAAAAAGCTAAAGCTTTCAAAGTGGTTGTTTACTCTGATCCTCTCACATCCTTTCCTCCTGCTCTATCTTTTTCTTTGTGCCTTCCATTACCTAAAAAGACAAATAAAAGTATATAAAAAGATGCTACATCTTTTGTTTTTCCAAGACTAACAGGAATCAAGGAGCTGGAACACCAGCGAGTGAAGGGGAGCATCTGTAGAAGGGAGAGGAGTGAGCCGACTACCAACACAGGGGCAAAGGCTGGGAGGGAGGGCAATGCGTGATGGATGAAATGGTTGTGACATATATTCTAAGGCCTCAGGGGGACATGCATTGGCACTTTTGAGAACAGAATTTTTACCTTAAAATGATGATGAGGCTGGTATCAGTGACTAAGGAAAGCAGATTTCTGCCCAGCTGGCATGGCTCAGTGGTTGAGCATCGACCTATGAACCAGGGGGTCATGGTTTGATTCCCCGTCAGGGCACAAGCCTGGGCTATGGGCTTGATCCCCAGTGTGGGGCATGCAAGAGGCAGCAGATCAATGATTCTCTCTCACCGTTGATGTTTCTATCTCTCCCTCTCCCTTCCTCTCTAAAATCAATAAAAATATATTTTTAAAAAGAGAGACCAAAAAAACCACAGATTTCTGAAGAAAAAAAAGGGGGGGGGGAGTTTTACT
Source organism: Myotis nattereri (assembly GCF_964212035.1). Lineage (NCBI taxonomy): Eukaryota > Metazoa > Chordata > Mammalia > Chiroptera > Vespertilionidae > Myotis > Myotis nattereri. Next base: position 157,540,570 of record NC_138077.1, on the reverse strand, counting down.
CACTAAAGCGAAGACAGAGTTGATAGCAGATTTTTAATATATCAATTATCAAATGATAAATGTTCTGGAACTTCAGGAAGTTAATGAAACAGAGTTCAGATAGCCATCAAAATATAGCATCTTTATATTACCTAGCAGCCTTTTTTGAAGTGGATCCCAACTCAAATTCTTATCTGTATACTCCACCGCTCTTGCTCTTCCCATCTGCCCAATTCTCTAGCACCAGGCTTCTCACTTCAGCACCACTGTTGTCTTGGGCAAGACAATTCTTTGTTGTGGGCAGCTGTACTGTGCATGGGAGTTTAACAGCATGCCTGCCTCTACACACTAAATCCAAGTAGCACTTTCCTGTCATTAAAAATAAAAGTAAAGTTTCCAGATATTGCCATATGTGTCTTGGTGCAGGGGGAGGGGCGGGAATCAAATTGCTATCCAATGAAAACCGTTGCTCTAATCTCAGTGAACTACTGAATTATTTTTTAATTAATGAATTACTACAATAAGATATATGGATACACAAATATCCTTCCTAAATCACTCATTTTCTTTAGAAGACTGTCTTAAACCTCAGCAATTAATAAATTTAAAAGTAGTGGGTTGCTTTTTTTCAACAGGAAAAATCAAATAATATTTTATAGATGCACTTAGAAATTTATTAAAATTCTTATATTCTTCAAAGAGCTCCTCTGCAGATAATTTCACTGAAAAGCGCAAAGCCCTCAGGACATGCTCATATCTGTTTAAGTTTAAACTTGAAAATCTCAGCCGCTCTCCACACAGCCATTGATGGTTGGGACTATCAAACAGTCTCTGTCCCTTAAGTACCTTTGTTTGCCAATAACAAGATGTATGAAAATCAATGGAATCATGTTACGACTGTGGAGTATATTCAGAAATTCCTTGCTGATATGGAAACATATCAGAATTTAACTTTTTCTGCAGCCATTTGAGAATAAGGCTGTTCTTTTTAGTGTACTGAAATTGAGCAAACTGAAGCAAGCATGTAAACAGAGTATCAAATTCATGTACATTGTCAGTTGTCATTCTCGTGCTAAAGGGGAGGGTCCAGTAATTCAGCTTTTGCTAATCAAACAGTATCCTAATGTTTAATCTTTTAATTAAGCTGTATGTACAAATAAAATATTTCAAAGTAAGTGAACAACAACCATTATGTTCTTTAAGGTACCCCTTACTTCAGGAACAAATAACCCTTCCTCTCCTAAGTCAGTAGGTTGACGCTAGGTGTCTTTTTTAGTGGGAGTACTAGTCCAAACACTTGTTTCTGCTTGGATGGCCTTCCATGTAGTCATTGAGTGAGCTAGGCACTTTTCATATGGTGACTCTCCCTTTTGCTCCTTCATCAAAGTCCTCTATGTTGTGTTAATGGGTAGAAAAAGGGAGCAAGTATCCCTGGAGGTAAGCCTCTAAAGGCCAGGATTCACAATGCCCATATTCCACAGGCCAGAACTCAATCACGTAGCCACTCCAAACTGTGAGAAGAACTGGAACATATAGCGCCCTTCTGAGACTATGAGATAAAGGAGTTTGTAAACATATGACTTTCTCAGCCAAAGCATTATGAACAACAGGTTTACAAAATACGTATAGAGATGTATCCTATATATCTCTCTGTTTTTCTAGATATAGAAGCAACATAATTTAAAATGTCTCTGCAGGTTTATTTCTTATTTCAATCTCCAATCTTTCCCACTCAAGCATTGAGAATATTAGTCTAGTCATGTTGTTTCTGCATTTCTTTCTTGTTTTTGTGTGTCTTGTCCTGTGCTGGTCTTCACTCCCCTTTCCATGTGTCTTACAATGTCTTCTCTTCTCTGAAGTTAGTAGTGGCACTTCCCATAACAACTGTATTAGTCAAGTAACCACCCCACCTCTCACATGCTAGATTGAAAGGGGAATTTATTGAATCTCAGCACCCAAAAAGATGAGACACCAAAACCTTGGGAAATGCAGAAATACAGCTGGGCCTCCAGAACAAATGGAGCTCATAACTCTATATCCACCAGGTTTCTGTCTCCAATGCCTTTGCCTTTCTCTGGGTGTCAGATTCATTCTGTCTCTACAGATCAGATGCCCAAACATTGTTTCTACATTTTAGAAAAATCATCACCTGAGAGCAATTCTCTCTCTGTTTCAATTAAAAAAAAATGCCACTTGATTTAGTCATGTACCCAACTCCGGATCAATCACACATTTCTGGGGGAAGGTCACATAGGATGATGGTGGCTTCCTTGGGGTGAGATATTTGAAATTATGTGAAACAGTTTCCAGAAGAGATGAGATGGGAGGAGAGAGGTGAAATTGGGGGGTGAGGAGTGTACTCTTGATGCTAGGAGGCAAAAACTTCTACTTCTGCAGAAACTTGGATTTTCTCAGTCTAGTTACTACACTGCAAAGATTCGCCAATCTTACTGAAACCTTATCTTTGTTATTAAACTGACTGGATTACTTTCTTCTTTCCTTCTTATGTATCATGATTTACTTCTAATTTTCTTTTTATATTCTTTTTTAAAAATATATATATTTTATTGATTTTTTTGCAGAGAGGAAGGGAGAGGGACAGAGAGTCAGAAATATCGATGAGAGAGAAACATCGACCAGCCGCCTCCTGCACACCTCTTACTGGGGATGTGCCCACAACCAAGGTACATGCCCTTGACCGGAATAGAACCTGGGACCCTTCAGTCTGCAGGCTGATGCTCTATCCACTGAGTCAAACCAGTCTGGCAATATTCTTAACAATTTAACATCTCCGAACCTCTATGAAGCATATAATTTTGTATTGCCCTTAAATACCATCTGTCATTTTACATTCTCAGCATACTTATCTGAGACTGCATTCTCTCTTTGGCCACATATTTCCTAAAAAAAAAAAAATACATTTTGGGACATGGCACTCTCAAGGGTAAGCCTTCAAACTTTCTTTTATTGTGACCCAAATAAGAAATGTTTATACATCACGACTCATTGCAGACTCAAATATATGCACACATATATGCTTATTCAATAAAAGAAAATTTTGGCGAAAATCTTTATTTGTGTGATGCACTCATATTTATGTTATATTTCATTTGTAGAATGCTGGTCCAAGACAACTGAATTTATTACACAACCCTTGTCTCTAAAGTAAGCCACTGGGGCCATCTGACTTCTTAGAATGTCGACTATTGGGGTACCTGAGTCAATGTCATCCACTGGCTATCTGCTAAACATGCAGACATGGCATTGCCTGAACAACTGCTCTAGCAACTGTGGTATCACCAAATTTAGACAAACGACAGCATTCCATATTCAAGAATAAGAATGTTAAATTTGTATATGTCTATCTACAAGGAGCTAATGATGACAGCCAATATAGTAATAGATCTGGAACGGAGAACCTGTATTTCCTGTTTATAAAATGGGAGTAAAATAATATAGAGTTTAGCCATCTAAAAATAACAAATAATGGCAAGAATGTGAATATAGTACCATAAAGTAGCCTGTGTGCATCACTCCCCACACTGCCTCCAAAAAGGAGGGAATGCATTTTTTCTCTCTACTGTTTTCAAGTAAACCTTCATTGTATGCTATATTAGTCAAGACGATGCAATTAAACTTCACTGGGGAGAAGAGGAATGTGCATCCAGGAAGAATGAATATCAGAGTAACATCATTTTATCATGTCTTCCTTTTCTATAGATGTCATCTGAGAAGACTTCTGATTGAATAATAATAGTCTAATAACGATTGCAATCACATGCTACACTCTTAGAGAATGCCAGGCACTATTGCTTTCTCTAATTTAATTCTCATGAAAATCTTATAGTATGGGTATGGATATTATCCCTGCCTCCCAGTTGAGTTTAACCATGGTAATTTTCCCCAAATCTCGATGCTAACAGTTTTGAAATCTGACTTTAAACCCAGACCTGCCTCATTAATTGAAGCTTTTGACTGCAGGCTGTCCTGCTCCCTGCTCTCTACCTTCTCAACTCCCAGCTGACAATTTATAATCCATCACTTCCAAAGTGGTTGCCACCATAATTTGACACATGTGTTCCAACTGTCACATAGAAATTTTAGGAAAACAGTCCTTTTAGCTATTACTCATTTTTTTTTCTTCTAGAGCTGCAATGTCCAATATAGTAGCCACAGCCATATGTTGCTACTTAAGTCAAAATTAATTAATTAAAATTAATTTTTATTTACACTAGCTACATTTCAAGAACTCAATAGCTGCATTTGGCTTGCAGCTACAGATTAGAGAATATATATATATATATATATATATATATATATATATATATATATATAACTAGAGGCCTGGTGCACAAAATTTGTGCACTGGGAGAGGGAGGGGGTGTCCCTCAGCCCAGCCTGTGCCCTCTCCAATCTGGGACCCCTCGGGGATGTCCGACTGCTGGTTTAGGCCTGACCAGCACTCGGACATTCCTCTCACAATCTGAGACTGCTGGCTCCCAACAGCTCACCTGCCTGCCTGCCTGATTGCCCCTAACTGCTTCTGCCTGGCAGCTTGATCACCCCCTAAGCACTCCCCTGCCAACCTGATCGATGCCTAACTGCTCCCCTTCTGGCCCAATTGCCCCCAACTGCCCTCCCCTGCTGGCCTGGTCGCCCCAACTGCCCTCCTCTGCAGGCCTGGTCTCTCCCAACTGCCCTCCCCTGCAGGCTTGGTTGCCCCTAAGTGCCCTCCCCTGATGGCCTAATCACCCACAACTGCCCTCCCCTTCTGACCATCTTGTGACCACACATGGGGGTGGCCATCTTGTGAGCACATAAGGGTGGCCATCTTGTGTGAGGGTGTGAAGGTCAATTTGCATATTGCCTCTTTATTATATAGGAAGGATGTTGCCTTCATTGCAGAAGACTCTATTGCATAGCATTGTTCTTGATTTTACCCTAGAAATTAGATGTGATTTCTATAGTGCTGCACTAAAGAGCAATTTGAGTTATGGATACTCTGACCATTATTTATATTTTTTGAACCAGTATAATGTGATTTAATTTTATTGTGTTCCCTTTCATGTTCTTTAGTTGCCACTGATGAAAATTAATTTTCTGACTCCTGAGAAAAACTCAGCTATGCTCATTAATTTATATTTATGTCTCTAGCATTTATTCTATTAATGGAAGCACCTTAATCTTAAATACAACAACTACTTTATCAAATCAATTAAATATTTAATTCTGATTGGCCCATATGGTCCAATGCCAATAAGTTACCAGAAATGCATTAATGCAAATAAAATTATTGGCTGCATCTATACAACCTTGGTGTTCTTGACTCATTCATTCATTATATCTTTTATCAGTTGCACCTAGTGTCAGGCAGTGTGGCAGACACAGGGAATATATAAAAACACTAGGAGCCTAGTGCACAAATTTGTGCACCTTGACAAGAACTGTAGGCTGCTAGGCTGTGGGAGGCACAGGGGTGGGTCTCGGCCCATCCTCCATGCCCCCACCTGGACCCTCCTGCTGCGGTCCCTGGTTCCCTGTCTGCCAGCAACCCCGCTCCTGCCACTGCTACTCTCACACGCTGAGAGCACCAGCCCCACTTGCACCTGCTGATAGTGCGGAACGATTGGAGCTGGCTGGCAGGTGCGAGTGGGGCCGGCACCATCAGCGGGTGCAAGCGGCGGCTTCCAGCCCTGATTGCCCCTCAGGACCAGGGGGAGGGGGAGAAGCCCTCAAGGGTGATCAGGGCTGGCAACCGCCACTTGCACCTGCTGATGGTGCCAAGTGATCAGGACCAGCACCGGGCACCGGTAGGGGGTGCAAGCGGCAGCTTCTGTGCCAGCTGTGGGTGGGAGCAGGGCCGGCACTGGCAGCGGGTGAGAGCAGTGCTGGTGCCAGCAGCAGGTGCAAGCGCTGGGTGGGACTAAGGCGGGTGGGAGCAAAGAATTTTCAGTGACCACCAGAGGCTCGCCCCAGTGACAGTAACCAGCACCCCACCTTGGTCTGGAGCCCCCGCTCACCTACTCCACCATCCCTCTGCGTCCAATGCCCGCCATATTCTACACACGCCCCCTGGTCGTCAGCGCACGTCATAGCAACTGGTTGTTTGGTTGTTTGTTGTTCTGGTTGTTTTGCCTTTTGTTTGGTCTATTTGCATATTAGCGTTTTATTATATAGGATAGTAAGGTAATCCTGAATCCTATGGTTGCTGCAAAAATGTGCCCTCATGGGGGTAGAATTTTTATTGACTTTGTACCCTGCCTAATCCCTAAGAATATTTCACACACTGTAAGAAAATCTAAGATATATTTTGAATACATGAAAAAAAAGAAAGTGTTTGCTCCATTTATATGTTTGCCATGTTTTGGCCATGACACAAATGTATATGGAGAAAAATAAGGCGAAAGAAGCTGGCTAAAATCCTAATTCCATTCACTTCACCCACTCCCCATAGACATGGTTTTAATGTAATTTAATTTAAAGAATTTTTTTTTTCTCACATAGAAACTCCAATGTGTTACTTACATACAGCTTTTTCCAATAGGTTTAAAATGTAAGCTAAATTATAAACTGAAACAGCAGGCCTAAAACTAGATATGAATTCCTTTGTGGCACTGGTCATCACACTGCACATACCTGATTTCATACAAGCATTATTGGAATTATGCTGAGGTGAACCCAGATGTTCAAGGAACTTTCACTTTTCTAGGCAAAATAGAAACCCCTCATTCTGGCAGCTTAATGCTAAGAGTTGGCATGAAGCCTCTTAGAGACTAATGAGAAAGACAAGAGTGATAATACTACTTTGAGAGTCTATTTCATTATTCATCTCTTGCTCTCTGTGGAGGCTTTGCAAACATTAACTAACGCTCAAAAACATCCCCTGGAGGTAGTGTATCATTGATGCCTTTATCTTGTAATGTGGAAACTGAGGCACAGGAAAGATGAAATTATTCAGCTAAGTTCTTTTAAAAAGATATTAACTGCAAAATGTAGGGACCACATTTCTATAAATTCTAAGCTCTTGGCACATCCTTATTATAGTAATAGAACTGAATGGAACCAATAGTACAGTAGCCATAATGTTTTCAGGTGTAAACATCACTAGGTTATATTAAAGATCTTTCCAATCTAATGACATCAAGATTTCCGACAGGGGAGAAAAGGAGATTTGTTTCATAGTTACTCTTCCTTTAGTTAAAGTATAACAATAGAACATAGAAATCCCATCTTATCGTATTAGTTCCTAAGAAATCATTGGCATTGTAAAAAAGGTGCCCCAAAATTATTTGTAAAAACCACTTTGTATTCTCTAATTCACTGTGTCATGCTTCACCATGTTATCAAATAGCATTAAAACATAATTTTAATAATATAATATTCTAAAATATTGCTATGCTATGATTTTGATAGATTTACCTTTTTGGGATGTTTAAGTTTGATCCTACTTAATAATTTAAATATTCCTGCAATGAGCATGCTGGCATATAAATCTGTGTCTTAATCTCCAGTTATTTATGTAGTGAATTCCTAGAATATAATTCAAATGGCATAATCAAAGAGTAGGGGAATTTTGAACACTCTTGCTACACTGTTATTTTCTCTCCCAAAACTTAGAATCAGTTTACCTTGCCACTAATATAATAGCATGGAAGGGCCTACTTTAAGGCACTTTCCCCAAACCAGAGTATAAATATTTCACATTTTTAAAGATAAAATTGTATATAGTACTGATTAATGTATGATTAATTGTGAATATTTTAACTTATGTTTAATACCTCATTTTATTTCACCTGTAGAGAACCACACTATTAGGTATAAATCAAACAATGAAATAATTATATAATTTTGACCCCCAAAAATGAATTATTCTGGAACCACTGTGTTAACTAATAATATATGGATAATTACAATGAACTTACAATGTTTTGAGTTTTTTTAAATTTAGATTGATTTTATTACTTTTAAAAATTATCTTTATTGTTAGTATTATAGATGCCTCCCTCCTCCCCACCACTGACTCCCTTCACACTGCTCCTACCCCCTCCCAAAGCCTTCACTACACTATTGTCTATGCATAGGTTATGCATATAAGTTCTTTGGTTAATCTCTTAAATTTTGATTTGCAAAATATGCATGTTATTTATTCACATAAGCAGGTGTCTTCAAGTATGAAGGCGACTTTACTGGATCTTTTTGGTGATGTATCATGGTAGTAGAAGAAACATTCACTTAAAGGGCACTCCTGTGACTAAGTGGATATATTCAATGGGATATAAGATGAGTCATATGGCAGCTGCTGTAATATTTCTTTTTTTTTCATTAAATATTTTTATTTATTTCAAGGAGAAAAGGAGAGGGAGAGAGATAGAAAATTGCGCCTCCCACTGGGGATTGAGTCTGCAACCTGGGCATGTGCCCTGACTATAAATCCAACCATGACCTCCTGATTCATAGTTTGATGCTCAACCACTGAGCCACAGACTAAGTGGATATATTCAATGGGATATAAGATGAGTCATATGGCAGCTGCTGTAATATTTCTTTTTTTTTCATTAAATATTTTTATTTATTTCAAAGAGGAAAGGAGAGGGAGAGAGATAGAAAATTGTGCCTCCCACTGGGGATTGAGTTTGCAACCTGGGCATGTGCCCTGACTATAAATCCAACCATGACCTCCTGATTCATAGTTTGGTGCTCAACCACTGAGCCACACCGGCCAGGTATAATATTTATCAGGTGATGTAATATTAAGTGCAGTAAAAATTCTGCTGATATATATTCATTCTGTCTTTTGTTCTTTATTTTTTCCTCTTCCTTTCTGGAAAGGAAAGATGTTTGTTGGAGCTGGATAGACCATTTTTGACTATATTGTGGAAGCCGCATGGTGAGGATAGGCAAAGAATTATAGGCTCTGCATCTGACACTATGGCAATCCATACAAGCCTTGGACCAATGACCTATAGGTAATCATCAGATTTAAGATACTCAAATTTTGAGTTATCAGTAATGCTAATGCTAATCCCAACTTATCAATCATCGGATGAATACAATTATTATATGTATTTTAAATTCATCACACATATTAGTTCTTTACTATCAAACACATTATTTAAATTGTATTTCATAACCATTTGTTTATGGGTATATAACTATTTGTTAATGGCTTGCATCAGCAACTGAGAAACTGCATAACAACATTCTGTCCTCAAAAAAATTCTCCCCAAGTCCCTCTATAAGTTCCTCCTCACACATTGTTCCAACAGATATGGAATTATCTTTTACCATAATCCATTGGAAGATACTGAATGGAAGAATTTGGTTCAGTGTTTACTACATATTCTATAGTCTTCAGAGAGCTTTGCAATCATTGTTTTCTTAATATACACAAAACCACATAAGTTAGGTAAATATTATTACCCCACAACTGAATAAAATGTGAGGTTCAGTGACTTGCCTGAGGGTATGCACTAAGTAGAAATAAGTAACAAAGTAGACATTAGGGTTTTAAGTTTTCTGACCCTCTGTGTTTTATAGTTTGATACTTTTATTAAAAAAACAACTACCTTCAGCTCTGGAGGAAGTTTAATTTTTATGGAGGTTGAAATTATTCCTGAAGATGAAAATTTCTATATATTTTAGGCTTTTGAATGATCAATGTGGCCCTTCCTCTGTTTTATGGAACCCATTTGATTCATATGTTTAAAGCTTCCAGTATTAGCTGACCTACATAATCCAAAATGAATTACTTATTCATTCAACAACAGTATTATAGATAATAATGCTATAAAATAGCTGGCACTAAGACTAAAAAGGGTCAATAAGTCAAGGTCCCACCTTCGATAATTTCTGTCATTAATTCACATTTTATGTTAAGATGCATATGTATTAATAAAATGTATATACTAGTATTTCATGTACACATTTAATATGTCACAAAAATAATGAATTTATGCAACCAAAAAATATTCAGATAATCTTTAAACTTTATCCAACTCAATCAAGATGGGATGTTTATTCTTTATGTATAAAGGGGCTTTCAGATTGAGAGAACACTTTCAAATGGCAAAGACATTTGATTCATCCATAGTCACATCAGTTATACTGAAAAAAAATATGTTAAAACATTCCTTCGCCAAATATAGACTTGTTATAAAGAAACAACAGGCCAAAAAATGGAGTCATGTGTGCTAAGCCCCAAACCAGCAAACCAAGACTTAATACCTAACCTAATTGCAGTCTTACCCTCTCACAGGTCAACCTGCAATTAATCTGGTCAGCACCAGTAAGATAACCCACCTGATAGGCACCTTCCCTTTCCTTTCTAAGGGCAACCTTGTTTGAAACAATGCATCCTTCACTAATAATTTCCTTTTTCTGCCCTCTTTCCATCTTTATAAACCTTTGTTTTCCAAGCTCCTTTCTACTTGCTAGATCAAATGCTGCCTGATTCATGAGCCCTTTGATAAAGTCAATAACACCTTTAAATTTGACCCAGTTCAATTTTTCTTATTTAACAGACCTGTTTTAGGTATGACACATAAAGGGTTAAATGTTTGAGTTGAGCAAGAGATTCCTTGAACAAAGCAAACATCTTTAATTCAAAGAGTGTTTTATATGACTATATATAAACACTAAACTTGTATTTCTTGAAATTTAATATTTTCTTTGTGTGGGAAGAATTAATTCACTTTGGCTTTGAGCTATAAAGCAGTGAATGTCACAGGAGGGAATGCTTGAATTCCCATAACCCCAAAGAGGAGTTATTGTAGTAGATATTGGATAAGATACATTTCTAAAGGACCAATACCATTTAACAAGAGAAAGTGGTAGAACCTAATGAATTTTGAGGCCCCTTATGCAATTAATGGTTTGAAGTGTTGTCTTCTGTTGTTTTTTTATTACTGGTTATATTAACTTTGTTAAAATTATTTACTTGCTTTGCATTTAAATAGATATTTTAAACTCTAGCTTTCACACTTCAATACAGCCATGATCTTGCTATTTTAGAAAATCATTTGAGAATAATAGCAGTAATTTATTTTATGGAATAAAAACCTCAGAAATATCAGGAATCATCTAATAGAGTGGGAGTAAGTTTACATTCCAAAGTCTTTGTGATGGAAGCCAAGAAACTTGAAGAAAGAATATGTTTTAGTTCTCTTTTTTAGCTCACAAATACATTCCTTATATTTTATAATAAGTACAATAAATTTTCTATTTTTAACTGATGAATATATCTACATTATATATATATATACACATATACATATATATATATATATATATATATATATATATATATATATATATGTATATGTATATATATATTTCCCAGACATTTAAAATGTGCCTTTCTTACATTAAAGTACTTATAATTTTACCCCTTAGATGTTAGTAAGTACTACAGTCTTATTCTGATATCACTGATAAGAAGATGGAGGCAGACAGGGTTCTGATGACACATCTATTACAGCAGAGGGAACTAATGACAGCTCTAGGATCAGAACTCAGAAGCTCCTGGCTCATCAATGTACAGTTTGCATATTTGTTTAAAATAAAATATCACCATCTGACTATAGATCTCAACAGTGCTTCTCATCATAACATCTGAATTCTCTCTTTAAATAAAAACAAAAAGACCAGTAACCCAAAAACATTTCAATTTATTATTTTTCAAGAAGTTCTTAAAAATGAGAGCTAGTCTCGAGTACTTGTGTAGAAAAGTTTCCAGACAGTAAGTGCCTCAAAGAGCTAACTCAAATGTTACATAACATATTCCTTTTGAGTTTCAAGGGACTTTGAGACTTGGCTTGGATTTGGGAAAAACTCTCTAACATCCCATCTGGTTATAGACTTTTTATTTGGAGTTTTTCTTTATGTTTGTTTCCTTGGAGATGTGTGTACTAAAAAAAAAAAAGAAAGAAAGGAAGAAAGAAAGAAAGAAAGAAAGAAAGAAAGAAAGAAAGAAAGAAAGAAAGAAGGAAAGAAAGAAAGAAAGAAAAAGTCAGGGCTTTTACACTTAAATTGAAGGGTAATAAATCGTGCACTTTAGGGGGAAAGAAAACCTGGATGCCTAGAATGAGTTAATTGAATTATGTAAAGATAGCCATTTATTCTCTTCTATTCTGAACATAGTCAGTTCTGTTCATTTTAATTAAATATTGTGATGATTCATAAGACAGTAAAATGTCTAGGTTAGTATCTAAAACATTCCAATGTTCTCAAATTTCATTTCTTGAGACTAAGTTTGCCAGTAACTGAACTGAATAAGATATAAATAATTCTCCCCAATCAGAGAAAATTGCATGAGAGATAACAGGCATAATTTCAGCACAATAATTTGGAGGAATTTATCCCCAATTCCACACTCAGAAAGATTTTATATTGAGTGTTATTTTCTTCTGTTAAATTACAGCCTACTGTAGAAGGACAGACTTTTCTTTTTTATGTATAGTGTGTCTTTAAAATTGGGAAAATTTAAATCAAGTCATACGTGCAAAAGAATAGAGGTTGGAAATGGGGGCAGGACAAGATCGGAGGGTGAAGCACGGGGCAGGCAGCGAAAGGAAGTAACCACATGGCAATAATACTCTTTAGTCTTGATTTATGCCCTCACTCACAATTTTTGTATTTAAAGAAAAAAAAGTGAGAGTGGAAGACTATAAAGAAGGAAAAAATGGAGAAGGTTGGTGAAATTGGCCTGGAAGGAAATGCTACAGTTTGACTTGCAAATTCTCAAGAGTAGCTGTTCCCATATCAACTCTCCCAGTCCCTGTGGGCTACACTAGTTCCTTTCTCAAAGGGCAATAGGATCCTTAGCCAGTATTTGCTAGAGAACAGAATTCAGCATGTGCTTCACAATCAAAGATATTAGTTTGCAAACTAAATTATTTTAGCTCACCCTATATGAGTCTCTAGAATATAGTTATAGTAAAACCGTGTGTGTGTGTGTGTGTGTGTGTGTGTGTGTGTGTTGGGGGTGTGTGTGTGTAATATATTGTTCCCTAAATTGCTGATTTACTCCAAAGAAGGTAGGAAAGTATCCAGTATGTAGGCATGTGGATTGTGTATTCTAGACTTCTTTTTATATTAGTATTAAAATATTCATTTCTGCAATATTCAGAATGTTGCTCAAATCAACTTCCTGTCCGTCTGGTGGATAGTGTGGGAGGGGGTGTGGTCAGTGTCCCACCTTGCTTTAATGGTAGCTTTCTCAGTGTGTTTTTTTTTTTTCTTTTTGGCAATCAATGCAGAAGAAAAATACAAAAGAAATATTACTCATCAGCTAGCTTTTCTGTGTACAGAGCTAGGCTTATTATGTAAGATATTCATAATGTTATTTAAGAAATTCAGAATAAAAACTAGATTCTAATTAAAATGTACATTAGAGTATGTGCCTCGTATGAAGAGTAAGGTAAAATAGTACTATAATTTTATCATATAATATTAATTCTAAGCCAATTACTATTTATTTGTGACCCCCAAAGTAAACAACATACATATTTTATTTAATTCTTTTTTATATTACCATTTTTACTCATCTTTTTTTTTCCATTTTTTATATCCAGCAGTTAAATGCATGTTCTGTCTTCTGGCAAGGTGAGTAAAAATTAAATATTCATTTAAATAATCTGAATGCTTATGCTCAACAATTCACATCTAAAATATTATTAATGTGTTAAATTATTCAACATAAATCACAAGACTAAAACTTTCAGCTTGTAAAAGTCACCAAGGTAAGTCATGGCAATCTGTGTCGTTTAGTTTTCTACTGTATAAATTGAATTTTGAAATGGCATGTAGAGATCATTTACATGAAAATAGCAATACAAGAGTCATTATTTTATTATGCAAATATGAAACAACAAACTTATTAATTTATCACAATAAAAAACAATTTTATAATAATTCAATTAAGTTTTTAAGTTTCATTTTACCCTTCATAAGGCTTCTTCATTTTCTTGAAATTTAAAAACCCATATGTTAAACATATTTTTCTGTTGTAAATATAGCTTGTGCACCCACGTACTTATTTACAAAGAGTGAAACAAATGTGTTGGAAATAATATGAATACAGGAAGCCACATGAGAGATCTGATAATGGATATTCCATTTAAAATAATTCAAGTAGCATGATGATAGTATTAATCTAGACTTTCTAAATAATGAATTTTCACTTATTTAATTATAAGCCCTGGAGATATTCATCAAAAGCAGGATTCTGATTATTACAACATTTACAAAGAATTAAAAGATTCACTGAATAATAAATATGTACCCTAAGCCTCATTTGTGAATCTATTCACTTGTAGCCAAAGCCTGCGACCCTACAAGCAGGCATGATGTTCTCTGCAATGTCTAATGCAAACTATGGCACTGAAATAAATGATCACATTTGAAAATGTACATGCATTTCTCTCAAGGAAAGATCAAATAGAACTCTTGTTTGATTCATGTTATGAGTATACTTTTCAGTTCAAATACCCTTTCAAGATGTTTTCCTGGTGAAATTCATATATTACATAAACATAAACATATAGGGAGTGAGTGTGAAAAACCATGTAGACGAAGTTTTACACGTTGCCAGCGCATTAATGAGAGTCAGAGAGCACATTGGGACACATAAGTCTGTGTGAAGTGAAACCCATTCTAATGAAAACCTCTCTCACACACCTCATTTGTAGAATTATACTGAGCAGCTTAAATTCCTCATCTGTCACTTAGAGTTCCAGCTTATTGAAATGCATCCTGGACCTCGCAGTTTCACTATTGCTGAGTTTTTCTTCTAAAGGCCGTTGATTCATTCTGACAAGAAAGCAAAGCCCTGCAAACAGTGAGCTACATGAAGGACTGGTTGTCAGTGCCGTTAAATGTCTTCAATCTGAACGGATTTGTGAAATGATAGATTATTCTAAAGGAGAATTCCTTCAGGCACAGAACATTTTCTCAAAGTTTTAAAATTTATCTCCTTATTGAGGTGACCGATAGCCCCAATATGACATGAATTTTGTTGATTAATTGGTCTGGACAAAACAGTAGTAGAGCATATGTATTTTTTTAAGTGTAAACTAACCAGAACAAACTACCCAGTCAGTATAAAATACAATAAGCCATAAAGTGTGCTCTAGCTGAGAAAAAGGACAACAAAACTTTTGTAGATCAAAATGTGAAAAATAAAATTACTTATTTATAGCTTGTCAGGTGTATTCCCACAACTCATTTTGTTTCTGTTTTCCACAACTTCAGGAACCTTTTGAAACACTACCATTAAACCTACAACTTTCTTGCATCTCAGTTGTGCCCAAAACTTAAAATATATTTTTTTAAAGTATCAAAAATTTCCATAGAAATTCCAAAAATATTAAAATTAGGTATGGCTTACCAGTTGAATCTTTTTGATGTAAAGACATTGTAATTCATGTCTTTTATAGACTTCTGCTATAAGTTCATATTTCCTATTAGAAAGGACCAACATTCTCATTGCCAAATATAGTATTTTAGTCTCTAGTGAAAGCATATACAAATATAAATTAACATTAATAATATGTTTTTATTATCCTTGCTGTACTTATTTATCTATGACTTGGTCAAAAGGATAGTTTTCACATAATTTATTTCTATAATTTTGTCAACTACCAAAGTAGACTTTATGATTGTTTCCACTTCATTATTTTTTAAGTTAAATACTGAATGCAGACCATTGTATTCATTTAGACTCTATAGAAGTCCTTGCCCATGTTTGTGCCTTAGTTCATTTCCCTTCTATAATACCTTCAAAATAATAATTCTGGATTATTTAACATTAGCACATCTGAGCCATGGACAAGTCTGCCATTCTTTCTGCAAAGAAAATGAACAGGTAGCTTTTCTTTGTTGTATGCTTTATGCAGGGATGCAGTTGAAATTGGTAGAAAACATTTCAAATACTCCAGAATCTTTTTATTTCTCTCATATTCTTTCTTGGAAAAGTTTTTCTTGTCAACTATATGAGGCACTCTGAAAACCAAAACATTTTTTAAACACTTCAATATGCATGAGTATATGTTAGTTTCCTTGAGACCTGTTAGTGCAATTTAACACTATTTAGTGTAAATTAATATATTATTTTATTTTGGTACATTTGGATGCCAAATACAAAAAGACAAAACAAGCAAATTACAAAAACAACCTGTGCCTTGGTTTCAAATCATTTAACTAGTGTATATAGTTCTAGAAGTTCAAAAGTTTCCTATGTGAAAAACTGGACTTAAGGAATCTACACTAATAAAAGACAAACATGCAAATTGACTGTATCTTCACTACACCTTAAGCCATGCCCACCAGCCAATCAAAGTGACTATTGCAAATTAACCCAACCAAGATGGCGGCCGGCAGCCACAGAGCTAGAGCAAGCAGGAGGCTTGGTTGCCCCAATGATGGAGGAAGCCAACTTCCCGCTTGCTGCGGCGGCCTCTGAGCTCCACTCAAAGCAACAAAGTTTCAATTATAGAAGGTAAATAAACCCCAGATGCCTGCTTTCAGCCAGCCATGGCCACGGAGCTGGAGCGAGCAGGAGGCTTCCCTCCCACCCACCATGGCCAGCTCTGAGCTCCTCTCAAGGCTACAAAGTTTCAATTATAGAAGGTAAATAAACCCCAGATACCTGCTTTCAGCTGGTGTGGCCACGGAGCTGGAGTGAGCAGGAGGCTTCCCTCCTGCCTGCCGTGGCAGCTCTGAGCTCCACTCAAAGCAACAAAGTTTCAATTGTAGAAGGTAAATAAATCCCAGAATAAAAAAAAAAAGAAAAGAAAAGAAAGAGAGGCTGGGAGCTTCTGTCACTGGGGGGGCTTCGAAAGCCTGAAAACGGACCTCAGCCCCTCACCCAGACTGGCCAGGCACCCCAATGGGCACTCCCCCACCTTAAAGGGGGTGTTGCCAGCCTGAAAACAGCCATCAGCCCCTCACCCAGGCTGGCCAGGGACCCCAGCGGGACCCCCAGCCTGATCCAGGACACCCTTCAGGGAAAACCAGCCAGCCCCCACCCGTGCACCAGGCCTCTAACCTATATAATAAAAGGGTAATATGGAAACTGACCCTAACAGCAGAACGACTGGGAATGACTGGTCACTATGACACACACTGAACACCAGGGGGCAGACGCTCAATGCAGGAGCTGCCCCCTGGTGGTCAGTGTGCTCCCACAGGGGGAGCTCTGCTCAGCCACAAGCCAGGCTGATGGCTGCCAGTAGAGCATTGGTGGTGGGAGCCTCTCCTACCTCCTCAGCAGCGCTAAGGGTGTCTGACTACAGCTTAGGCCTGCTCCCCACTGGCAAGTGGACATCCCCCGAGGGCTCCCGGGCTGCCAGAGGGATGTCTGATTGCCAGCTTAGGCCCAATCCCCCGGGGAGCAGGCCTCAGTCAGAAAGTGGTCACCCCTGAGGGGTTCCAGACTGCGAGAGGGCACAGGCAGGGCTGAGGGACCCCTCCCCCCGAGTGCACAAATTTTTGTGCACTGGGCCTCTAGTTCATAAAATAAAATACCAAGTAGAGAATTCCCGGCTTTACAAATCTGTCATAGCCTGACTGGCATGGCTCAGTGGTTGAGTGTGGATCTATGAACCTGGAGGTCACGTTTCTATTCCTGGTCAGGGCACATGCCTGGGTTGCCAGTGTGGGGCATGAAGGAGGCAGTCAATCAATGATTCTCTCTCATCACTGATGTTTCTGTCTCTCTCTCCCTCTCCCTTCCTCTCTGAAATCAATAAAACTATATTTAAAAAAAAAAGAATCTGTCATAAACTATTGATAGAAATTGTAAACTTAGCATTAAGCTTGTATAGTTGTAATATTGTCATTTGCAATAAGAAATACATATTTGGTCTTTATACCAGTTCCAGGTACAGAGCTAGGAGTTTAGGAAAACCTTTGGAACGCCACAAATGACAAGAGTAATAAAGGTGTATTCTGTTATTAATAACAAACTCCATTCAGCCACACCAGAATTTATATTATGAGGTTACTTTGGGAAATCTCCTTAGGATGAGGGCTGATTGATAGGGGAACCAACAATAGAGGGTTGGATCCTTCAGTTCAAGCTTCTGACTCCAAGGAGGGAAGAGGGGTTGGTATTGACTTAATCACCAATGACCAACTCCTTTAAAAAAATAAAAGAGAAAGAGTTCTGGGAGCTTTCCCATTGGTGAACACGGAGATGCAGAGTGACATGCCTACAGGGCACATAGCTTTCCCTTTGCATCGCTTCTGCCTGGCTGTTCCTGATGGGATTATCCTTTTATAGTACACCAGAAATCTAGTAAGTAAACTAGATATAGTGCAATTTCTTACTATTTAGTGTTAAGCTAATGGATTATTTTATTTTGCTACACTCTGGATGCCAAATACAAAAAGACATAGCTCCTGAGTTCTGTGAACAAGTCTAGCAAAATAATTGAATTTGAGGAGGTGGTTGTGGGAACCTCTAATTTATATCTAGTCAGTCAGAAGCACAAGTAACAATCCGGACTTAAAGTTGGCATTTAAAGTGGTGGGTAAGGACATTTTGGGGGACTGAGCCCTTAACTTGTGTGATCTGATGCTAACATCAGTTGGTATTTTTACTGAGTTCAGTTGTAGGACAACCACTGGTGTAGCAGAATTACTTGGTGTGGGGAAACTCTCCACATATCTGGTTCCAGAAATATTAGAAATGAAAAACTGAAAGTAGAGAAGACACACAAGAGGATTATAGAAATTGTAGCCCTGACATAGAACTTTTATGGTTTACATTTTCTTCTTAAATATCCTACTACTGCTACGTACATATGGTTGCTATGAATTATGTTTTTTTTAATCACTCACACTGTTGGGAGCCATCAGAGAAACCGGCCTAGACAAAGCCATCTTAAGAACAATAAGTTTCTGGTAGTAACCACGTCAAGGCCATTAAGTTCTGGAAACTCCTAGTTACCAGAAACCACGTATGTCCTGAGGTTTGGTCAGCAGCTAAAGATAATTATCTCATACCCTGAAGCAACTACAGCCACAACTGGAGCCTGCTACAACCCTGCTGATAAGCTAACAGGCTTCTCCACCCACCCCCTGTCCCTAAAACAATATATATTCTGCCGCTGTAAGAATAAAATTTGAGGCTTGATCAGAATCCTGTCTTGCCTCCATTTCTTCGCGTCTCCTATCCTCTCATTCCCTTACAGGAATCGTCACGGTACCCACGTTGCATGCCCCACGGGTCCGGGCATTCTTCTTAAATATCCTACTACTGCTACGTACATATGGTTGCTATGAATTATGTTTTTTTTTAATCACTCACACAAAACTTATTATATGTCCTGACATATTTGGAGTTTTAAAAATTCATGATTGCCACACGTATGGTAAGATAGATACAACCAAAAGTTTTGTTTAAGCCAATAAATTAAGTTATATGAAATTTTAAGAAGAAATTATGTAACATTTCAGACAAAAGTAAGTAGAAACACTGAAAAATAAATTATATAAATGAAAAAAAAATCATGTTAACTAAATATTTTGCAGTATATATGTATAAAACTCTGAAGTGTCCATCTTGTTAGTTTCAGTTTAAATGTTAAAAGTGATCTGACTATTAGCATGCTGATTTAGTAGCTGCTCCAATTGATTAATTCATTTATTTCTTTGTACAACATATTGCATATTGAGTAAATCTTATTTGAGAACAAGGATGCAGAGTAATAATTTCTCTGTATCAGAAAATATGTAGCATGTTTACATTCTTCAGAATGTCTTTCACTCTATTTCTGAAAGTCCTCAGGAGATGGCTCACAAACAACTCCTTTTGGCAAACAACAGCCTTGTTTTTCCATTCCTGAATCATCCGCTTTTAAAATACCCTCCAGGGACTCCTAGGTTTTTTGTTTGGTTGTTTGTTGTTGTTGTTTTTCAATCAATGATGGATGTGCTGAAATAGTAAAGAACAAAAACAGCTTGGCTATCTACCAAGATGTTCTTACCTTTAAAATATATCCAGAATCCTCTCACTTCCGTCCCTTCGATGGCTGCAACTATAGTGAGGGTCATCATCGTCCTTTGCCCCAGAATCACTGCAAAAGCTCTCTAACCTCCTCCTGCTTTGACCTCCAATCTTTTTCATTTTCAACATTTCTCCAGACAGTTTATCATTCCTCCGCTCAATACCCTGCAAGAAACTTAAATTTAGAGAAAAAAATCCAAAGTCTATAGTGGCCTAACATCTCTCCACGACTTCTTTGACTTCATCTCCACTGACTTCATCCTTGCTCACTCTATTCCAGCTGTTATCAGTGCTGGGGGTTCTTGGGTTCGTGGAGATCGAAACTGGGTGGAAACCCCAGAGAAATTTCCAGGCAGACTTTGTTAAGTTTATTCTCGAGCACAAAGGAGGCAGCACGGAGGAAAGGAATGCCTTCTCAACTGGCTCAAGGACTGGCTTTGCTTGGCTGCTTTTATAAGCTGGGGACAAGTGGGCTTGTGCAAAAAAACTGGGCTTTTTAAATATACAGGCTTGTGCAATTAAAAAAAAAATTATCTTTATTTTAAAAGTAATACAGATGTACCCTTTTTCTCCATTGACCCCTTCTAACTCCCTACCCCCACCCCAGAACTTCACCACACTATTGTCCGTGTCCATGGGTTATGCATATATGCATAACAAGTTCTTTGGTTTTATTTCATGATCAGATGACTTCCTTTTGCAGCTGTGTTGCCTGGTAACTACAACAGTGCCTGAGTGTGAGGGTAAGATGGCCGACTGCTCATTACCACCAACCTAGGAAGGTCGTGTAGTGGTCAAACCTTGATCAATTGTGCATGGGGTCAGTAGTTCAAGCAGACAGTTAGAAGGGAGTTTTGAGTAGGGAGTGGAGGGTTGGTGACATATTTGGGGTCAACTTATTCAGCGTTCCTTCTGAACACCTGGTCTTAACTTGGACTCCTGGCCACCCAGTATTTTCTGTTCCCAGACCCAAGTCCCTGTGCTATCTCAGAGCAACACTGGTCTCCTCATAGCTCTTCCAAAATCACGTGTATGCCCTAGTCTCCAGGAATCTGCACTGCTGTTCCATTTTCCAGGAATCCTCTTTATCCAAATAACTTCTCAGATAATTATTGTTCTTCCTTCAGGTCTTTGCTCATATAACCTCTTCTTTATGAACAAAATTTTCTAAAATAACAACCTTGCTTACTCTTTTCTTCCAAAGCATATATATCACCCTCTAATAAATGTATTAATTGTATTTATTTATTTATTTAGTCAATGATTAAATGCTTATCTCCTCCACTACAATTGAGTAAGTTGTCTTTATCACATGTTCTCATTTCACTTTGAACTTTCTTTGATATATTAATTATTATGTAATGCTAGAGGCCCAGTGCACAAAATTTGTGCATGGCTAGGGTCCTAAGCGGCTGCAGGCTGCCAGCTGGGGCCTTCCTTTGTTTCGCACCACCTCCTGGTGGTCAGTGCACATCATAGTGAGCAATTTAACTCCCGGTTGGTCGAAATCCCGAGGGGACACTTTGCATATTAGGCTTTTATATATATAGATTATAGCTGTTTGTTGGGATTTAACCTGCCCAATAAACTAATCACTGCAAAGGCAAGATCTTGGATTTTTGTGATGCCATGCAAATGATCAGGATCTATTAAATATTTAGTAGTTATATCTTAATATAAATGCATTCTTGGGTTGCTAAGAGAATTCAGTTAGATAAATGTTGAATGTTATGTTAGACTTAGCATGACATATTGAAAATCAGGGCTTAAAGATGAAAAGTATCTTTCATGAAGTGAACACATAGAAATTAAGATTTTCAATAAATGTGCACCTGGAATGAATATTTACTTATTCATTTACTTTTGTATTTTTTTTTATTTTAGCTCCTAATACCAAATACAACTTCCAATTCTCTTAATCTAACTTCCAATTCAATTAAGTTCTAACACTAATTACCCAGAGTCAGCAGGACTCCACCAGTTTAGAGTTTACTCTACAAGACTGGTCTCTCTTCTGATGCCAATAGCGAGTATCTAGTCACTTATACTTCTGACAGACTAGTTATAAACCAAGGTTCTCACAATCCCCTTAGAAAAATTGTTAATATGATTCACAGAACTCAGGAAGACACTTTATCTGTGTTTACCAGTTTATCATAAAGTTTATCAAAGAACAGCCAGATGAAGATTTACATATGGCAAGGTTCAGAAGGATCCCCAGAGAAAAAGCTTGTTTCGGTAGAGTTCAGGTAAGCCATCCTCCTGGCACATGGGTGTGCTAGCTCATCTAGAAGGTCCCCAACCCCATAATTTAGAGACTTGTATAGTGATTCATGATATAGGCACTAGAGGCCAGATGCACGAAATTTGTGTACTGGTGGTGGCAGGGGGCGTGTCCCTCAGCCCAGCCTGCACCCTCTCCAATCTGGGACCCCTCTCACAATCCAGACTGCTGGCTCCCAACTGCTCGCCTGCCTGCCTGCTTGATTGCCCATGACCACTTCTGCCTGCCAGCCTGATCACCCCCTAACCACTCCCCTGCCAGCCTGATCAACGCCTAACTGTTCCCCTGCCAGCTCAATTGCCCCCAACTGCCCTCTCCTGCCAGCCCAATCATCCCCAATTGCCAACCCCTGCTGGCCTGATCACCCCCAACTGCTCTCTCCTGTAGGCCTGGTCTCCCCTAACTGCCTTCCCCTGCTGGCCTGATCTCCCACAACTGCCCTCCCTGCAGGCCATCTTGTGGTGGCCATCTTGTGGCCACATGGGGGTGGCCATCTTTGACCACATAGGGGTGGCCATCTTTGTGTGTTGGAGTGATGGTCTATTTGCATACTGGTCATGTCTATTTGCATACTGGTCATGACTAATTAGCGTATCAGGACTAATTAGCATATCCCTCTCTTATTATTGTGTTAGAGTAATGGTCAATTTGCATACTGGTCATGACTAATTAGCATATCCAGTCGTGACTGTGAGGGCATCATGACTAATTTGATAATTACCTTTTTTTTATTGCTTGAAATATTACAAAGAGTAATACATATGTCTTCTTTTTTTTTTTTCCCCTTGACCTTCCCTCAGCCTTCCCTACCCCCGAGTGTCTTGTGTCTATTGGTTATGCTTATATACATGCATACAAGTCCTTTAGTTGATCTCTTACCTCCTGCCCCCAACCCTCCCCAGCCTTCCCACTTAGTTTGGCAGTCTGTTCGATGCTGCTCTGCTTTTGTACCTATTTTTGTTTATCAATTTATAATGGTCTTTATTATCCATAAATGAGTGAGATCATGTGGTATTTTTCTTTCATTAACTGGCTTATTTCACTTAGCATAATGCTCTCTAATTCCATCCATGCTGCTGCAAATGGTAAGAATTCCTTCTTTTTTACAGCAGCATAGTATTCCACTGTGTAGATGTACCACAGTTTTCTAATCCATTCATCTGCTGATGGGCACTTAGGCTGTTTCCAGATCTTTGCTATGGTAAATTGTGCTGCTATGAACATAGAGATGCATATATCCTTTCTGATCAGTGTTTCTGGTTTCTTGGGATATATTCCTAGAAGTGGGATCACTGGGTCAAATGGGAGATCCATTTTTAACTTTTTGAGGAAACTCCATAATGTCTTCCATAGTGGTTGCACCAGTCTGCATTCCCACCAGCAGTGCATGAGTGTTCCTTTTTCTCCGCATCCTCTCCAGCACTTGTCATTTGTTGATTTGTTGATGATAGCCATTCTTACAGGTTTGAGATGGTATCTCATTGTTGTTTTGATTTGTATCTCTCAGATGATTAGTGACTTTGAGCATATTTTCATATGTCTCTGGGCTTTCTGAATGTCCTCTTTTGAAAAGTGTCTATTTAGGTCCTTTGCCCATTTTTTGATTGGATTGTTTATCTTCCTTTTGTTAAGTTGTATGAGTTCCCTATAAATGTTGGAGATTAAACCCTTATTGGTGATAACATTGGCAAATATGTTCTCCCATGCAGTGGGCTTTCTATTTGTTTTGTTGATGGTTTCTTTTGCTATGCAGAAGCTTTTTATTTTGATGTAGTCCCATTTATTTATTTTCTCTTTAGTTTCCAATCCCCTAGGAGCTATATCAGTGAAGAAATGGATTCGTCATATGTCTGAGATTTTGTTGCCTTTGGATTCCTCTAGTATTTTTATGGTTTCTCATCTTACATTTAAGTCCTTTATCCATTTTGAGTTTATTTTTGTGTATGGTCTAAGTTGGTGCTCTAGTTTCATTTTCTTGCATGTATCTGTCCAATTTTCCCAACACCATTTAATGAAGAAACTATCTTGACTCCATTGTATGTTCTTGCCTCCTTTGTCAAATATCAATTGGGCATATTGGTTCGGGTCGATTTCTGGGTTCTCTATTCTACTCAATTGATCTATATGTCTGTTCTTGTGCCAGTACCAGGCAGTTTTGAGAACAGTGGCTTTGTAATACAGCTTGATATCTGGTATTGAGATCCCACCTACTTTGTTCTTCTTTCTCATGATCACTGCAGCTATTAGGGGTCTTTTTTTTTTTTTCCAGATGAATTTTTAGAGAGTTTGTTCTAGGTCTGTGAAATATGCCTTTGGTATTTTAATGGGGAAAAATAAATTTAATCTTGAAATTATAGATTGTTTTGGGTAGTAAGGACATTTTAATAGTTGCTTACATCACTGGCCAGTGGTGATTGGCTAATCTCTAGTCTCTCTTCCCTCCTATGATATTGGTGGGTGAAACTTAAAATTCTAAGCTCCTAATCAAGGCTTGGTCTTTCTGGTGACCATCCCCCATCTTGAAAATAACTAGGGATCTGCCAAGAGTCACCCTTTTAGAACCAACAAACACCCTATCTCTCTCACAGCTCAGAAAATTAGAAGGGTTTTGAGAAATATGTGCTAGTAACTGAGAACATAATATGTGTGTATGTATGTATGTATACATACATGTATACATGCATGTTTGTATTGTAGCACAATAAGTTGCTTTCATTACAGTATGCATCCACATTTTCAGCATTTAGTAAATCTTACCAGAAAAGTAGAAAAATTCTGTAATTTGAAAGGAAGTCAGCCTTTCAATTAGGAGGATCAGCCTTGGACACGGTTGTTCTTTAATCCTGACTGAAAATCAGAAAAATAATAGCATCCACTGGATTCAAGGGTCCTTTTATTCCAGTTTTCAGATTCCAAACTAGACTCAAATGGATTTCAAGGGTGACCAAATGAGAGCCCTGTGGTTTAAAACTTCTTAACTTTAGAAGACCTTAAACCTTAGAGACTTGCCTTGGCTGGTGTGGTTCAGTTGTTTGGGTGCCATCCCTTGCACCAAAAGGTTGCCAGTTTGGTTCCAGGTTAGGGCACATGGTAGGGTTGTGAGCTCCATCCCTCGTGTGGGGGGTGCAGAAGGCAGCCAATGGATGTTTCTCTTTCTCCCCCCCTCCATTTCTTTCTCTCTCAAAGTCAATAAAAAAATCTAAAAAAAAAAAACCGCACACACAAAAACACACAAAAAACCCCTTAAATCTGCTTCAATTTTTCTAAAGTGAAAGCAATTACAAGAAAGGAAATTCCTTTAGAGAGATTGTTTGTGCTGATAAGTTTGTTCATGTGGCCTTTCCCCAATTGTAACCACCAAGGACTTTGAGAACTGGCACATCTGAGTAACCCTGGTGACTAATCTTTTCACCATATCAAACCCTGAGCTACAGTAAAAAAGGTGTCTCAGCTAATAGTGACAGCAGAGCATGGCAGGGCTAATGACCTGATACTCACTTTGCAGGCTGTCAGAGAGTAATTAAATGTGGTTCCAAAACTAAATGAGGGAAGTCAGAGACTTTCCAACCTTACCTGCTTGCCTCTGGTTCAAATGAGGAAATATCACAAAATGTGTTGGGTAGTGACAGTGCAAAAAGGAACCTGAGGAAGAGAAAGAAAACTGCTGCACTCCTCCATAAAGGCTGGGGAGAGAAGACACAGAAAGCCCTGAATTCCTCATCAAGGGCCAGTTTCAGAGGGAACCCCGGCCTGGGGTTTACAATCTATGCTTCAGCCAAGGGTGGTATTGAGGAGAATGGACAAAGGACAATAGCTTGGAGGGTAATCATAGTGTAAGACTTAAATATAAAAGAACCCAAAGGAACCGAAAAGCACACCCACACACCCAGTAGTAGCCCCAAGGGTTGTGACCTAAAACCTTCACATCTAAAAGCCACCCCAAGCCAGAGGATTCTTCCAGGGAAGGAGGTGGGCAGGGAGGCAGAGGAAGGTGATGGGAGAGAAGGCAGAGACTCCAGGCCATGCAGTTAACAGTAAGGGAATATGTAATGTGTTTTTTTCACATTTGAGTTAGATATTCCTCACTGGTTATGACTTAAAAACCAATTTAAATATATTTTATTGATCTGAGAGGTTCAACTAAGTGGACAGTAGTTATACTCAACAGAGTTGTTATACTCCAACTTATATATTTCAAATGTACAAAATATTAGCATCATTTATAGTATTTATGATAAATTGCTTCAAATGGTAGTTTCTTTTCCAGTACTTTAATGTCTATAAAATGCATTTAGATTTACTACTTTACATTGAAGACAGCTTCAATCAAATAGAGGTTGAAGGGAGGGCCCGTGGTTTTTTGTTGTTGTTGTTGTGTGTGTGTGTGTGTGTGTGTGTGTGTGTGTGTTTTATTATTAATTGCTGTAACACCATCCTTCAGGTGGCCAAGAGGGTTTCATATTTTCTTTCCACACTATTAGGTGCTGAAGACCTTGTAGGACAGCTATGATGCTATATGAATTTTGCTTTTTGATAGCACTAATATGGCTCTTAATTTCACCCATCCATTAAAACTATCAACTCCATTCATATTAATTTCATTATAAATTTTTTTAAGGGAGGGATGCTTCTGAGTATTAGGCCCACATTTTATTTAAGGCTACATATTCAGTTTTCACTAATTTTTCTTGGAAGACCAATTGGCATCCCTATACATCTTGTGTCATGTCTGTCATCTTCTAGACCCCAACGAAGCTTGCCCATCTCCTGTTCTTTTTCTGGCCTTCTTTAAATTCTTTCAACATGAGGAATTTTACTCCCAAGCCCATAGTGGCTGCCATCTTGAGTCACTGTCTTCAAAGGCCAGCCGATTTACTTGTTTTTAATGTATTAACTGAATAATGAGTTTGTGACCACCAAAAGCACTTAGTTTAACCCATTCCTCAAGTTGAATGGTACTAAGATTAGCCATGTTACAGATTGCATGCCCCTGGTCACAAAAGGAACATAACTGATGTGTACTATTAGCAGTCAATAATAGGTGTTTTTATTTATTTTAATTCTCCTAAAGGAAAATGGCATGAGAGTCATGTAGTGAATTAACATTGGCTCAGGAATCAGACAAACTGCCTTGTTTATAATCCAAATATGTGACATATGACCTTTAGTTTGCTTACCTACAAGTTAAAATCTAAGTTACATAAACTGTACAGATTTTTTTAAATTTAATTTTATAATAATATTGAATGGGGTTAGAGTCATGACAGTCAATGAAGCTGGAAAATTAAATTAATGGAAAAGTTTGAGCAGGGAACTTAGGTGAGAACAAATGCTTTTTATTTCCTGATACATAATGTTATAAACACAGATGGGCTGTAGCTGATCACAGTGGCTGATTACTAGTAGCCCCTAATGGAAGCTTTCAGGGCATCCAAGACATATGATAAACAAGAGGCAACTGTGGGAAAATGAGAAGTTCTTAAATAAATATTTAGAATCTCCATTTATGCTTGAACCTATACACAGATCTCAGGACTACACTTTAACAAATATGACCAGGTTCTGTGATTTCATTCACCATAGGACTTGCTGCATGTGCCTAAATGCTTTCAGGATGAAAGCTCTTATAGACGAGGTAAAGGGAATCTTCCTCAATTTAATAACCACTATTCTCCTCTATTGCCCATAATAATTCATTATTTTGCTATTTGATAGACTCTAAAAGTCAAACTCACATCAGAAGCAGTCTCTGTTAAGGCCGCACATCCTTCCTCCAGCCTCCAACTGTTTGATACAAAGTGTGAAGTTCAATATAAAACAATTTAGAAAAAAAATCTATGTACCTTTTGCCAAGTTTCCACATTATATCTCAATAGCCTACTGTCAAGAAAATGGCTAACAATAAATAGACATCTTCAGAAGTGAAAATTTTCAAGGGTCCTTTTATCCCCCCTCTTTGCCCTTCTTTAATAAAGTAGGCCTTGCATAGATTTCTGTCTCTACTTTAGAAAATATTTTGTACTTTCTCCAGGAAGTTTCAGAGAATGATTACTTTCCCATAAAATGAGTCATTAAAAGGCACAGAGCCATGCTTAATTACATAAGTGTCAGCTTTAGACTGAGTACGATGAGGCATTTTATCAAGTTTTTATGAAGATTATTTGTAGCCATAAGAAAAGAACATTAACACTGCTAAGTAAGTGGTGAAGATGAAGAAAACTTGGTTTTTTCTAGTAAAACAGGGAATGTTCTTTTAATTAAATTTATTGCACTTAAAATTTCCTGACATAATCACATTTGGAATCCCCACTGAGAACTTTGTATGGTCAATATTAAATGTTCACACAGTCAAATGAATACTAACAGTATTTTGTCTCATTACAATTAAACTCTTTTTCGAAAGAAATGATATAAACTCATGTTCTTCAATAAAAATTATTGTAGTGGGAATGTGACTGTGGTAAGTAATATCCTGGGTACCTTAAATGGCCTGTGATGCCACATTTTCCAGATTCTCTGGAAATTAAAATAAGTACATTTTCCTATGTATGTATTGATTTTTGGCCCAAGATAACAATCATTTAGTTCATTTATATTTCTGTTACATACTGTGACCTTGATTTCAGCATGGGTCTCTCACTCACAGCTTTGCACCCCATGTAGCCATGTGTAAACTTAAAGCATGAATTCTTAGGGTATCCACAAGAATAGAAGTTAAATAATAGTTTCCACTTGAAGAGAGAAAAATAAAAGCAAGGACTCCGAGTCAGATCTTTCTTTCTAATGGAAGTGCAAACATTCTAAGGTAAAGCCCTATCATCACAAAATGAACAAACTTGGGAAACTACCAGCAAGATCAAGAAACAAAATATAACCTGTGCTTAAGAAAATCACTTAGGCCCTGACCGGTTTGGCTCAGTGGATAGAGCATCAGCCTGGGGACTGAAAGTTCCCAGATTTGATTCCGGTCAAGGGCATGTACCTTGGTTGCAGGCACATCCCCAGTAGGGAGTGTGCAGGAAGCAGCTGAATTGATATTTCTCTCTCATCGATGTTTCTAACTCTCTAACTCTCTATCCCTCTCCTTCTCCCTTCCTCTCTGTAAAAAATCAATCATATATATATATATATATATATATATATATATATATATATATAAATCACTTAGGACCCTTCCTACCTACTATGCCACTCCTCTTTACAAAAGGTAATATCATATCGCAATGCCTCAGAATAGTGTTTTTTGGTGTTTTTAAATTTATATTTATTATTGCAAGTATTACAGATGTCCCCCTTTTTCCCCCCCATTGACCTCCTCCACCCAGCTCCCATGTCCTCCCCAGGCCTTCACTACACTATTGTCTGTGTCCATGACTTATGCATAATTGCATATAAATTCTTTGATTAATCTCCTCCTGCCTGTCCCTTAAATTTTATATAAATGGAACTGCATGATGTGTATTTAAATACTTACTTTTTTAGAGTAATTTAAGATTTATAACAAAATTAAAAGAAAAATACAGAGATTTCCAAAGTGTTCCCTATTCCCTGAACGCATATCCCCCGACTCAACATCCTTCACCAAAGTGGAACATTTGTTACAATCAATGATACAATATTGACACACCATTATGACCTAGAGACCATAGTTTACATTCTAATATTAGTAATTTGTAACTTCTCTCTTTTTATGTTACTCTGAATTCAATTGATTTTTTTCAAATAACCACCTTTTGGTTTCATTTTTTTTCCCTATTGATTACTTTTTTCTTTAATTTAATTGGCTCTGTTCTATTTTTTTTTTAAATTTTAAAATTCTGTTTATTTGGGATTTAATTTGCTCTTTCTAGTTTCATGAGGTGAAAACATAGATTATTGATTTTAGATCTTTCTTATTTTCTAGTGTGAAAATAAGAACTGTATACATTCAGTTCTATAAATTTTCCTTCAAGCACTGCTTTTGCTAAATCCTACAATATTGATAAATTCCACATAATTTAGTTTAAAAAGCTTTTTAATTTCTCTGCACATAGCAACTATTTATAAAATATAAAAATTTAATTCTGTAATTGCATTCTTTTAAACTCTTCAATGATGTATCATTGCTCCAATGATAAAGTACAAAATTCTTAACATCATTTACAAGACATAGGATCTGATCTCTTTAAAACACTAGAGTGAAGTTCTATGCAACATATACTTATCTATAGTACACAATTTAAAACCCAACTATGGATCCTCATTCATCCTGATTTATTTATCCATATAGCTAATACTGTATACCAAATATATTCTAGGTAGATTTTATTTACTCATTTAGTTGTCACCAAAAACTATTGGAAATATGTTTTATTCTTTTATTTTCACATATAGGAAAACTGAGAATCAGGAAGACTAAGAAACTCATTCAAAGTCAAACAACTAAAATAAAGGAGGCAAAAATAAAATTTGAACATTTTCCTACAAAACCCATTCTCCTTTTCCCCAAAAATCTCTGTAGATATAGTGCAATTACTAATAATGATGCAAACAGATTGAAGAGAATTAGAAAATACCACAATTCTTGAATTTTCCTTAAGATTACCTTCCCCAGGATAAATGACACCTTCCATACACATTCCAAGCAGAGATTACACAACTATAAAATCTACATTTGTGATGAAAATCTATATTTGCTATTAAAATTTTGTCATGTTATATACAAATATTTGACAATGATTTATTCTCATGGGCGTTCTGCATTCTTACTTAATATTGTTATCAGTGTGCAACTATGCACCTGGGTCCATGCTCTTAGATAATTAATCTATTTAATATAATTACCAGGTTTCTCTAAATCTGGTAAGCCTCATTATTTCAAATATCCTATATAATAAAGAGCTAATATGCAAATAGTTGTCACACCCTCACACCATCGTCATGATGCCCTCACGCCGTGACAATCCATCACCAGGAGGCTGTATGCACAGCGGGCACACGGGGGTGGGCGAGGCTGCTCGCTCATGGAGCCATGGAGATGGGTCCCATCAGCTCCACCTTCGCATAGTGAGGCTGGGGATCCCCTGGTGTGGGGTCCCCCAGCTCCACCTACCTCTTTGGGGCAATCCATTGAGAAGCCCCAGATGGGTGGGTGAGGCTACCTCTTTGGGAAGATCAATTACAGGGCTCCTGCACTATAAGAGGTCACAGGCCAGGCTGGGGAACCCCCCGGCCCCCCGAGTGCATGGATTTTGTGCACCAGGCCTCTAGTTTCAAGATAAAAGAATTAACTGTCCATATAACTGTCCATTTGGGAATATATTTTCCAGCTTTTCTTGTATCTTGTGCTACATTCACTAAATCTCACTCATGGTATGTGAGAATGATAATATGGGAAACTTCCATGTGACTTGCTTAAAAGTAAATTATTTTCTCTGGACTTATTTTCTTTTTTCCCCACAAATATGAATATGGTAGCAATCAAGATTTAACCATATGGACGAAATCAAACACTAGGGGACCATGCAGAAATATTGAATTAGCTTTGGCTATTCTAGTACTACTTGTTACCCAAGCCTGGATAGACCAGAGAGTACTTATAAAGGACTCCTGTCTCATTTACAGTACTTTGTTAAATTAGCTTAGCTTTTACCCTTATACATTTCTCAAAAGTCAAATTCAGGGCAATATCATATCTCAAGGAATCTGTATCATATATAATGCATTTGTTCACAAATTGTTTTGTGTAATCTTACTTCCCTAACCATATATTTTTAATAGGTTCTTCACATAGTGGTATTCAATATATACTTGCTGAATGATTTCTTTTCATATTTATAGAAGTAGTGCAGAAAGGAGTTCATCACCCAGTTAAATTATCTAAAGACTCAGAGTTTGAATAAACTATTAAACATTAAACTGTTAGTTAGCAATGTCTAGAGCATTGATGACACTTTGACACTTCTCTCTCAGTTTCCCAAAATATACATAGTCTTTAGCTCCAAGTGGCTATTGAGCACTTGAAATTAGGCTAGTGCAACTAAGGGACAGGATTTTAAATTTATTTAATTAAAATTTAAAAAATAAAATGTTTTTTAAGTATCATTGGAACCACTTGAGTTTGTGAATTTAATTTTTCATGTGTAAATTTTTTGAACTTTAAATAAAAATATTTATGTTTAGAGTCCAAAATGAGATGTACTGTAAGTGTAAAATAGAAATATAAGAAAATAGTGACCTAATGGAATTTCCTCAAAATATTAAAAAAAAAAAAAAACAAAAACAAAAAACACAGCCATTTGACCCAGTGATCCTGATTCTAGGAATGTATCCTAAGGAACCCAAAACACCAATAAGAAAAAAATATATGCACCCATATGTTCATAGAAATGCAATTCACAATATTTAAGATCTGGAAACATCCAAGTTTCCTTCAATAGATAAGTGGATAAAAAGCTGTGGTACACTTACTAGTACACCCTGGAATACTATGCAGCTGTAAAAAAGAAGGATCTCTTACTTTTTGAGGCAGCATGAAGGGACCTGGAGATTATTTTATTTTTAAATATATTTTATTGATTTTTTATAGAGAGGAAGAGAGAGAGATAGAGAGTTAGAAACATCGATGAGAGAGAAACATCGATCAGCTGCCTCCTGCACATCTCCTACTGGGGATGTGCCAGCAACCCTGGTACATGCCCTTGACCGGAATCTAACCTGGGACCTTTCAGTCTGCAGGCTGATGCTCTATCCACTGAGCCAAACCAGTTTCGGCTGGAGATTATTATCATAAGCAAAATAAGCCATTCAGAGAAATATAAGTCTCATTCATATGTGGAATCTAATGAACAAAATAAACTGATGAACAAAATAGACCCAAAGGCATAGATGTATAGAACAAACTGTCGAATCTCAGAGGGAAGGCAGGGGTGTGGGGGCTGGGGAGAGATTAACAAGGGAACTTAATATGCATATATGCATAGCCCATGGAAACAGACAGTAGTGTAGTAAGGGTTTGGGAGGGGTGGGTATGGAGTGGAGGGGGTCAATATGTAATACTTTCAACAATAAAGATACATTTTTTATTTTTTTTATAAAAACCTAAATTTTTAAAAATAATTTTTATATTGATTACATTCTTATATTAGATAGGGTGGCATTTTTCTGTTGACCATATTTATGAATTTTGATATTATTCATAACTTACTGTTAAGAAGGTATCCATATTTAAAAAAAACACAAATTAAAAAATCTAAACAAACCTAAGTACAACATGAACAAACTACAGAAGGCACAGAATATTCAAATTAACAATAACTAAGAGAAAATTTTAAAAAGCAGCCAGAGAAAAAAATACATTTTGTACAGAGAACTAAAATAAGAATGTCAGCAGATTTATTTTCAGAAAATGCACACCAGAGACAGTAGAGCAGAATCTATAAACACTGTATAAAATTACTGTCAATCTACATTTTGATATCCAGCAATAATATCTTTCAAAAAACAAAAGCAAAATAAAGAATTTTTAGACTGAAATACTTTATCACCAGAAGACCAGAACTATAAAAAATGCTAATCAAAGTCCATCAGTCAGTTGGAAAATTATACCACAGGGATATCTGGATTGACAAAGCATTAGAATGATATTTATAATGATAAGCATAAAAGTCTTTTCTTAGCTTTTATAACATCTTTATAAAATTATCTACCTTTTAAAACAAAGATATTTACAATGTATAAATGAGGTTTTAAACATATCCAAAAGTATAATACCTAACAACAATAACAGAAAGTTTGGGATGGAGAAATCAAAATATATCATTGTAAGATTCATATAATATTGTAAATCACTTCAAAGTGGATTATGACAGGTTAAAAATTATACTATAAATCCTAAAATACTATAAAAATATCACAACAAAAAGATATAGTTTATAAGCCAACATAGAAGATAAAAGAATCAGAAAAGAATACTCCAAAAGAGGGCATGATAACAGGAAAAGAGGAACAGATAGCTGAGATAATTAGAATACAAAGAGCAATATGGTAGATGTAAACTCAATCATATCAACAATTATACTAAAGGTCTAAACTCTCCCAATTAAAAAAAAAAGAACCCACAGGAATTTAAAGATTGCATAACATAGCAAGACTTTTTAAATTCCATTTTAAATAAAGTGAACTATACATCTCAGAAAATCACTTCAGTTTTCCTTATGAAAAATAATATTTAAATAGCATTTGTCTTAAGCCAAACACAATAGAGGTATTATGTCTTTTTTTTTTTTTTTTTCCAGATGATGAGACTGAGGAATAGAGATAAATGAGTCTGAACTGGAAGCCACAGAATCACTAAGTTCTTAATGATTGGGCTATTCATATCTGATCCAGTATGATCAGCTGGTGGGGCAATTTTAGGGAGAGAAGTGACTCACACAGGGTGCTGTAAAGCTTGTTTATAAAAGGGGTGTGGCATGATAGATGGAGGATGTTATATTAGCTTCTGCTGTAGGTTGTAATATTTAAAGAGAGGACAAAAGTTTGAATAGAAACTTTAGGAAACTTTCTAATTGGAGTTCTAAGCAATTCAGCAATCCCCACCCGACTCCCCACAGTAAGTTGTAAGTATCTATAATATTCAGCAAGAATTCTAGCATCAAAATGCTGTTTCCTCGAATGTACATCAGACATTGATTCAGCCCTTTGGGACACCTGCTAACTTTTTTACACAGATACTCTCTGAAAAATAAGTTATGTGAGTCGTGTTGTAGAAAACAGTGCTATGTAAAGAGCGGTTCACAAACAGTGTCAGTCTTTTTCTTTTTTTTACCAGTGAACAATGACGTAAGTCCCAAATTTGAAAACAAATTATTTTAACAATGTTTTTACAAAGCATCGGTCTCACAACAGATTGCAAAAAACAAAAGAAACTAAAAGCAAGAAACAAAAACCGACTCTTTCCTGCAGAGAATTTGAGAAGCACTAGCCTGAAACCTTCCTTGGATGACTAGGTTTCCCATTTTATGGTTTTCTTTGGTATAAATGCAAGGGAACTGTGAGCATTTTTGTTGTCAAACATTTATTTAAAGGTATGTCTACATAGACATCACAGTTAAATGTGTAGCCTCTTCCCCTATTAGTGGTTAACAACAAGGACTTTGGAATCATGCAACTCTGAATGTAAATCTCATTTCCACCACCTAGAAGACATGTGAACTTAAACATGTCATTGAGTTACAATATGCCTTGGTTCAGGTAATATCTATCGCAATGCTGTAACGGTTATTGTTTAAATAACCTTCAGTTAAAATATATAGACATTGTAAAATATATGTAAAATGGTACTGAAAATTCTTAAAAGTTTAGATATTTAAACTATATTGTCATTCAAACGTAATCTGTGTGGTAATGTTGTTGTGATATATGTCTTCAGTGCTCCCTAAGTAATCTTTGTCATCTTCTCTTAGGAGATATTTACTGTGTTGATACAACCTCTAGATGATATTTTTAAATATATTTGTATTGATTTCAGAGAGGAAGGGAGAGGGAGAGAGAGATAAATTAGAAGCATCAATGACGAGAGAGAATTAATGATCGGCTGCCTCCTGCAAGCCCAGTACTGGAGATCAAGCCCTCAACCCAGGCATGTGCCCTGACCTGGAATCAAACCTGCCCTCCTAGTTCATAGGTTGAATACTCAACCATTGAGACACACTGGCTGGGCTCTAGATGATACTTTAAAAAAAATCACTCCTTCAGGATTTAGCTTTTTCTGTGGGGGATCCCATGATAGAAGAATTGGGATTTAGAGCTACAATCTTATTTTAATCAAACGGGTTTGCTTGTTTGTTTTTTCCTTTCCATGGCATATAGATATTTCAGATAGGAGAAACAAAAGGCTTGAGAAAATAGACACCACAGGTTCAGATAAAGTTTTCTATTATACTTACAAGGACTTTTTGCTTTCTTCAGAAAAACTTGCTTCTGAATTTTGACCTCACTGCTATATTCTATTTTTATTTATGAAGACATTTTGAGGGAGGAGGGCAGTAAGTTAAGGCTTAATGGATCAGTTGAGATTTTACTGTGCGGTGTGTATTAGTTTCCTATTGATGATGTAACAAATTAACACAAGCCTAGTGGCTTAAAACAGTACAATGTATTATTTTATAGTTCTGGAGGTCAGAGTCCAAAATACCTCTTAGGGGTTAAAATCAAGGTGTCAGTAGAGTTGAATTCCTTCTGCAGGCTTTAGAAGAGAATCTGCGTCCAGCTTCCAGGGGTCACCTGCAATGCTTGGTTTGTGATGCCGACCCTCATCTTTAAAGCTTATCATTCCAACCTCTGCTTCTATTGTCACTCTCCCCACCCTCTAACCTTCCTACCTTCTTCTTATAAGGACATTTATGTCTACACTGGGCTGACTAGGAAAACAATTTTCCATCTAAAGATCCTTAACCTCACATATTTGCAAAATTTGCCATGAAGATAATATATTTACAGTTTCTGAGAAATAGAATTTGGATTTCTTTG
The DNA here is from genome assembly GCF_964212035.1 of Myotis nattereri. NCBI lineage: Eukaryota > Metazoa > Chordata > Mammalia > Chiroptera > Vespertilionidae > Myotis > Myotis nattereri. The sequence continues at coordinate 157,503,788 of NC_138077.1, read as the reverse complement.
GGGTGGGGGCATTCTTTGTCTACCACACTATGGTTTTCTAACTGCCATCAAAGCTTTCATAGGTAAAATCAGAGCTACATTTTAGCTGAAAATTGGGGGGGGGGGGGGCGGGGGGGAATTTGCCCGGTTAGAGTGTATAAAGTTGCTATGTCTTGTGGGAGCAAAGAGCTGGGGACATTCCTGAAACTAAATACAGCCAGCATGACTGAAGTGTGTGTGGTAACCTGAATTAAAATTACTACTCACTTCAGACCTTGAATAAGTTGCTTATCTTCTCTAAATAAGGTTCTTTTACATTACACCTGGGATATTACTATTTCATAGAGTTTTTAGATTAAAAATATAGTGAAAGTCTAGCAGTAATCACTGAATAAGCACTTGTGATTAAAAGGTCAGTTGAGAATGATCTTAGTTGCATCTGCAGGGTCTTTTTGCATTTCTTAGTGACTGCATGTGCGGGAATCTGAGGCATTCAACTAGCAAGGAGAAATCACTGCCATTTCACTCAACTCCATGTATTTCATCTTCCCTTCCTCTTGTTCCAACACCTTTGCCAATCAAGGAATCAAAATCTCCTACTTAAATTTTTTGAGGTATAATAATCAATACAGCCTTTGTGCTTTGAATAGACTTCAAATTTTATGTGCCTACTTATACTAGTTGTTACAATGAAGCATGGATCATATATTTAAATAAAAGAATGAATTATTTTATGTGAGCACATTTTATCTCCATTTATCAAGTAAGTGGCAAATTAAAGCAACAGCTTTTATTACTTTCTCAAAAGCATGAGGTACAGGATATGTATATGAGTATGTGTGACACCAAATTATATCCATATATCTCCAAAATCTACCATCATTTATTTTCCACTGATAAATTTTTTAAAAGTCTTAGCTGACAGCTTTGCCAGCACACTACCTAGATCTCAGTTGCAGAGTTTTCAGTAAGATTCCACTTACACCCTTTGTTTTTTATTGTCAGGTAGCCTGACAAGCATATATCATTTTTCAAACACTGAACAGGTTAGTCAACAGTGAGCAATTTTAAAAAATTGTTTTTCATTTCACATCATTTTTTGTTTTTAAATTTTCGGGGTTTTGATGTTATTTTTTTCTGTTATTTGTTTCACTAGAAATTAGATTGCACTTTTTGTCTCCCATTTTCTACCTGGGGAAACAATGAATATTGCCTGCACTGACTTCTGCTGAGTGATCTAGTGATTATTAGGGGCTCAATGTTGGTTTTAAGAATGAGCATATATATATACACATTGAGGAAGGAAAATATAATTTCATTCCTTTTACAAAAATTATTTTCCCGCCGAAACCGGTTTGGCTCGATGGATAGAGCATCGGCCTGCGGACTGAAAGGTCCCAGGTTCGATTCCAGTCAAGGGCATGTACCTTGGTTGCGGGCATATCCCCAGTAGGAGGTGTGCAGGAGGCAGCTGATCAATGTTTCTCTCTCATCAATGTTTCTAACTTCTCTATCTCTCTCCCTTCCTCTCTGTAAAAAAAATCAATAAAATATATTTAAAAAAAAATAAAAAAAATTATTTTCCCATTGTTTTTAGTGTCCACAAAATGTCCCAAATGACAATTAGTAATTTTCCGCATCTTCCCTTTGTCAGTAAGCTGAAAAAGAGAGTGTATGGTCATTACAGTATAATGAAAAAATGTATGAGGGCTGTTAACAAAACTACCAGCGCTTTTCCATATTCTGATTCATGACAAGATAGCACTTCTCTGTTTCTTGATTTCAGATGCAATCATGTATTTTGCTTTTGCCAATGAAATATGAAGAAAACCGAGAAGTCAGTTATAGATAGTCTCAGGAGACAATGGGTACTTCTTAAAAATCATATTTTTCTTTTTTGATTCCATATAAGTTTTTGTAGTGTTTGTTCTGGATCTGTGAAATATGCCATTGGTACATTAACAGGTACTGCTTTGAATGTATACATTGCTTTGGGTAGTATGGATGTTTTCATTATGTTGATTCTACCAATCCATATCTACAGGTCTTTTACCTCCTTGGTTAAGTGTATTCCTAAGTATCATTGGAGCAATGAGATATCACTGAAGAGTTTAAAAGAATGCAATTATAGGATTAAATTTTTATATTTTATAAAGATTAGTTGCTATGTGTAGAGAAATTAAAAAGCTTTTTGAACTAAATTATATGAAAATGACATGTATTACCATTAGGGTAAATTGCAAAAGGTTACATGACAAATCTCTACATTATTTTTAATAATTTATTTTAAAAATAATTTTAAAATATTAACCTAAAATTATCTTAAATAAGAAATAAGACACTTGAATTTCCAAGGAACAATGATGTAAATGACTTAAACTAGATTTGCTATTCGGATAGCATATTCAACCTAATTGTGTCTGTCTACCATCTCTTTAATAATTATTAGTTAAAAGTATTAAAGTATCATTATTGTTGTGGGTTAAATTGTGCAGTATCCACCCCAAAATATGCTGAAGTCTTAACCACTATTATCTGTGAATGTGACTTTATCTGGACAAAGGTTCTTTGCAAATGTAATCAAGTTAAGATGAAATCATGCTGGATTAGTATGGGCCTAATCTAGTGATTGGAGTCCTTACAAGAAGGAAATTTTTCCACAATGGTACTGCCAGACACACAGAGAAATAACGTTGTGTAACCATGAGGCAGAGATGGGAGGATGTGTCTATGAACCAAGGAATGGCAAGGATTACTGGCCACCACCAGAAGGTAAGAAGAGGCAAATGAAAATCCTCCCCAAGAGCCTTCAGAGAAAGTGTGGCTTTGCAAATAATTTGATTTTGTACTTCTAGCCTCCAAAACTATGAAATAATAAAGTTTTGTTGTTTTAAGCTACCACGTTTATGATACTTAGTTATTGAACCCCTAGGAAACTAGTACAATTGTATTTTCTTGAATGCATTATGCCCAAAATATTTTTTAACAATGTAAGAAAACAAATTAAACCACAATGAGTAAATTTTTAATTTCTCAGTTATTTTCTATTTATAATATGAAAGCCTTGTTTTCTCAAGTATAATCCAGGAAACTTTTCTTAGCAATGTCAAACATTATTTCATGAATATGGTTAAAAAAATGTTTTTGTTCTTTTTTTCTTTCAATCACTTTGTTTATTTCTATTTTTGTTATCTTTATGTCTATATATCATTGGACCCTATATGTATAAAAATGGTAATTTGAGACACTTGCAGATCATGTTCTCATCCAGATTTATAGATGTAGATATAAATGTATAGATATTTGTTCGTCTAAAGTTTAAAAATGTTTTATTCACACTTTCTCTGAAAGCATGAATAGTGTGAACTATAAATTCAAGAAAACCGTGGTGTGGAAATAATTTATTTTACGCTGAATTCACCATAGAAAGCTACTGATTCCATTATATCAAAACATTTATAAAATGTTCCCTTACCAAAACTAGAATACTTAAATATTATTAAAAAGCAGCTCCATGTATGAAAGAAAAATATATCTGAAAGGTCATCAACATAAAGGGAAAGCCCCACATAGATTAACATAAGAAATGTAAACGCATATATGTTTTCCATATTTTCCTCCTGTCATCCCTGTGTATACCACTACCATCAATAAATCACTCTGAGAAGTATTCCTTACAGAACATCCTAAACGGAGTGTTCACACTTTCAATGCACTATCTGTAATAATATCAGAATAATTATAGCTTTGAACAAATTATCCTAAAATGTTTCATTATTATAATGATTATAGAGGCATTGAAAAATATGCTCTAAAGTGCTGAATAGATACTTGGTTTCATAAACTCAATACATCTTAGTACAATAATGTAAGCACAACTTTTATCCAATATTAGTATTATAATCTTTCTTTTCCAATTTTAAGCAAGGTTTGCGAAGGTCTCTCTCTCTCTCTCTCTCTCTCTCTCTCTCTCTCTCTCTCTCTCTCTCTCTCTCTTTGTGTCATATTGCCAAAGGTTCAAGTTTTGCCTCCATTACGTATTAACTATGCACGTTTTAGCATTTTTTAAAATATCTATACTTCTATCCCCTCATTTCAAAATTATATAATAATATAATCCAATTCATAGTATTCTTGTTACAATCAAATAAGTAAAACACAGGTGAACCATTTGTTACACTGCCTGAAAAGCAAACCTACCAGCCAACAAACAATTAGTATTCAATAATGAGAGGAAATTTGGGAATCCCCCACCCCCAGGCTTCTGTGAACCCATTATTCTTAAACCACAATTCACACATAATCAGTTGCTTCCTACAAACACATCCCCCAAATAATATTTACATAGAAGTAAATTTTGAACTTGTAAATTGAATTTATAAATTCATAGCAGATATAATAGCCTTCATATATAGGGATTTTATAATAAGAACCAGACTTCTTGGTAATAGAGAAAGATGTTTTCCTCATAAAACTAACAGCAGTGGTTATAGAGGGGGGCTAGAAAACTCTTCCCATGCTGGTGTACGGACTCGAAGAAAGAGGGAGAGCTTTGAAGGAGAGCTAACCCAAGACTGCTAAGCTAGTTGCTGCTCTTATCTGTCTCTCAGGATGAGACACAAAGTGGTAGAAACTTCATATAAGTTTAGGAGATTATTTCAATAAGGGCTATTGTTTCACATCTGGAGTGTGAACCCCATAGAGACACTTCATGTCCTGAATGATGCTGCAAAAATAAGGAATTAATGGGGAAAGATTGGCAAACTCTTTCTGTAAAGAGCCAGATAGTAAAAGGATTAGGCCTTATGAGTCATATAATCTCTATGACAACTTTTCAACTGTGCCCTTGGAGTAAGAAAAAAACCCATGGGCAACAAATAAAGGGATGAAAAAATATGGAAACTGAAATTTGAATTTCACATAATTTTTACATGTCATTAAATAGAATTTTTCTGATACTTTTCAACCATTTATAAATACAAAGAGTGTTCTAGCTCCTAGGCCATACAAAATGTGTCAAGAGTCAGATGTGCCCCCCACACATGCCCCTACCAGGGCCTGGGTGAACCTGCAACCCAGGTATGTGCCCTTGACTGGGAATCAAAACCAGTTTGTGTTTCCCTGATTTAGACACAGAGAGGATCTAACACTCTTCTGTTGGGTTTCCAAGAGCAGTATAGGAGAGCATAAAAGCGTTCTCTTTCCTAGGGAGAAGGGAGTAAGTAGAGGAGAGTGAATAAGAATAGAACTTTGGTTGAAAAAGTGAGGATATAGACTATGTGGACTGGAAAACATTGGCTGAGTTGGAGCCCATATTCATCAGTAATATAAACTGTGCTGAGAAACCAATCCACAGATTAAAGGGAGGTCAAATTATGTGTCTATCTGAGGCTAAAAGGGACTGAAGATGACCAAGTAACAGACTCAAATATCATTTCCATCTTTGATCCCTGAAGCCATGTTGCTGCCTAAGATTATCTTGAAAACAGATCCTAATCAAGGGAAAAGATTTGAGGGTTAGGTACAGTAGAGAGGAGAGGATGAGATTAAGGAGCCAGAAGGAAGGGAAAGCAGTGCCAAGAAATTCATGGAACCTGAGTCACTACCCAGGTTGTCTATGCTTTTACATCTAGTAAAAACCACCAATTCTTAGAAGTCTACTTACTACCCAGTAACCTGTCTATGTGTGACAATGCTTATCTATACCCAGAGATTTGATCAAGTAGCATGATCTAACACTTTCCCAAAGGAACAATCCACGTAAGGAGCCAATCCCATCATCTGAAAGGAGAGAGTTGGGCACATTATCAAAGACATTCTCATTCATTTCCATAATAGAACTAGAAAAAAATTTATATTCTCTTATTAAGTCAGAAAAGGGTTGGAATATACTCCTCTGTCATAATATTTATTAAACAATGCTCTAGACACCTTACCTGGTTATCAAGCTTTTCATGTCTTTGGCCAAGAAGTTTTAGTCAAGAAGATTTAGTTTGTAAAGTTATCACAAAAAAACATGTAGAAGTTTTACCACTTCTATTTAAGCTACTATTACATCTGATCTTTCCATGATGATTTGGGCATCCCAGATTCCTAAATTTCACCCATCTCCTACATTCAATATGGCCAACGAATCTTATTAATTCTACTCCTTCAATATCTCCCAATTCTATTCCTCTCATTTTATTCCACCTCTATTCCACCTCTACAACATTTTAGGCCTTTATTTTTCTCTTCTTTTTGCAATGTGCTTGTTCCTGGTTTCTCTAACTTCAGTTTTATTAGTCCTGTTTTTTATTCCCTCGATTATACTCTAAATACATATCTCAAAAACATTTCTAAAATATAGATCTGATTATATCAGATGCCTGTTAAAAATCCTCCAACCACTCTTCACAGCCTTATAGCCTATAGATAGTATATAAATTCCTTAGCAATGATCTTCAGGGACCTTTATTCCACTAACTTTGTAAGGGTATTCTCCCACAGTGCTTGATCTAAGCATTCTATAATTCAGCTATCCTAACATAGTTTGTCAATAATGGTGATTGCTTTCTTCAGTTTATAACTATTTATTTTACAAATTATGTTTCAAACAAAAAAATGTCTAGATAAGTATTAGTTATTTTTAAAATCAAGGTTTACAAGGTCAAATAATATAAAAATTATAATTAAATAAAATTAAATTTACATTACTGTAATACTTCCCAGGACCTAAACTTATTGCATATTGTTATTCTCTAAGAGAAAGGAAATATTTAATATACTTTTTGATCACAGAACCCATGTGTACACAGGGTATGTATTGATATTATCCTACTTCATCCATTTCACCTATTTCCTTTTATTTATGTATGTATGTATGTATGTATTTATTTATTTATTTGCTAATCCTCAGCTGAAGATATTTTTCCAGTGATTTTTAGAGAGAGTGAAAGGGAGGGAGGGGAGGAAGAGAGAGATAAAGTGTGAGGAAAAGAGAGAAATATCAAGTGAGAGAGACACATTAATTGGTTGCCTCCCACATACTCCCCTACCAGAGCCTGGATGAACCTGCAACCCAGGTATGTGCCCTTGACTTGGAATCAAACCCGGAACCTTTCATTCCTTGGATCAACGTCTTAACCACTGAGAAACACTGGCCAGGGCAATTTCACCTATTTTCTTATTCCGAATCCCTAACAACCCCTTTTCTATTTTCCGCAAAATACAATGATCAAATATTGTCATCTAATACTTATGTTAAATACTCCTGACTTGGCTATCTGTACACAGGAAAAAACCTATCTCTAAGAGTAGAGCAAAATTATTTAGAGTTAAGCTCAAAACAGTCTTTCTGTGTTGACAGTGTTCATTTATCTGGCCATTTCCAAGTGCTTCATTAATATAACTTCAACAAAATTAAAGTGGTTCAATATTTTGATTTCAATCTTTTTCATCTGTTTTCTGTACATTAAATTCTTCTGGGGGTAATCATCAAATACACCTTGAGATAAAGTGTTCACTTAAGATCATGAAATTTAGAATTGATTCATTTTCTTTTTCTCTTTTCTGAAAAAATCCAAGTTATAAAGAGAAATATCTAGCTATAGAGAACTGAAATTGTTTGATGCCCATCTGAATTATGTTGTAGAAGATCTAATAATTTAGGGGGGGTAATTAGCTAAATAGAATTATTTAAAGAATTTTCCACTTCAATTATTGTGTGAATTTTGGATTCATGGGGAAATCCCAAACAATCTTTGCTAAATATTGACTACAAATAATTTGAGAAACCAGGTGGGTCATCAGATTAAAATTATTTCCCCCTCAACCATGTGTCTTATTTTAGTTTGAAATCATCCATATTTTTAAATGCTTTGGGCAAAGCTTTGTTGAGTTGACTCGAGGAATTTAAGGATTTTTTTTTTTTCATTTGGTTTGCTGCATTGTTAATATTAGCTTGTTATTGACTTGAAATTACCCTTTCATTTCCTTTAAAAAATGTTCAGCAATGAAAATGTAATGAATAGTTGTTTTATTTAGGAATATCTCATGCTTTTTTAGCTGTTTTATTTTTCAAGATACATATTATGTTGCCAAGCTACAACTCTAGACTAATGAGAAAATGATTGTCCTGACTTTTGTTCATTTAAATACTCAATCATGACATTGTGTTGTTATTTTTAAATAGAGTGTCCTTGCTTTTCACATGAAAAATGAGAGAAAGGGAATGATGTGATTGTTCAAACTTTTGAATTGGTGCATATTCCTTAGAATGGATAATGATATAGAGCTCAAATGCACTGGCTGCATTTATTTAAATATTTTCATAGGATTTTCATGAGTAATCATTAAAGCAAATGCAGTAATGTGCTTTTAAGTTAAGACTTTTTTTGCATATACATTCATCTCAGAGTCTTAAGTTGCCTGTCACCTATAACAATTGTTAAGACATCATCTAAATCCAATCCTTGAAAATTTCAAGACTATGACAAGCGAGTTTTTAAAAAATATATGATCTTGAAGTTTCCTCAACATATATGTACAACACATTCCAAAAAACTAATTCATGGATGCATAATTGTTTTCAAAACAGTTCATCATGTACTAATATTGATCTGTAAAAAAATCACTGTAAACTTCAGAAATAGCAAAAGGTCAGAAATTTCAATTAAGAAAGGGAAATCTTAAATTCTATTGTTTAATAATGGTACCAATTCATAATTAATGGAAAGTACCTTTTGACCTAGAATGTATGTGGGCAGTTTAAAATCAACCAAATTGCAGAGAAACCTACTCAACAAGTTAGTCCTCTAACAAGTACTTGCTACATGGAATATAAAATCTGAATTACCAAAAGTACACTGAATTGATAGCATAAAATATTTTGGTTAATTATCTCAGCAGTATTGTATATGTATGCTCCATCTTGAAGCTACAATAAATTATCAAAAGTGGGATAAAAATGGTTATGCTTAAGCAATTCTTCTGTGATTAGGCATCTTCACAGACAAATCTATAACTAATGCTTGATATTTTAGAAAGAAAGGAGGAAATTATTTATTACTATAATATTCTAATATAGAACATTTGTATTCTAGATATAATAAACATATTTTGTTCAGAAATTTGTAAGAGGGAACATCTGAATGTTAAATCATCATATTTATGAATCAAGTTCTTTGGTATCATAGACTTATCATGGGGTAAAACAAAATAATAATATTAGAAGCCCCCAAATCTTATTCAGAGATAAATTGAAAGTATAAAGGATGAAATAAAAGGAGTGGAAATTTATTTGTTTGTTTGGTTTGTTGTAAATAAAACTGTAAGTGTAGGGTTTCAGAGAAAGTTAAGCTTAAATCTTGGCTTTGACAGTGATATTTGGAAGTACATCCAAATAGTTTAGACTTGCTACATAAAGCCATTTTAAAAGTTATATCAGGAATCATTTAGACTTGCTATTTTAGACATCTTAATTCTTATCTGATTTCATGGCAAATACACCAAAATTTCTCTTGGTTTTATTTTTAGGATATTTTAAACAAATGAGGTAGAAAAATAATTACCTGTGGCTATCCTATCATAACAAATAAATGAAGATATAAAATGAATAATATATTCATTAAAGTAATTTCAACTATACAAACAACACAAAAATACATAATTATTCTTTGCCTTTAAATTTCATTTGAATCTTGACTCAGTAAAATATATTTTCTAATTTCAGTGTGCAAAAGTAATATCAGATTAACAGAAGAATCTCAGAAAAATAATAATATGCAATTATATATTAATCTCTGAGAATATCTGACTATTTTTAATTTAATAAAAGGGTTATCTTTAAAAGTTTATATTCACTATGATTATTCCACAAAATGAATTATTTAAGACAGAAAGGATTCTAAAATAGTTTTTAAAGCTTATTGCTAAGAATGGTATCAAATGCACTAAGTAGAAGATAAATAGAGTATGAAAAACTTGTGGCAATGCTTAGAAATTTAAGTTAGCAAAAAGGTTATATAAAACTCTATAGCACATGTACATTTTTGTTTATTATTTTACTAGAGGCCCGTTGCACAAAGATTCACGCACTAGGCCTTCCTTCCCCTGGCTGCTGGCGCCGGTTTTCCTCCGGCACCCGGGACCCAGGCCTTTGGTCCGACCGCAGCAGAGAAGCCAAGCCTCTTCAGTCTTCGCTCTGGGCCTGCATATGCAAATTAACCACCATCTTTGTTGGTTAATTTGCATAGTTACTCTGATTGGCTGGTGGGCTTAGCGGAGTGACACCAATTTGCATGTTTCTCTTTTATTAGTGTAGATATATACATGTAGTGGTAATTTATAAATATAAATACATGCTATACATAAAATTAAGTACAATGGATATTAGAGTAAAAGGTGAACACAAAGATGTTAATTTCTAGTAAGAGAAATGCATGCTGATACACCTTAGATTTATGTTTTTCTTCTATTATTTGTTTTATGTATTTACTTTCAATTTAACATCAGACTATTTCTTCTAAGATGAAACTCTTAAACTCTAGTTGGGTATGGATTGTGTACAGGATAAAAATACAGCCATTGTAAATAACCCTGCACCAACCTTTTAAACTGTGGCTTATCAACTCCACTGTCTCTTTGAAACCAACATAGTTTAGGCTAAAGCTGGCAATCAAAAAGAAATCTGCTTTTCGTTACAATTTCTTTTTTTTTTTTCTGTTCAAAACTTAGTTCTGAATAGCATGAATACCAAAAATAAATAAAAAGTACTGTTTGTTTTTGAAATTCCTTTTTTCACTGAAGCCCACCATAGTCTGTGTCACATCAGTTTCAAAGAGTCAGTTAGAGCAGCAGAGCAGCTCTGGTCTAATGGGCTGCTATGCAGCTGCCTATAGTGTAGGCTTTTCTTGTCCATTTTATAAATACTGATAGAAACTGTTGGAAGAGTTGGAAAATAGTACTTTATGGTTCAATTCTACTGTTGTGTACAAGTTTTACTTGTACAAGTAAAATATCTTTTTCAAAATATGTTACATGCATTTTTGGTTGGACTTTATATACAAACACATTTCAACTTTTCTGCAGAATTATTTTATCCTTAAAAATTATTTATAATGCACTATTAGATATACTCAACTGATTCTTTAATTTAGTGTCAATTATGAAATAGTACATAAGAGTTCTATTCATATTATGTTCTATTCATATATAAACGTATAAAATATATTTTTCTATGGATTTGTATGAAGGACTGCTAACACAATAAATCAACTTATTCCAGAGTATAAATAATAGCTGCAAAAAATTGTTTTCTGTGTCATATTTAATTGAAAAACATATGAGAAATAAAAATGAGATTCCTTTATGTTAGATGCCATTAGAAATAATAGGACATTTAATTGTTGTTTCGGACTAAAACACACTTCTAAAATTAATATACACATGAAATATAATAATTTTATATGTTTCCACCAATGGATATACAATAATCATTTCTGCTAACTAAATAAACTAAATTAAAAACTAAATAAAATTAAATATGAAGATCTTAACATAAGAATGACTATCACAAAAGCCTTTGAGTAAAAAATGCAAGTAAATTATTTTTACAATGTTACTTTTTGTTGCAAAATATTTATATGAGATTGTTTTAAAATAAATGATTACTTACATATAGAGAAACAATTTTTAAAATGTAAATTCCTTGAAAAATAATTTTATTTTAGCCCTAACCAGTTTGGCTCAGTGGATAGAGCGTCAGCCTGAGGACTGAAGGGTCCCAGGTTCGATTCCCATCAAGGGCATGTACCTTGGTTGCGGGCACATCCCCAGTAGTGGGTGTGCAGGAGGCAGCTGATCAATGTTTCTCTCTCATCGATGTTTCTAACTCTCTGTCCCTCTCCCTTCCTCTCTGTAAAAAATAAATAAAATATATTTTAAAAAAATTATTTTAAAAATATTTTTATCGATTTCAGAGAGGAAGAGAGAGAGGGAGGGAGGAGAGAGAGAGAGAGAGAGAGAGAGAGAGAGAGAGAGAGAGAGAGAATAAGAGAGAATCATTGATTGGCTGCCTCCTGCATGCCCCCACTGGGGATCGAGTCCACAACCTGGGCATGTGCCCTGACTGGGTATCAAACAATGACCCCCTGTTTCATAGGTCGATGGTCAACCACTAAGCCTCACTGACCAGGCAAAAAAGTTATTTTCAATGAAAGCAAGGAAAAGGACATGATTGTGTTAAAAATAAAGATAGTAGATTTATTCTCAGAATTCACAGTATCATTCATATAGATTTTAATGGCCTGATTCTCTTAATAGAAATACTACAAAAACACAGTCTATCTTTATTTATATGGTGAGAAAAGGGAAAATGGGAAGGAGAATTTGCATCACTGCTTCCACATAGAGAACCAGCATTACCTATATATTCATCACTTTAAAAATAGCTGCATTATTTTCCTCTGCTTTTCTGTGACAGAAGTGTACCTTTTCCCTGCATATGGAAGGCAGCACTTGGATGTGAAACCCAAGAGGACAGCAGTGTTTCTCGGGAGCACTTCTCTATTAAAGCTCTTCGTGCGAGCAGAATGCTGTGCATGTTGGAATATCTGTTGCCCACTTTCACAGCCAAATTCCTATATTTGAGACCTGAATGCAGAAATATCCGCAGTCATCCTCAAAAGGATGTGTTTAATCCAAGCCCTGACATCATTAGTACTGACAGGATTTTCAACACTCAGGGAGATAAAACAGTTGTGACATATTTCTTCAAAGAATGTGTTGTCAGTAAACTTGTCCAAAAGCATCAGAACATATAAACATCCCTTAAGTGGGTTTACTTATCAAGTATAAGGTGACTGGGCTAGGATAATACTAAGGTTTTGACAGTGTGTGGCTTGAAATTAAGCATGACCCTTTGTACCTTGAACAGAATGTGTCTTTTTTTTTATCTATCTTAATTCAAAAGGGAAGCTGTCACTGCTAAGTATGGAAAAATGAGAGAAATTATGGATATGATTTATAAAATCAATTTAAAGTAGATATTCCAGCCCTGTAAACCCCCTGAAGTAAGGCATGAATAGATGGGCTTTCTCTCATGATTATAAAGCACCGCTATAGAAAAGAACTGAAAAGGAATCAAGTGACAGAAAGTTTGAAACAGTTGTTCATTTACTCTATGAGTCATATTCCCACACTAAGTAAATATCTATTTCATTATTTCTACAAACATGCTAATCATAAACTACCTACTTTTCTTTATCAGGAGTGTCAATGGTTTTAGGTTTTAGAAATAACTTGTTACAGTATTTAAAAACATTATTCTATGAGGAAGAATAATCTTTTATAACATATTAAATCATGACTAAATCTATGCATGATGAATTGTTACACAGGATTGAATGTAAACTTTTTGTGGTAAAAGTCCACAAAATATTAAATGAGACATGTATCTAAGAAAACAAATGCTTTTCCAACTCAAATCTTTCTCTCTGTCTGAATCAATGTAGTACATTTGATTAGGAGACAAACTAAGATAATTAATAAAAATAAGTAACTTGTACAATAATAAATATTACTTTAAAAAAAGATTGCCACGGAAGCAGAAATTACTGAACTATAATCCTCACAAAATTAAGCAAATATCACAAATGATTATTGAAGTTCCCCAAAAATCTCTCCAAGCATGCAAACAACATAATTTATCTGATCATTTTATTCTTCTATGATTTTGTTCAAATTCTATAGACTGAATTTCTAAAAGAAATAGGCAACCTAAATACAAAGTATCTCTTCAAATAAGATTGAATGAATAAATGTAGTTCATCAGGAGAATAAAATACTAATCCTTATGCTACTTCTTATAAGCTTATAATTATGGGACCATGGAAAGGGAAGAGAACCGTTCTCAGGTTTTCATCCATTAAATTTGGTAAGACAAGTTTCACCTGCAGGTCATAGGTCAGCGTCCTGACTTATAATCATTGGAAACGCATATTTACTATTATACACATGCACATTTATCAAACAAATGAAAAATCAAACGTACACATTTTAAGCTGTTTTAGTAGCTTAACTTATTAATGCTGATTATATATTTGTATCTCAATCAATATGTTTAATTGTCCTTGAAGGAAACATCTTTTGACTGATCTGTTTCCCTTTGCCACTCTAATTAGTGACCTTTATGCTCCATCTGACTTGGGAAAAAATACTCTTGCCCCATTCATTGAAAAAAGAGAGAGAAGGAAGACGGATAGCCAAATCTTTCATTGCTGTTATTGCAATTGGTAAGTTACCCTAAACATCCCATTGCCCAACAAACATTGAAAACCAGTTATCTCTCTCATGTACAATTTGAAGACAAAAGCACAAATACACATTATACAAGCAATTATACATAAACATTAACTGACTCTAAATACTAAATGGGAATCAATATTTGAGTTATATTTCTAATAATAATTTTGACTTTATAAAATGCTATTTTTTTTTCAAGATAATGAAACTATATTAGATGATTCTGAGGATCAATTTTAAGGACCTTCCTGGAAAACTATTGAGGTTCCTGAACCACCTTTTCAGAATGCGTTTGTTTTTTAAGAATGTATTCATTTAGTACATTGTCAAAGCAGAAAATTGAAATAAAGAAGTTCAATACTTTTACAATATTTCTAAATTTACAAAAAAAAGAAAAAAAGAAAAAAGGGGTATCATTTGGGTAGCATGGACTTGATAATGATCCTATTGTTTCCAGCCATAGGTTCCAATCATGCATATGGTCACTTATGGAAGAAAATGACCATTGAAATACTGGTAATATACATTAGAAATGGCACCTAAAATTCCCCAATGTAAAGTAAATTTAATTATGCAAAGCCTATTTTGTGACCTTCAAGAAATATATATGAACTCACAGAATAGATGTTAAATCAGAGCACGATGTAGATCACTTCCCTTGTTCCTTTTAAAGACAATTTCAAAGAAAACCTACTAGTCTTATCTTACTTTATTACATATCATCACGGTAGAGGTCAAGAATTTAAATTCATTTTTTAAAAAAGAAGAAAGCCTTGTGATGAGGAGTAGAAGAGAAAAGGCCATTTTTCCTAAGGCAAGATAACAAAAGTTTAAGGGTCATAAAATTATTTGGAGGGAGTGGGGGTTTCTTTAAAAATTTGACAGCCAGGCCTCTTGACATTTCTGTCTTTCCCTGTCTACTGGCCCTGCCCACGTAGGAGGGAGGCAAGATGAAAAGGCTCATAAGAAATGTAAGTGATCTTTATTGACCTGTGACTTTTGTAAAACCATAGCCTCTGGCATGTGACTGCAGTATGCATTTCTTGTCAAAACAGGTAAGGGAATTGAGCACTGGCCTGAAGGAACCTACGTGTGCATGTGCGTGTGTGAGTATGTGTGTGTGTGTGTGTGTGTGTGTGTGTGTGTGCACGCGCGCACGCACATGCGAGCACTCAGAACTGGTAGATAAAAGATTTGAGGAAAAAGTGGAAGAGAATTGGGGAAAGTCAGGGAAGAAAAAGGTAATTATTATAAATGTTCTCCTTTTGTGAAAAGCCAAAATACTCTTGCTCTTTCTTTAAGCATCTCATTCTCAATCTTTGCTCACTCTTCCTAATCTTCCATCAAAATATTTTTTTCAAAGAAATATGGTCATAAATTTGGGAATAAATTGAAAAAATAGCTTGCAGCCTCTAGCACACTTTCTCAGATAGGCTAGGGTGTGTTGGCTGAGAAGAGCCAGTTCTTCCATCTGTTATGAAAATGAATGAAATTGTATCTCAGATTTTGTAAAGACACCCCACAGGAGCATAGGATACATTAGAAACAGGGAAGTAGAATCATTTGCCTTTACCCGAGCCTTATCTTTCTGAAAAAATAGATCACTTAAAATACAGTCATTAATGCTTGCTATAAATTATACCTTTCCTCAGAAAAGGAAACAGCATAGAGAAAGATGTATTTTAATGACAGATTTGTTTCCCTGCAGAAAATGATTTAAACATCGTAATAAAAAGAGGGGAATTATTTCACCCATTTATTTAACCTTTCAGGGCATCTACTCTGGTGAGCTCAAGAGTCATTTTTAAAAATACATAAACAGATACTGTCAAATTTAAAATAAAGATGAAAGGGAAAATCAGCACTACCATCATCAATACTCCCTGCTGAAAAATCCTGCTCAATCTATGTTTTTTCCCCCCTGAGTTCACAGAAATGTTTCAAATTAAAATATGAAAAAGACAACCTCTCCCAGTGCTTCCACCTGACGGCTGCTTTTTCACATCAATCTCACCTGCGTGTTTCATCCTGGGAGCTACAGGACCAGACCCCAGAGCACAATGTCAGCAGCAGCTGCATCTCAGCCAGAGCCCCCTAAGGGGAAACGGTGGGGTGTTTGTGAGCCTACTGGCAGGCTAGTTTGCTCTGGTTCAAAAATCAAACTCAGTACAGAGCTGACACCAGCTCTCTATAAAATGTCCTACCTGGCTGCCATCTTGACGGAGAAAAAAGGGTTTCTAGGGAACCTGCTTTCTGAGAAAATGAAACCTAAATTGAACCTGTGAAAAAGATGATAACAGGTTGAAGGTGGTTCACATTCTGTATTTGCTCTTCAGGATTCAATTATATTGTATATAGATATAGATTAGATATAGATAGATAGATATAGATATAGATATAGATATAGATATAGATATAGATATAGATATATTGCATGACCTTTGGAATGTAGTGTAGACAGGCTATTAAGTAACATGAGAATCAGTAAAGGTCGCTGATTCTAAAGGATATTACTTGGGAGGATGCATATAACTTATACAATAACAAACAATCCACATTTTTGCCAAAAGCAACTCTGTCCATGTGCTGAGGCCAAGAAAGTTTGTGCCAGATGGGAAGTTCTGAATGGTGATTTTAATATTTGTCATCCTCTGTAGACAATGCTAGGGTAGGTAAAAATATAAGGAGAAAATACTCTGATAAATGCCATACTTGTTAAGCAAGGTCAGTATGGTTTTCATGTCTTCTTAGTTGTCAGGAAGAATGGGGCAAGAGGAGATGAGGAGGCACAGATTTGATTTGATTTTTAATTTAAGTTCCAAAGTCACTTTTCTCAGGCTGTTGCCTTGGCATGAAGTATATAATGACTGGCTATCAAGCCCCCTTTATTTTTATAAAGATCAACTCATCCTATGAACCAAATTCTTTTACATATGATGAGTGCTCAATAATTTTTAATTCATTTTAAATAACATTTGGTGTAGAATCTAAACCCCAAACCAAAGACTAAATATAGTCATGAATCCACAGACTACCAGGAAAATCTGACTGGCTAATGTAGCTCACTGCTTGATTGTCAACAAATGAACCAGGAGGTCACAGTTCAATTCTCGGTCAGGGCGCATGCCAAGGTTGTAGACACCATCCCCAGCAGATCAATGATTCTCTTTCATCGTTGGTGTTTCTATCTCTCTCTCCCTCTCCCGTTCTTTTTTGAAATCAATAATGAATATATATATGAACAATCAGATAGTGACTCTGTTGGAATTATGTTTGGTTGAAGAGACCAAATAAACAATTTTTTTCTGCTTAAAAAATGGGCGGGGATTGGCTTAAATGATGTAGGAATGCATTTCTCTCCTTGACAAAAGTCCATAGCTTGGTAATCTAGAACTAGTATAGTGGTTCTATTCTAACATGTCCTCAGGAACTTAAGATTCCTTTCAACTCGCCTCCATCTACTACAAGGTTTGTCCTTCCTCATGGGCCAAGCTGATAGCCATACAGGCTGCACATGGAAAGAGGAAGAAAAAGAGGGAAACGTGCATTGACTATTAGGAAGCTTTCTGGAAGCTGCCCCAGAGCACTGACTTAAAACATCCCCACTTAAAAACTTAGTCACTTGAACATATATAGCTGCAAACTTCCAAAGGTTAAAAAACAAAAAATGACCAAAAACAACAATAGAAAACAACTATTATAATGGGGGAGCGAAGGAAAAGATATTGGAGGACAAGAGGTATTGGGGGATCACCAAATTGGTTCTATCAAAATGATAAAGTAAAATGCATTCTTTCACTTGGAAAAAATCTTTTTCACTGCAAAGTACTCTTCATTTATATTCTCAACTCTGAGAATACACTGTTAAAAAGCAGTACAGTAGGCATGCTGACAGTTCATAAGTAGAAATATAAAAGGGGATGAGCTACTTATTTCTAACTCCATTAAATTCTCTGAAAACAAGGTGGAGCCTAGAGCTGGGGAAGTGAAGAAAAAATGATGAAAGGGCAGGAAATGGGCATGCAGCCAGTCTCTGTCCTTACGTTCAGTGTGTCTACTCTGTCAATATGCACACTATGTTCACTGAGGTGCATGTGAGAAGTCCCTGTCTATAGACTATAATCTTTTTTTTTTTAAAACAACACCTTGACTTTGAAAGTGTTTGGATTTCTTTTAGAAATATTTCTAATTCTCACAAAAAAATTTATAACATTTTAAATACTCTGTCCACTTACAGTTCCATAATTAACATTGATTTAATCATTACAATCTATTACTTTTGTGAGAAAAATTATCTGCAGAAAATTGTGAAGGAGATGTTGAAAGACTCTACTCTGTTCTTTATCAACACCCCTCCCTGAAAAGTCTTTTTGACTCTATTTGAAGTTTTCAGTTTATTCCAATATTCCCTATTTGTTCCAGTTTTAAGTCTTATTTTTTTTATTTTTAGTTTAGTAAAAATAGAGGAGGCCTATACTTCAATACATTAACTAGCATTTTCAGCAATATGTCACCACACATGCACTATAAAGTATATGGCTATCATCATCAGAGAGAGAATTCAAAATCTGGCCTCACATTCCACAAAAGCTGTAAACTAGATCACTTTGATCTTCATTGTCTTCGCTTTGATTTTCACAGAATATTTACATCCTCTTATGTTTATATGACCTCATGAACTCATGAGAGTTTCAATAGACAGTTAAAACATGCAGCATGTTCTTAAAAAGCAAACATACTTTAATAAGTCTGCTAAAAGCTGAGAGCATTTCCCAGAATATACCAAGCATTAATTATTCTTCCACTTTCTTGAGTCAAAGATCATAAGGAAAGAAAAGGGCGTAACCTTAGTCTGTCTCTATAGCAAAGATCGCAACAACAATAAAAATATCAAAATGTATTTTGTTAAAATGTTGACGTTAACATTTGAAGACTACCCCAAATCTCAGTTGGCTACACATATGTTTATACTGATCATAAACAAATTCAATGCAGATACTGGTATCGGACTGGCTTAGTATACATTTAAAAGAGTAACGTTTGAGATAGAAGTGGACACAAAGCAAACACAGAAAAGTTCTTCCATGTGAACTTTTAGTTGCAAAATCATCAATTGTTTAAAATTTTGTGGTGTGTGAAAGTGTTTCAGTTCATTGACTTGCTATTGTCTTGGCAACTACTGATCAAAACAAAGGAAAATCTTAGGTATACTTCGAATTGATAGTTAAATTTTGTTACAAATTCCAAGAGTAATGAATTGAATTTAAAAGGCATCCTACGGTGATATTTAAATCTCAATTATCATTTGTTAAAGATTTAACATTTTTGTCTTTTTCCTAGAGTGAACTACAACTGTTCTTGTTTAAGTCTCTTTGCCTGTATTATTTATAAACAAGATGAAAATAGAAACAACCAGCTTCTACATAATCACTAGCCCCTATATAATAATCAGAGGTCTTTTAAAAATTATCCTGCATTCTTTTTTCTAGGAAGTGATTTTCCTTTTATAATTACTCTTAAAGATTTATTCTAATCTGGGTCCTAGCTTTGTATTTCAAATCAAACTACCTTAGCTTCTTCTTGGCCAACCTATCTGTTAATCAATCAAACAACATACCCAGTGGCTTTTAGTAATGATAATAATGATAACAACAATAATAAACACTATCCATCTATTGAGCACATGCCAACACCGGGCAAACATTGTATATGCACTAACACATCTAATCCTCACAACAAGGCTGAGGTTGGTTCCTTTACCCTCTCTGAAAGTGTGAGGAAACAGAGCCACAGGAGATAAACTCCTAGAGCATAGCTGAGGTGGTTTTCCCTCTCATTCTATACCCAATATTGTCTATAAACAGTTGATGGATAAGTGGAAGGAATAAAAAAGTGAAGAAGAAACCAATCCATTACATCTGGGTTAACTGGACCAAGTTATAATATGGAAACAACCAGGTATAGATTCTCTAGAAAACCGAGCCTAAGTCAAATACTATGGTTTGATTAGGAAAGGCAATGCCGAAAACATGAAGGAAGTAAGCAGAGAAGGGAAGAAAATAAAAGCAAAATGCTAAATACTGAGCTGGCTACAGTATCATAAGAAACCCTAGCCTCAGTTCTGCATATAGGCCTCTCACAAGTGCTGTATCTGGGATCAATTCTTTCTTGGTCAGAGAGAAAAAGGGGATTATTCACTCTCCTATGGGTTCTCATTCGTCAGTTTGTTTTGACTCCCTGGGCCTTGCCCATTGTGTCCTCTAGGTGGCACCAACCATACCTTCTCCCACACTCACATTCCAAGTTGAAAACTGGTGAGGGATGGGCCAGAGCTTCTGAGGGTCAAGTCAGACTTGCACTGCCAGTACAAGTGCAGAGGAGGCCAGTCCCCTCCACCCCTGCCCCCACAAAAAAAAAAAAAAAAGAAAAAGAAAAGAAAAAGAAAAAGAAAAGAGGCTAATGTGTTAGGTGATTTGACAACACCATGTACTGGGGCTCTTCTCCTAGACAGATTCTAGCGAGGTGTGTAAACTGAATAGGTATGACCCCAAGTAAGCAAAATATTTTTCCTACTGCCTTTTTGGAACCCATGGATAACCAGCTGAGCTGTATGTTTCAGCTACTCATACAAATTGAATGAATTGATAAATTGAGTGTAGAAACTGATACTATTCCACTTACATTGAATCCTCAGCCAAGACCAGTATCAATACAAAATAAATATTCAACAAATACCCATTGAACTAATAAATAAATACAATTATGATAATCAGTTTTAGAGCCCTTATGGTAAATTTGTGTCATTTATGATTATAGTAGGGGACTGTGGGCTGTGAGGCTGCGGTGGGCACAGGGGTGGGTCTTGACCCATCCTTCGTGCCCCCGCCTGGCACCTCCTACCACAGCCCCTGGTCCCCTGGTCCCCTGTCTGCCGGCAGCCCTGCTCCCGCCGAAGCTGCTCCCATGTGCTGACAGCTTGGAGCAATTGGGTCTGGCATCAGCAGCAGGTGTGAGCAGGGCCGGTGTTGTTAGCAGGGTCGAGCGGTGGCTGCTGCCCTGATTGCCCCACAGGAGCAGGGGGAGGTGAAGAAGCCCTCAGAGGCGATCAGGGCTGGCAGCTGCTTCTCGCACTCACTGATGGCATAGAGCAATTGGGGCCCGCGTAGGGAGCTAGCAGCGGGTGAGTGACGGCTGCAGATGCAAGTGGGGCTGGTGCTGGCAGTGGGTGTGAGCAGTGGCTCTGGCGCAGGCAGGGGGTGCAAGCAGGGCCAGCGCCGACAGTAGGTGCAAGCTCTGGGCAGGACTTGCAGCAAACGGGAGCAAAGGATTTTTAGTAATCACCAGAGACTTGCCCCAATGACAGCTACCAGTGCCTCACCTTGGTCTGGTGACCCCACTCACCTGCTCCACCATCCTGCCAAGGTCAACTCCTGCCATGTTCCACAGGTATCCCCTGGTGGTCAGCCCACGTCATGGCAACCGGTTGTTTGGTTGTTCGGTTGTTCTGCCATTTGCTCTATTTGCATATTAGGGTTTTATATATATAGATGCATAGTTGTTTCTGTTTTATTCTCCATATTGTTCTTCATTATGAACACTGAACTAGGAAATAATCATTGCCCCTAGAGGGAATGCAGGGTTACGTTCCTGTGAGTCTCAGTTCACACACATTTTTGTCAACCAATCAATACATGTCTTTCTTTTATGTATGTTTTTGTTTAAAGACACCTTTCAGTTGATTCATGAACATTGAACTTAAGGACAATAGATCTATAACTCATGTCTGAACAATGCTTGGCTAACACATATTTTCTTTGTAAGGCACATCACAGCCTTACTGTACTTGGAAATACTGAACAACATTTCAGTACTATACTTGGGGGATGTTTTAAACAGCAAAATCCAAAACAAAAACAAAACACAAAAAGGCAAAAAAAGAATTGTTTATAGTACTCTATGAGAACTGAAGAAGGCAGGATGTCAGCTTGCTTGATCTAAAGTGATATCATGTCTAAGTTGGGAATGAGTGCATCAGACAACTTAAATTTTTGCTCCCCCACGGCGCATGTCTCAGAATGATTGCAAAAATATCATGAACATTGACTTTGTGATTCCAAGTAAGTTTTAGCAAGTAGGTAAATTTTCAAATACAGAATCTCACTGCCTGGAATGAGCATCAACTATGTGCATGTGTACACACACATGGGTGCACGTTTGCCTGTGCACACATATTTTCCAATACAAATATTTTCACTTGAAATTTGTTTTATTTTTTTTTAAATATATTTTATTGATTTTTTACAGAGAGGAAGGGAGAGAGATAGTTAGAAACATTGATGAGAGAGAAGCATCGATCAGCTGCCTCCTGCACATCTCCTACTGGGGATGTGCCTGCAACCCAGGTACATGCCCTTGACCGGAATCAAACCTGGGACCTTTCAGTCCACAGGCCGATGCTCTATCCATTGAGCCAAACCGGTTTCGGCTGAAATTTGTTTTATTTTTATGCATAATCTATATTTTGGAAACTTGGGACGTAATATTCTAATTATTATGTCTCAATTTTACTTTTTCTTTTTACTGTCAAGCTTTATTTTTCTTGACTCAACTTTTTGAATAACTTTTAATTTATGATGAAAATCAATGAGTTTTAATCTTACCTTTGTGAGAAACTATGGTCTCTAGTGGTTGGCAAACTCATTAGTCAACAGAGCCAAATATCAACAGTATTTCTTCAAAATAGACTCTCCCAGGTCGAAAACTGACTTCTGCGCATGGGCCACCAAGTTTCAATAGCATTTACTTGTGCCCGCTCGTGGTATTCTGTGGAAGAGCCACACTCAAGGGGCCAAAAAGCCGCATGTGGCTCACGAGCCGCAGTTTGACCATGGGTATAGACTACTTGTCAATTAAATTATAATCTCTTGGACTGGGCCTAGGCATCAACATTTGTAAATTCTTTTGATTAAGAAGCTCTCTAGATCAGTGGTTCTCAACCTGTGGGTTGCGACCCCTTTGGGGGTCAAATGACCCTTTCACAGGGGTCGCCTAAGACCATTGGAAAACACATATATAATTACATATTGTTTTTGTGATTCATCACTAAGCTTTAATTATATTCAATTTGTAACAATAAAATTGGGGGTCAACACAACATGAGGAACTGTATTAAAGGGTCACGGCATTAGGAAGGTTGAGAACCACTGCTATGATTTTCATGAGTAACCAAGGTTAAGAACTAGGTTTAAATACTAGAACAGAATCTGTTTTATTATGCATGTTCCACAACATCTTTTGGAGTCAAGATTTTTATTCATAAAACTAGAGGCCCATTGCAGGAAGATTCCTGCAAGAATAGGGCTTCACTCCCATCTCTGCAATTCCTACCCCACCCTTCTCTGCCGCTCCTACCCCGCCCATCTCTGCCGCTTCCCTCCCACCCATCTCTGCTACCTCGCTCCGTTGCTTGGCTTCCTTCTACGGTGTCTTCAGTCTTCGCTCCCAGCCGGTATATGCAAATTAGCCACCATCTTTGTTGGCGGTTAATTTGTATATCACTCTGATTAGCCAATGGTGGGTATAGCGATGGAATGGTCAATTTGCATCTTTTTCTATTATTAGATAGGATAAACATTATATTCCCTGCCTCAGAGATTTTCAACCGCTGTGCCACAATAACTTTTAAGACATTGCAATATCTGACTATTTAATCAGGGCCAGTGACCTATTTCCCTTAGATTGTCAAATTAAAAATAATAATAATAACAAAAAAAACAATGACAAGAGCTAACACAAAAATAGCCAACTGGTATAATCAAAATTATACCATTTTTGTCAGATTAGCAAAATATATGTTTTTAGGTGTGCCACAGAATTTTAGTGAGTTCATGTGTGCCATGAGATGAAGAAGAATGAAAAATTGTCACCTTGCCTCATAAAATGTATTGATTAAATGAGAGAACACATATTAAATTCTGAGTTCAGAGAAAAGCATTCATAAAAAAATGTTTGTTGGTCTTTTATGTAGAGAGAAAGCCTGACATATGTATTTCTTCTTCTGAAGATCCATTTAATTTCAGTAACACTTCTTAATGTGAAAATAATACAAATCTTACCCCCTTATCTTTACAAAATAACATGTATGTTACCTTAGAGTAATAGTCAAGATTCACAAGTATCTTTTGTAAGTCACTTTCCCACTATATTCCTTTGCATACCCTACCTATGGTTTACATTGAACTTACCATAGTTTTCCACAGGTAGGCCACATATTCCCATCTCCAAGTATTTGGTCAAGATATTTTCACTGCCTGGAATGACCACCATCTTATAGTCACCCATATATAATCCCACCTGCAGTTTAAGCACATTCAGAACCACCGCATCCCAAAGCTTATTTCCTTCATCCATTTCCTCACCTTTATACAGTCCCCAAGCAGAATGAACTTGGTCTCTTCTACACTTCGGTGGTGTTCTATATGTTTCCCTATCAAGGCACTACCAATTCCTTTTATTAGTATAGACCAATTGCCTGTGTGTGTAATGGCTTTAAAACTAGAGTATTTGCTTATTTAAGGCAGAAACTTTATGTTTATCTTTTGCCTTCATCCTGTGTCTATAAATGTATATAAAGGGGGGGTGTGTGGTTATTTTTATTTTGTTTCTTCTGTTCTGGACTAGATGTTAAGGGAAAATACTTTGCCCTCTTCTACAGTAGAAATCAATATGAGAGGATACCCCACCTAAGGAATGGCTTAGGGTTAAATTAATTTTTATCCTCTTCCAAGACAAATGGTGTCTTTCTGAAACAATTCTCCACTCTAATTTTGGAAGACTGTCTTTTTAATAAGAAAGGTTGTTCCCTTACATATGCATTCAATTAGTGTGTGAACTATGCCCCTTTAGGTTTACTGTAATAAATATTAAAAAATACTTAAGGTGATCACTCCTTAATATTCACATTATCAAAACCTGTATTTCTCTATTTAGTGATAAGCAAATTCAGTTAAGCAAGACATTAATCCAAGTCGATATGACTTCTGTCTATTCTTTAATTTGCTCAATATGATGAGCCTTTTATTCTATAGAAGATTAATTTAGTTATGCAGCCCTTAAAACATGAGAAAAGTAGTCTCAATAGTATGTTAATGAAAGTCATATGTGGAATTATTTTACACTAGAGGCCCAGTGCATGAAATCTGTGCACTTCAGGGGGTCCCTCAGCCTGGCCTGTGCCCTCTCACAATCCAGGAGCCCTAAGGGGATGTCCGAATGCTGAAGAGGCAGGAGAGGCTCCAACCACTGCGGATGCACTCACCAGCCATGAGCCTGGCTTACTGGCTGAACAGCACTCCCCCTGTGGGAGCGCACTAACCACCAGGGGACAGCTCCTGCATTGAGCATCATAGCAACTGGCTGTTGGATCAAAACCAGCTCTCTGACATCTCCTGAGGGGTTCCGGATTGTGAGAGGGTGCAGGTCAGGTCAAGGGACCCCACTGGTGCACAACTTGGGCTGGAGAGGGATGTGGGAGGTTGGCCAGCCAGGAAGGGACTGAAGTAGGGCTCCAGGGCATGTCGGGCCTGTCTCCCTCAGTCCCGATCAGTCAGACCCCAGCAGCAAACTAAAAGACCGGTCGGAGTGTCTGCTCCCTGGTGGTCAGTACACATCATAGCAACTGATCTACCAGTTGACTGCCCCCTGGTGCTCAGTGCGCCTCATAGCGAGTGGTTGGGCAGCCTTAGCATATTACACTTTGATTTGTTGAAAGGCAGACTGGATGACAAGACACTTAGCATATTAGGCTTTTATTATATGGGATATTAAGTGAATATACATTTTTATAAAAAACTTTTTAAAATTTTATAATTTAGACTGTACTGACATGATTAATATGAGAGTGTTATTTAAAGGCAAAATAAGCCTGGCTAGCACAGCTCAGTGGTTGAGCATCACCTATGAACCAGATGGTGATGGTTCGATTCCCAGTCATGACACATGCCCGGGTTGTGGGTTTGATCCCCAGTGGGGTTGTGCAGTAGGCAGCTGATCAATGACAAATATCTTGACCATATTCTATACTTGTTTATGTTCCTGTTAGAGTTTAAAATAATTTTCATTATAGTTAAGAGAGGCAATACAATTGGATCACATTGATTTGATTAATAAATACAAAGAGAGGGAAATAGAAAAGAGGAGGAAAAAAAGAAAAAAAGTTGTTGCCTGTAGATTAAAAAAAAAAAAAAGGATATATACCTATGACATTGAGTTACCAAACAGTGTTTTATAATAGGGTTTTCTGAAATATGTAGTTCTTTATTTAAAACTCAGATTATTGAGTTTCACATAGGTAATTGAATCAGAATATTTGGGGACATAGGAATAGGAATATACTTTCTTAAAAAGCAATCAAGATGATTTTTACATGCTGAATTTAGGTCCCCCTCAATTCTCAAAAATATATATTACTTATGAAAAGAATGTTCACCCATTTAGATAATTACCAGGCCCTGAAAATATTGGCAACCACCAAAATTTTAATTTATGTCTTATTTAGTAATTTTTAAATTTTACTTTGATATAAAAATCAGTTGAGGTTATGCGATATAGTAGAAGGAACTCAGGTTTTAAATCAGAAATCTTGTGTTTAGACACACAGCTCTGCTTCTTATTAGCTACAATGACACTAAGCAAGTGAATATGTAGCTCCAAAATTCAAATGTTATTAATTGTAAAGTAACGATAAAATATTATTCTTAATATAGGCATTATGATAATTACAGGGAGCAATGTATTTCAATATGTTTTGCTAATATTAAAGTACTGTTTAAATATCAGTTAATATTAAAAGGGTTGGTTTTTAGAAGATAATTGATTTTATTTTTATGGTATTGATAGTTTGGCAACATAGGAAAGTTTAATGTCTTTAATTGGTTACATAATAAGACCAAAGTTTCTTTTTCATTTGCACCCAAATAATTTCCTTTTAAAATAAAACTTCTCTTACTTCAGATGAATAGCATATATCCAAAGGACAAAAAAAAGGAAAAAGAAACCTGACATATTAAAAATAAACACACCAATAATTCAATTGTTATTTCTAAGCAATTTAATTTATAACATTTCTACTGATAATGTTTTTATCGTTGACAGTATTACAGATATTCCCTATAATGCCCCCACTTTGCCCCTCTCCACTCAGCCTCTGCCCTACCCCAGGCCTTCCCCACACTATTGCTTACAAATATCAATTGAATTGTTGGTTACTTTTATCATAAAATAGAATTGCTAATATTACAAATTATCACCATTACTGCAAATTCTTGTTACTGATGTAAATTATGAGTGGCAATATCATGAATTAAATTATAGTTCCTAATAGAAATTGAATAATTGTAACTAGTAGCATCAAAGATTATAACTATTATAACAATTATCAATATTATAAATTATGCTCTAGTATAAATAATAAGTCCCTGTTTTAAATTATCCTATAAAATAAAGAGCTAATGTGCAAATGGTCATCATGCCCTTGCATCCTCGCATCCTTGCGCCGGGGCCGGGGGAACTGAGGCTGCCCCCCCCCCCCCCCCCCGCCCTGCAGGGCTTGACAGGGATGGGGCTGACCAGGTCTGGGTCTCGAGGGATTTCGAGGTGCACAAAGGTGGACTGGGACTTGACTCTGGGTCCTGCAGCGCGCCCCAGACTCTGACAGGAGGGAGATTTTCATTTACATTTTACTAATTTTCTTTCATCTCTGACACTTCTATTAAAGAGAAAGGGCAAATAGCAATATTAAAATATTTCCTCTAATTGATTCCCTTTTAATGTGCAAAAAATTTGTGCAGCAGGCCACTAGTATTTAATAATAGACATTATATTATCATTAATAATATAATCAAATATTATAACTAACATTATAATTTATTACTAACTAGTGGCCTAGCAGGGGGCGTGGCCTCAGGTCCCTTGGCCCCAGCCCATGCCACATAGCCTCACCCAGACTCACTGCGCCAAGAGACCCCAGACCTGCCGCACCATGGGACCCATCAATGCACCTCCTGGTAACCGGTCGTTTAGTTGTTACAGATGAAAATAAAGTCATGCATTTAAGCATGCACATTAATTTTCAATGCCTGATTTGTCTACGTTCTCTAAATTGCAAAATAAATAAGATCTTCAGCCAGATAGCATCAGCCAAATGCCAAGTTCTTCATATAATGACACATACCATTCTCTCCACTCAGTATGCTCCATTTGAATTGATTAAATGTATACAACCCTTATGAAAGGCACTGCTGCTTGCTCTTAATAGAAGAATCATTAGCTCATTACCTAACACCATAAAGTGGTTTAAATGGCATATGCTGACTTGAAGAACAGAAGGAAAAATAACAAACAAACAAAAAAACACAGAAAAAAACAACATTCAGTGCTATGGACAGCAGACCCTCTCCCTTTCCCTTTGTTTTTTTTCTGCTTTTCCCGTGAACCTATTTGCGCTCTGCCTCAAAATCAACACGAAAGACAAAATCAGATGCTGTAACCTGCATTTTATAGTGCCATTTGAGTACAAAGAGGTGCTTTTTACTTTTTTTTTTTTTTTTTTTTTTTTAAATCAATGCAGCTCAAACTTGCTCCCAACGTTCCAGGAGCCAGGCCTGTGTGGACACACCTTTGCTAGGTGCTGTCAGGCTTCAGGGCTGGGGCAGGGAACATGCCAGGTGTTGCTAGAAACGAATCAGCTCTCCTCTCTACATAGCAGGAGTCTTTTCATTATAAAATGCAAAGAAGCAGCCATCTTCCATTACCTCCATCCCCAGCCCTCCTCGTCCAGGGGCATAGGAAGGGGCTGGGAGGATATTTACTCTCGGCTCTTTGGTTTCTCTTATTTAACTGAGCCCAGTGGCAGCTGCTTCTCTGAGCGCAATGCCAGCTGGCTCAGGGTTAGCCGCACCTGGAAGGCAAGAGGCAGAGCTGATCAGGGGCTTTGACCAAGCCAGAGC
Source organism: Myotis nattereri (assembly GCF_964212035.1). NCBI lineage: Eukaryota > Metazoa > Chordata > Mammalia > Chiroptera > Vespertilionidae > Myotis > Myotis nattereri. The sequence goes on along the minus strand of NC_138077.1, from coordinate 157,474,521 downwards.
TGGGCTTTTGACATCAGGAAGCTGAAGGAAGCGGTTTAGGAAACCAGGGTGTGTGGCGGTCCCCAGCATGCTGTGTCTCATGGCAGCGCTTGGCTTCGCTCCCCTCCTTCAGCTGGGGAGAGTTGAGGCTGAGAGTTGGTGAAACTCTCTCACCTGTCGGAACCTGGCAGGGAGCAGGGCCTGGCAGCCAGAGTGCGTGGGTCACAGCAACCTCGGCAGGCGGCTCTGCCCACACCCAGATGCCATAGCCAGGGGGGTAGGTGTGATGGGGGGGCTGCTCCCGAAGACTCTACCCCCCCATCTCCACATCGCAACCCCCTGCTCTCCCCCTTTCACCCACAGGCATCACTGGCGTGGTGTGCCCCAAGGCTTGGTGTGCAGATGCCAGGGTTTCAGGTTCGAGACGCTCTGCCTCCTCCTGGCACTTTTAGCCATAAGCGCTGGCAGGGACCTTTCCGCTCAGTATTGGTCTTAGGTCACTGCTGAGGTTTTCAGGACTCTCTAGGCCAGGAACAGACAGGATCTTTGCCTCTGACCAGCACTGTGCCTACAGCCTGCCTGGGGTACCCCCAGCCCCGGGAAAGTGTGTGGGTGTGGCAGGCCTGGGCAAGGGGATGTGGGGGGGATGGGGGATTGGCTAGCTGCCCCACCCTCAATTGAAGTGGGAGAGGCTAATCAGGGGTGGGGCCCAGGAAGGGCTGGGTTCGCTGGGCCTGTGGATGTGTGGAGCACGCAGCCCTGCTCACGCCTCACTGCGCAGGCAGCCTGCTGATTGGTTGTTAGGCATGAGGGAGTCCCGACCATTAGCATATTAGCTCTTTATTATAGAGATTTTACAAATAAGATTATTAATATAAGTGATTAGTACTTATGTTGTAAATTTAGTTCTTATTACTAAAATAAACTATAGTAAAATATTATAAGAAATAAATGAATAAACATACCAATATTTGACTTGAAAAATAAATTTGTGAGGTATAGAGAGAAAGGAATATGACCTCTAGTTTTATGCCACAGGATAAAAAAAAAAAAAAAAAAAAAAAGAGGCAGAAAGGGAATGCCATAACTCCCAAGAGAAGATCTTACATTGTCCACAATTTTTAATGTCCTGTGAAGTCATTAGAATTTTTGCATAAAGAGTCCTTAGAGAGGGAGCTAAATGTAAATATCTGATTTTCTGTCTCTTCTGATTTCCCAATTTTGCATAAAGTATAATGAAAGTCCATTACAAGTGGGGACAAGAAACATGATTTACATCCAAAGTATACTTGCCTACATTGTCATAAAAAAAATATGGAGCTATTCAGCTATATCTGTTGCACTGACTGACCAAAAATTTTCTTTACTATAATCCTTTTGATACTCATTAGAAACAATAATAGATGGTCAAAGTAACTTTTCATCATTTCATCATTTTGTTAAGGATGTCTGAGTCCTTGTATAATTTGTGATAACATGCTCATACTTTTCCTTCTTCTGATCTATCTTTGTCCCTTTTTTCAGAAGGCTTGGGTATAAATTCTTCATCATTCATTTTGCTGAGTATGATTTCAATTATCATGTCAATAGTAATATATGAATTCCTTCATCCTTAAAAGAAATGCTTGTTTCAGCAACACATTTTTCCACAGAAGTTTAATATTCATGAGTGAACTTGAGATTTCTTCCACACGGAGCTGACAGTTTGTGTCACAGATGACTATGTCAAATTTTCAAGAAATACAGCTCTGGAAGACAGCAGCACATGGCTCAGGGCGATAATAAGTCATAAATGTGCAGTTACAAAGTTGGTCCAAAGAGTAGACCAGTGTTGTGCTTTGGAAAAACATGACCTTAAGTTTTTGTGTATTTTGATATCAGTCTCTGAAATGAAGGAGGCAAATGTTGAGTAGTGATTGAGTAGGAGGAAGTAACCCCTGCTCTTTTCACAAATGCTGGAAGCAAATCTATGAAATGATGACAAACAATTATCCATAGCATAATTACCTCCATAGATTACATCGTCTTATCTATTTTCTTTGTATGAAAATCAGTTGACATATATATATATTTAAATATACATATATGCACATCTATATATATATGTATGTGTATGTCTATGTGTAGATGTATAGGTATATGTATATGTATATCACCATAGAATGGTTCATCAACAAGCCAGCTTCACTATAACCAGTGCAATGGTGCTGACCAGCAGGAAAAACTAGAGGACATTTCCATTTTCCATGTCCTTTGTCCTTAGGGTTCCTGTTAATTTTTTGCATTTTCGAGATAACTATAGGTTTTGTGAGTGTATGATATAGATTAATGGATGACAATACTAGTAATCAGCTTGTTCATGCTTTATCTTTCTTCCTTAGTCAGTATTAGAAGACTGAAATGAAGTTATCCATTTCTTCTAGGTTGTCCAATTTGTTGGCATATTCCCATATGATCCTTTGTATTTCTGTCATGTCAGTTATAACTTCTCTTTCATTTCTGGTTTTATTTATTTAGTCCTTTTTATTTTTTTCTTAATGTGTTTATCAATTTTGTTTACCTTTTAAAGGACCATATTTTTGTTTTATTGATTTTTTTATTGTTGTGTGATCTCTATTTTATTTATGTCTGCTCTAATACTTATTATTCCCTTTCATCTGTTAACTTTGGGTTTTGATTATCTTTCTTTTTCTAGTTCCGTTAAGAAGTAAGTTTACATTGTTTGTTTGTTTTGATATTTTTTCTTATTTGTTTATGGTAGGCTTATATTGTTATAATCTTCTCTCTTAAAAATGCTTCTGCTATGTCCCATAGATTTGGGAACTTTTCCATTTCCATTTGTCTCGAGGTATTTTTTTTATTCCTTTTATTGATTTCTTTGTTATCTCATTGGCTCTTTAGTAGCATGTTACTTAGACTCCATATACTTATGTTTTTTCCTAGTTTTCTTCTTATAATTGATTTCTAATTTCATATAGTTTTGGTCAGCAATGTTGCATGATATGATTTGAATCTTCTTAAATTTACTGAGTCTTGTATTTTGGCCTAATGTAATCTAGCTTGGGGAATGTTCCACTTGCACTTGAATAGAATGTGCATTCTGCTGTTTTGGATGGAAAGCTCTATAAATATCTTTTAACTTCATTTGGTGTGCAAGGGCTGGCTCCCTGAGTGCGAGCTACTTTGGAGGCATTCTTGTGCTAGCCTATGCCACCCATCACATGTGCCAGACCTGAAGCCACTTGGGCGGGGCTCCCCCAAGGCTGAGTGGTCTCGTGGAATGAAACCTCAGGAGAAGGCTGAAGCAGGGTGAATAATAGGCTAAAGGACAGTGTCAGAACAGATGCCCACCTGCACCAAGCCAGTTTGGTTAAAGGATAAAATAAAAGAAATAAGGGTGACCACCTGCGTTACAGTCCCTGGAAAAATTTTCCACGGATCTTTGCCCCTCTAGCACTCAATATCAAATTTGTCAATGTAATGACTTCATGGACGACCCAGGAGCTTTTCAAATCACTGCTTCTGTGTTAGAACTCAGAGTGAGTGAATCTTGGCACAAACCTTTTAAGTGTGGAGTCTCAGTTTCTTACAGCCCTTCAAATCTCTTAGATGTGAGCCCTGCTGGTTTTCAAAGCCAGATTTAATGGGGCTTCTTTTTTCAGTACACAGCTCCTGGGATGCCCAGTGCACCTCTTGGACACATCACTTCTCAGGAGGCATCACCACAGTGTAACACCCTCCTGCTTGTGGATCACCTCACTGAAGGTATGGGTTCTGACTAAACCATGTCTCTATGCCTCCAACCTGTTTCAATGTGGTGTTTTCTTTATATCCTTAGTTGTAGAAAGTCTGTTCAGCTAGTCTTCAGGTTATTCTCAGTGATGAGTACTCTTTGCTTAGATTAGTGTTGGTGTATTTCTGGGGAGAGCTGAGATCAGTGTCTTCCTACTTTCCCATCTTTCACCCAAGGGGTATTTCCTTAACAACATTATTTGTTTGGAACATAAATAAAAACTACTTAAATGAGCAATATAGAGTTGTAGTTTCAAGTAAAAATGGCAGCATTTGGTGTGGGGGTACCGATTTACAATTAATATTTTTAAGCATTCTCCAAAGCACTCAGCACTACTCTGTGAATGTTGTAAATTAGAATAATTAAATAGCAACACCAAAACTTCAGGTAAAACACCAACTAATTGTAGAACATATTGCTGACAGTACAGTATCAGGTATGATGTGCCCTTGTAGATTTACGTGGTTTTTACCAAAGCATTATTCAACATTCTAAGAATAACATTTAAAAAATAGTAACCATGTCCTAAATCTGTGTGTTTTTTTATTTAAAGAGTGACATATTATATTATCAGTGAAATTTTATAAGATAAATCATATTCTCTGTTCCATAAGATGTTTCTTGGTATTAATTCTAACATTACTTAAAGATTAGAGTAACACTAGTCAAAATATGCTAATCTGATGGCTCAAAGGACTGCTAACTTTATACAAATTTTTCATATTCCTACACTGTTAGATAAATGTAAACAGGGTTCCCCTACATCACCACCACCCCAATCTCTTTTCTGTTTAAGATACTGAAGTTGTTGAGGCTTATTTTATATGAAGTATGTTAAGTACGTAAGTATAGAGTTGAAATGGCTCACATTTATGACCCTCTGGGAATGTAAAGGTTTAATTCACAATGCAGGTATTAATGTGTTTGATGATGCCTAGGTCTGAAGCTCTCTGATACATTTGCTATCAGTAATTTTATGAGTACTCATATTAATAAGCAACAACACTATCCCAAGACCAGTACTCTCCTCATTACATCACTCTTAAAGGGCTGAGACATATTGTAAAATCAGAGGAAATTTATAAATATGTCTTCTGTTATTTGAAAAGAATGCTTTAGATGCCTGGACTGTCAATCTTCCACTTCTCACAATCATTGCATTAACTTAATAAAAAAAGAATAATTTTATTACTGTTCTTTTTCATCATTTCCAGATATTATTTTGAATATTGATGCCACAGCAGTCAAAATAACTGTGAGATATTTCCCTTGATACCTAACATATCATTGAAAGTAATTTAACCCTACTTTTTCAGACAGACATGAGTGATAATAACTTTCATTTCTGGTCATGCCTTAAATAGTTTTGACTCTGTACCTATAAAAATAATCTTCAGAATCAGAGAATTCTTAAGATGCTGTAATTGACTTAGAAGGTTAAGTGACCTCTGAGAATGAGGTGAACTTGTAAACTGGGCAGTTCTTATAGCCCATGGAACAGTATATTCACAGCAAGAAGTAACTGCTAGTGAGCTCCCAAGCTAGCAAAGCTATATGTAGAGTATGAAAAACTTAGAATGTTTAGTACTTCATACCAATAGTACAACAATAACAACAACAACAATAAATGTGTGCATTGAGCTCATTAAGGAGATCTTAGTGGTTCAGAAACAGAAAAAGGAAAGTGTGTATTAAAAGTTAAATGGGCCACAAAATAGCTCAATATTTTCTTAAAGTAATATGCCATTTAAGTTTTCACATAAAACATGGGAAATTTCAACCTAAAATGGAAGTAATTTCTTTCCCACCAAGTTTTCACTTGAAACTTTGTGTGTTCAAATCCCAGCTCAAAACAGTATTAGAGTACAAGTTGGGTTTTAAGGGCAGAATTTAATTTGACATACTGAACACAGACTTAGCACCTACCATGTGCTAAACTCTGTGCTACGTACTACAGATCCAACAATAAAGAAATCATAGTGGGTTTTTGTTTGTTTGTTTTATTATCAAAGAGCTTCCTGTCAAGTGGAGGACTCAACAAATTAGTAATTTCAATGCTAAGAAGTAAATATTATAAAGTTGTTATGCGAAGGAAAGTAGGGGGACCCGGTCCCCCTTTTCCCCCCAAACAGATTGAATCACCATGGAGTAACTTCGCTCTTGCTTTATTTTGTTTTAATTTGAATCTTCGAACAAGGAGTTATTGTCTAGTGAGGGACTGAATTAGAAGTCTCACAGCTCATGTACAAAACATGCACTTGGCCATGGATTGAAATGTTACTTCTGCCTTAAATTCCTAATAATATGATTTACAAAGGGAAAAAATAAGAAAGCCTAGGAAATCAAAGAGGGGGTCATGGTGAGCTGAGTCCAGCATTTAGCAAGAGCAACCACCATGAATAGCATACTGAATAAAAAGATTAAATAGTCATTTTCTAAGGCAACAATAAAAACGTATGTTTCATGCTCAATATATATTAACAAAAAGACCACCAGATAGGTACAGTTATTCTGCCTACCTTATTATTGAGGAACAAGAAAGATGAAGCAACTTTCTGAACATAAAAAAGCTAGAAAAACTAGAAAGCTAAAAAGAGCAGGGGTGGGTTTGATCTCTGGCAATTCGCTTCTCCAACCATGCTATTTATCACCAACCACTGTGGACTAGCAACCAAAGAAGGAAACCAGAGTATTATTGTTATAGGATAAAATTATGGTAGTGTGATTGAGTCAAATTCTATGAGGACTAATAGGGATTTTCAAATCTTGAATCAAGAGAAATAATAGGAGAAAGATGTTCTTTAAAAAAAAATTGTTCTGCATTTCCCTTCAGGAGGGACATCCAAGAGTATCACACTGATTGGCATCCTGCACTGGGTGTTTGATCTGCTAAGGCAGAGGCACCAGTGGCAGATAATCTGAAGCATTCCTACAACTCCTGTCTTGATTTCTGACCTGAAATCTCTTTAATATACTCTAGTTGACTGCTAAAGTATAGAATTATAGCATCAGTTGACAACATGTTAGAAATGCAAATTCTCAATTCCCACTCCAGGTGGAATCAGAATCTATGGCATATGGGTCCTAGAGTTTGTTTTAACAAGATCTTCAGGTGATTCTCATGCTTACATTTGAGAACCATGGCTCTCAAAGGGTAGAATGTCCTACAAATTTATTGTGTTATTTGGGAAAGTACTTGCTTTCCACAACCAATCATCCATTCCTCTATTTCCTGAATTCTTTAAACTTTTTCTTGGATAAATTATTCCAACTCTGTTTTTCATCCGGCTACATCATCGTGTATATAAATCTATGTATTTATAGTTTTTCATATTTGCAATGGAATACCACTACTTTTTAAGAGTCTGATGACTTTATATAATAATATTCTCAGCTGAATTAAGTCATATTTGAGTAAGAGTAACACTGAAGTTCCCCAAACCATTCCTCATAACTCCCGTTTCCTTCTCAGCAAACACATGTACAGGTGCATGCACCAACATGAGAAAAAAGACTACCAAGGGGTGCAATTATTTAAATTCTTTTGTGAACCAACACAGGATATAATGTTATGCACATGTATAAACACACAAACCTAGAGGAACATGAATATTAGTAAGAAGATGGAGTGTCAGTAATTTTTCAAACTTCTTTTTTAGCTTTAAAAATGTTTTTTAATTCTCACCTGAGGATATATATTTTTTTATTGATTTTAGAGAGAGAGGAAGGAAGAGGGAGAGAGAAACATCGATCGATTGCCTCCTGTACATGCCCCAAAGGGGATCAAAGCCACAACCTGGATATGTGCCCACCCAAGAATCAAACCTGGCGCAGGGGACAACACTCCAACCAATTGAGCCACACTGGCCAAGGCATTGCTCAAACTTCTGTAAGCTTCCTTTAGGAATACTGAACACAGAACGCCTAAATCACACTAAGCAAGAAAACAGAAGCCATATCATTTGAGATTGTACCCATACTCATTCATTTATTCAAAAAGGTTCTATCAATCTCTTCCCATGTACCAAACACTATACCAATTTAGAGAGAAAGCAGTGATGTCTATAGAAACACATTTATCCTCCTAGATCTTAGAGTCTAGACATTGAAGCAGATGTTTCACAAAAAAATAAAATAAAACCAACACCCTCCCAGTCCTTAAAAAAGTCACACAAGCACAAGGGAGGCAATATGATGTCAGATATGGACTATGAAAGTAGGGGAACCTGTGTTAGAAGCCTTGATTTATCAATTACAAGTTGTTGACTTTCCACAATAACTTCTCTAAGCTTTGGTGTCTGTAATTAAAAAAAGGCAAAAAAAAAAAAAAATAGACCCCAGAATAAGGGTTGTTGTGAAGATTAAAAGAAATAAATCATGTTAAATTTTTTACTTAATGCTTAGCACATATTAAGCACACAATGACTCTTAGTTACTCTATTATCATTATGTAAATAGGTATACTAAATTAATTGAAAAAATGCAAGGTATTAAAAGAGTATATAATGAAGTATAATTAAAATTATGTTTTGCCCTGGCTGATGTGGCTCAATTGGTTGGGCATCCTCTTGTGCACTGAAAGGCCACTGGTTCCTTTTCAGTCAGGGAGCATGCAAGGGTTGAGGGTTAAATCCCTGATCAGAGGGTTTCTAATATCAATGTTTCTCTCTCTATCTCTCTCTTCTTCTCCCCTCCTCTCTCTAAAAATCAATAAAAATATATTTTTAAAATTTTTATTTAAATCTTTTTAAAATAAATAGTGCAACCTGGTATTAAACTAAAAAACAGTTAGGTTTTTGTATATTTATTCCTTTCGTAAAGAGTAAGGAGTTGAGGCTTCAAGGGACTCTATATGAGACTGCCAGCATTAATTTTTCTAATCTGACACTAATTATGCAATATTGATCAAGTCACTTCAGTTTTGATGCAGAATAGTAAGGTAAGGAGACTGCCCAACTTACATTTCCAGTATATCCTCTAGTTTTGCTGGCCAGACATGTAATTTCATACAACCAATTTTATGTTTCATTGAGTAGCATTGAAACTCCAGATTCCTTGCTGTTTGGCAAATGTTCTAATTGGTTATGTTTTGCTACCCTGGGCACACTATTAGACAAAACTGCAACAAAAGGCATCAATAAAAAGCAGGAAGCTTCAGATTGTTAAAATCACAAATGTTATAAATACTATTAAGATGCTAATTGCTGTTTAGTGAGATTCAGTTGCAATTCTAAGGGAGGAAATGCTTAGTCGGCAGGATCTGAGCCATGGATTGTTTGTTCCCTAAAGGGGAGAAAATTCACCTTTGTATAAATTATAAGAACAAGACGGCATTGCAAGGAGGTGCACTGAAGAGCCCACAGACCTCCTAAGGTTGGAGCCACCTTCAGCTTCACCCCCACCCTAGGTGGTCCTTAATTGCCATTGCACACTGCCTGGCTGTAACTTATTGTTTGCACTGTGCATGACCTTGGATGCAAACTAGAGCACCATGAATTAATCCCTGTACTATTTTGTGTTTAACATCTGTGTAGCCATCAGCCATTATTCAGAGGACAAAAACAAACAGCCATATCTGTCTTCTACTTCTTTTTTTTTTAAGTTTATTTTATTGTTTCTCACAGATTCGCTAAATGTATCACCCTATAAAAGAATAAAACCATTCACTTCCATTATTTTTCTGGAACAAAGATCTAGAGATTTAAGGGAGATCCTATATAATAAAAGGGTAATATGAAAATTTACCCTAACCGCAGAATGACCAGAACGACCTCTTGACCAGTCACTGCGAGGCGCATTGACCACCTCTCGGTGCCTTTCCCCTGCCAGCAGGCTACCATCACCTGATAGTGAACGGGGAGCTGGGGGTGGGTGGTGGGGGATGCAGGCTTCACCAGGCCAAGGTCCCCACCCCACCAGCCTCCCCACACACAGAGGGCAACCTGTGGTGGGGGCAGGGCTGGTAAGCAGGCGGGAATGGCCAACCTCTTGGTCCCTCCTCCCACAGCTGGCAGGATCCTATCGCCTGATGGCAAACTGAGAACCAGGCCGGCTGTGGGCAGCCAAGGGAAGATGGCCCTGATTGCAGGCTGGGCCTAGAGACTGTACCTGCGCATGATTTTGTGAGCTGGGCCTCTTGTATTGTAATAAAATATCGTTTTTTTAAATGATAGGAACCCCAAACATTTTTTTATATCCTCTACCTTTGTTGATATCTTTCTTTTCTTTTCCATTATCTGTTTTAAAATAAGGAAGAATTCCAAAGCACATTTATTAAAATAAAATTATTTAATTTATTCATTAATGCTTTATTCATTGATAAAATGCCACCACAGGGAAAAATGGCAACAGCTTAACACCTAGAAAAAAAGAAAGGGCAGAATAGTGTACTTACTCTATTAAATGGAGAATACCTGGAAGAGGAAGTAAGTTCATAAAAATTCAATTACTCAAATAGGAAATTTTCCAAGACCCTAGGGTTGGAAACCCTAGATTAAACTCTTCTCTCTCTCTCTCTCTCTCTCTCTCTCTCTCTCTCTCTCTCTCTCTCTCTCCTCTCTCTCTCTCTCTCCATAAACATACCATGCACACACACACTGAGTTTTATTAATGGTCACAGTGTTTAAAATGTTCTATTTACATGAAGGCAAGTGAATAGTTGTCATATCATCAAACTGGGAACTACTTTCACATAGATGCAGGGAACTAACAATAATAACAACAATTACAAATATTATTTTAAGTGACAAAATGTTTTAGACACTATATAGAATACTCAAAGACAGATCCCAACACTAGACATTAAAATTAATAAACAGTCACTGAAGAGGGCAGAATGACTCACATAAGAGTGTGACCATCTCTTCAAGGTTATGGACGCTATATTGTGAACCTATGTTGGAGATTTGAATATCATAGGAAATAGAATCACAGATGGGTATTAAGAGACCTTTTTATTCTACTTCAAAATTTTGAAATGCACAATTATTTGAAAAAAGGCAAAAATAACTAAATGGAAGCCTATGATAAATGAGGTCTAGATTTTGAAATATTTTTATAGTTTTAAAGAGTACTGAACTTTCAGAATGATATCATACTCATTTGGGAAGTTATATGGACTGGGATTTCTTAGATATTCAGTAATTGATTATGGGCAGCAAAAGATGAGCAGTTAAGCCTGGGGAAAAGAAATGTTAAGAATTTAGCAGGAAGAGGAAAACATCAAAAGGTTTGGCCCCAGTTAAAAATTCATAGGCAAATTCTGCTGGAAAAGGAGTTAACAGTTTAATGAATAAGTTATCTAAACACCAGGAGCTTAAAGGTTAACAGAAATGACTTTAACAATATGACGTAAGTGTACATATACTTGATACACAATATTTAGCTTTTTGCTAGTATTTTTGTTTGTTTTTATTTGTTTGTTTGTTTTAGAATAAGTTTTACATAGATGATAGACCAGCTTATTGACTTTTGAATACTGAAATTATCTCCCAGATGACTTTGATGTTTACTAGTATAATATTCTCCATTCTCATGACAAGGGGTATAGGAGAAGGAATGAAGAGAGAAAAAAAATTCTCCAAAATAAATGTGGTGTTTATTGATGGTACTGGTCAAGGTAGATCTTTCTCTTAAAATGGGTTATATAACCTTTCAATTCCTACTATGCTTATGTCTAAGACCTTTATTCTTTGAATTTTGAATTTTCTGAGTTGATTCATCTTATTTTTGTCTGTCATTTCTCCAGGACTTTCTCTTGTGAAGTGATGGGAATGAAGAGTGAAGAGAGAAGTCCTATTTTAACAGCAATGTCATATAAGAATCCTGCCGAAACCGGTTTGGCTCAGTGGATGGAGCGTCGGCCTGCGGACTGAAAGGTCCCAGGTTCGATTCTGGTCAAGGCCATGTACCTGGGTTGCGGGCATGTCCCCAGTAGGAGATGTGCAGGAGGCAGCTGATCGATGTTTCTCATCGATGTTTCTAACTCTCTATCTCTCTCCCTTCCTCTCTGTAAAAAATCAATAAAATATATTTAAAAAAAAAAGAATCCTAATAATGTTGTAGTTTATGGAAAAAGGATAGAACACTATTGTGATAATCCTGATACCAAATTGAAAATTTCATTCCCTCATTTCTTTTTATCTTTTTATATTTGCTTTCTGTTTTTGTCAAATGCACCTTAAATAAGTTAGCCCATGCTTTTGTTTATCTAGTTAAGTCTTTTTTAGTTTTATTAATCACTTTCCATTTCTTTAATATATCATTGGTTTTAAAACGTGAGTTTAGTAAAGTATTCTTATAATAGCAAAACACTTAATTATTAAGGAATATAGTTTTCTTGTTATTTTTCTGGGGTCTTCTGCACCCCATCTTCTCTTCCCAGAACATTTTCTTGGCTATGAGGTTCTTCCACAGCACCTTCATTTTCCTATTATAATTCATTACGCTCCAGCCACTTTTTCAAATCACACTTCCATAGACATAATTAGATTAAGAAACTGTCAGTAACTGAACCTTCTACATCTTATTGAAAGCTTCCTTAGTTTTACAATTGCCAGGCCAAATCTCTAAAATTACTGGTTGAAAAGGCTTAATTCTTAAAGCACTCTTATCCACACTTGACTCTCTTGTGGATTTGCTTTATCCCCTTCAACTCACTTAATTGCATTATGTCCCTTGTCAGACTTCCCCAAAGAAAGTAAGACAGTGTCTATGCTGTACACTGCTGTTTTCCCAACATTGAGCACAGATTCTCAAACAATGCAGGTAAACAATAAATAACTGTTAAGTTCATTCTGACTATATAGAATTGATATATAGAAGGGATAATTGATCTCCAGTATGGTAGATGTCCTCGGTTATCCTATATAATAAAAGCATAATATGCTAAGTGTCCAGTTGTCCAGTTGGTCGTTCAACCAATCAAAGCATAATATGCTAATGATATGCTAAGGTCGCTCAACTGCTCACTATGACGTGCACTGACCACCAGGGGGCAGACAGTTGACTGGTCAACCAGTTGCTATGACCTGCAGTGACCACCTGGGGGCAGACGCTCTTACCGGTAGGTTAGCTAGCTGCTGGGGTCCAGCAAATCAGGATTGAGCAAGATGGGCAGGACAAGCCTTAGAGCCCTCCAGCGGCCCCTCCCTGGCTGGCCAACCTCTCATGTCCCCCCCTGTCTTGATAGGGCACCAGTAGGGTCCCTGGGCCTGGCCTGTGCCCTCTCACAATCTGGGACCCCTCGGGGGATGTCAGAGAGCCAGAAAGACTGGTCGCTATGACACGCACTGACCACCAAGGAGAAGATGCTCAATGCAGGAGCTGCCCTCTGGTGGTCAGTGTGCTTCCGCAGGGTGAGCGCTGTTCAGCCAGAAGCCAGGCTCAAGGCTGGCAAGTGCAGCAGCAGTGGCGGGAGCCTCTTCTGCCTCCGCGGCAGCGCTAAGGATGTCCGACTGACAACTTAGGCCTGCTCCCTGTGAGGAACGGTCTAAGCCATCATTTGGACATCCCCCAAGGGATCCCAGACTGTGAGAGGGCGCAGGCCGGGCTGAGGGACACCCCCTGAGTGCAAGAATTTCATGCACCAGGCCTCTAGTAGAGTAATAATTGAAAATAGTGATGATAATATGATAATATTTAACATTTATCAAACCCTCCCTATCACAAAATATACTAAGCACTTTATATACATGAACTCTTTGAAACATCACAAGTCCAAGAGGTAGACTCAATTTTAACATCAATTGTATATATGAGAAAACAACATTGGGAGTTTGAGCACTTTGCCTCAAGTCAAATATCTACTAAGAGATAGAGGTGGTCTGCTTGACATTGTTTTAACTAAATGATTTAAGCTGCTGATATTTTATTTGAAAGAAACTCTTTTAATGTATCTAAAATACTAAATATACCTTAAACTTCCTTTTATGTAATAATTATTTCTATAAGATCTTCATTATACCTTTATATACCATATATATCATCTTGATTTTCTTTCAGAAAAATAAACTATGTATACAAATATACCATCTTAATAAACTTATCAAAAATATGCTCTTAAACATTCATTAGAAAGTCTGTTTTCTTATTCTTTTCTCATTACAAATTGATAAGTGCTTTTATACATATTATTTTCTTGAATTCTTTCCCTAAGACTAAACCATGATTATTTTAACAACTTCCAGACTTTCTCTTGCCAACTTGGGCTGCCTGTTTTTAATTGGTTCCTTCTACAGATCTTCTGCCACTGACTTTCTGCTACCTCCAATTATTGAGCAGCATTTCACAAAGTTATTTGATCTTCAAATTCCTCTTTTTTTTTTTTTTTTTTTTTTTTTAGGGAAAATGTAATCTGTTATGCTTTAATTAGTAGGATTGTCCTAGTCTATACCTGTCTTCTTCACTAATAGAATTTCTATCTCACAATTATTTCTGATTCACAATTACTTGCTTTCTTGACATCTCATGCTTGTAATCTTGTATACTTTGATCCTATTTCTCACAATGCCAGCTTAAGTAAAATGTGGTCCGGGTAGTAAGGATATTTTTTTCTATTTTTAAATTAGCTTTATTCTTTCAGTGACTAGTAGATAAAATTTTATTTTATATCCCATAGGAGCCTCCTATTTGTGCATGGCAGGATACTTAAATAATACTGGTATTTTTATTTTTTAAATGTTTTTTAATTAGCCCAGGACCCTAGTAAGGTTGCATTGAGGTCATGTCTTTTTCCTCTGAGCATGTGCAAAGAACCTGCTGGTCCCTAACCTGCCTGCTATCTGTCTGCTGACTGTTGGGCCACCCATAGAGAGTTGGTCTGAAGACAATATTAGTCTGACCTCTGTTCAGGACCCCAGGGCAAGCCCCACCCAACCTCTCATGTTTAACTTCCTACCTAACAAAAAGACCTGAATGCTTTCCATTTATCTGCTCTTCCCTTTATGGGAAATATTTGGCCTCAATCTCAATATTTGTCTGGGTTGAGGCCATATATTGTATTACTCCATCACCAATAATCAACAAAACAATGTTGATACTGAGAATTACTAGGACTGAGCCCTTGTAGTTCTGTGAGACCACACTATCCAAGTAAAAGATTGACATCAATACATTCTTCAGATTGATTTATGAAAACCGGGGTTCTTTGAATCTGTTCATAAGTTCCTAACTGGGCTTACAACTTCTTTAATTGAGAGGTTGATACTTGCCTTGAGCATGCCCCACTATTGTTTCTGTGCAAATAGGTTAACACACCATTGGAATGCCATTATTAAGACCCCTCTTTCTTAGATATAACTACCGTCAAGATGAAAATAATCTTATCTGTCCTATAAATTAATCCCTGCCTTGATTTCCCCCACCTTTGTGTAATCTTCCTGATGCCCCCTCTTTAATTTCAAATGTATAAAAAAGGTCAAAACTGTTATTCTACAGAGCATTTGAGATCTTGCTCTCTGATTTGTCATAAGTTTGGCTCAAATAAACTCATAAACATTTTCTGCAGGTTAAGATATTTTTTACATCAATAATGATTATTTGTATTTTAAATGAAAAGAAAATATCTTTCAAAACTGAACAATTAACTCTGTAATATAATGAGATGTTCTGTTTAATAAGCACAAAATGTGAAAAATAAAAATTATATTCATTAAATTAACCACAAAGCCATTATAAATCACTCTCAACATTTCATGGAAGTGATTTGAAAAGCAAAATAATTCTCAGTAGCAAACAACAATGCTGATTTTCCCCCAGTCTAAATACGAACAAAAACCATAACAACAAAACATATGCAACCTTCCACTCTAACTACTGCCATACTAGTTTTATTTACTTTTCAGTAAAATTTCTTAAAAGTTTTCTATTTCATGCTGAGTTCCTCCCTTCATGTTACTTATTCAACATACTCCCACCAGGTTTACCCTCCAAATGGTCTACTGAAATTATAGTTCTCAAAGTAATCAATGTACTCCATGTCGATACATCCTATGGTTATTTCTCAACCTTTTTATTTTACCTCAAAATCATATGGAAGACTTGTCCTCACTGAAACATTTTCATTTCTAGATTTCCCTAAACATTTAATCCGAAATTGAGACCTTGAATTGAGCCCTTGATATACTTATCATCAAAAATTACTATTTTTGGAACCTTGAAGTTAGAAAATAAATGTTCTTCTCTTCCCCAAAATTCATATGTTGAATCCCTGATCCTAATGCAATGATTTTGGAACATTTAGAAAGTAGGCATTTAGAAAGTATTAGATAATGAGGGTGGAGCCCTCATGATAGGATTAATGCCTTTATAAGAGGCCAGAAAGGTAATAGGTTTTTTTTTACCAGATGAAAATACAAAAAGAAGTCAATAGTCTAAAACTCAGAAGAAAGTTCTCATCAGAAATGGATCCTACTAGCACCTGATATCAATCTTTCAGCCTCTAGAACTATGAGAAATAAATTTCTGCTGTTAATAAGTCACCCAGTATATGATGTCCTATCTAATAATAGCCAAACATGGTAATTGACTGTACCTTCGCTACGCCTCCCATTGGTTAATCAGCAAGATATGCAAATAAACCACCAACAAAGATGGAGGCTAATTTGCATACTTCAGGCAGGGTGGGACAGCGTGAGCCGCCAGCGCAAGCTACCATCAAGGCCCCCATGGACAACCCCAGAAGCCGCTTGCCTGCCGCTCGGGACTGGATTCGGTCCCGGGCCGCAGGCACGCTGGCCTCGCAAGCCCCAGGAGCCTCCTGCCTGCTGCCAGGGACAGGATTGGTCCTGGGCCGCTGGTGGGCCCTGGAAGCCCCAGAAGCCACTAGATATGGCAGTAACTGTATCAGTAAGCACTCTCAAAGTCAGTGGCATAAATGCACCAATTAAAAGACAGATTATGAGGGTGAATCAAAAACAAAACCCACTTTAAATATAAAGACACATATAGATTAAAAGTAAATGAATTAAGCTGCAGCCTGTTTCACTCGGTAGATAGAGCATTAGCCCGTGGACTGAAGGGTCCCAGGTTCGATTCCAGTCAAGGGCATGTACCTCAGTTGCTGGCTTGATCCCCAGTCCCTATCAGAGCATGTGCAGGAGGCAACCAATCAATGTGTCTCTCCCTTTCCCTTCACTCTCTCTAAAATTCAATGGAAAAATATCCTTTGGTGAAGATTAAAAAAAACAAAGTACATGGATTAAGCAACATTAAAGAGATTATAATAAAAATATATTCCAAATTTTGTTAGTTGTATAATGGTTATGTTTAAATTATTAACACCTAAGAAATTGGGTGAAGGGTACATATAATATGCTGTAGTATTTTATATGTGTTTTTTTTACATGTATGAGATTATTTAAAATTAAAATATTAAAAAATTAAAAATTAATAAAATATTAATTGAAATGTATCTGCATTACATGAAAAATCTCCTAATTGCTTCTAGCATAATTTATTAAATTGTGCTAAAATTTACAAGGGTTCAATTAAAAAAAACTTAATTCTAAATGATATAATAGAAAATATATAATAGTGAAGTTATAAGCACTTATCTGAAAATAAAAATTTAAAGAAGTGAATTTAAAGAAGGGATTAGCCAAAGAGAATATATGCACAACCCGTGGACACAGACAACAGTATGGTGATGGCCAGAGAAAAGTGGGGGGAAGAGCTGGGTAGAGGGGGCAAAAGGGGGGAAATATGGACATCCTATATCCTATCTAATAATAGACAAACATGGTAATTAACTGTAACTTCGCTACCTTTCCCATTGGCTAATCAGGGCGATATGCAAATTAACTGTCAACTAAGATGATGGTTAACCTCTAACAAAGATGGTGGCTAATTTGCATACTGAAGGCAGGGTAGGCCCCCGTGTGCCATCGGGGGTGGGTGGAAGGGCTGGGGCCAAGGCAATTGGTGCTGATCACTGCACCGGAGCCCTCCCCCGCCCACCAGAGACACAGGGCCCACCCCCGTGTGTGATCCGAGGGCAGGCGGTGGCTGGGGCCAAGGCAAGTGGTGCCGATCACTTCGCCCACCTACCAGAGATAGGGCGCCCACTCCCGTGTGTGATCTGCAGGCGGGGGCTGGGGCCAAGGCAAGTGGTGCTGATCGCTTAGTCCGCTTACCAGAGACATGGGGCCCACTCCCGTGTGTGATGGGGGGATGGGCGGAGGCCGGGGCCAAGGCAAGCAGTGCTGATCACTTCACCCACCTACCAGAGACATGGGGCCCACTCCCGTGTGTGGTCCGGGGACGGGCAGGGGCTGGGGAGAAGGCAAGCGGTGCCCATCACCTCGCCAGAGCCCTTGCCCGCCCACCAGATACATGGGGCGCACTCTGAGAGAGAGAGAGAGAGAGAGAGAGAGAGAGAGAGAGAGAGAGAGAAAGAGAGAGAGAGAGATTTAGAGAGAGAGGCAGAATTTTGCATCCCGCATCCCTCCCTGATTGACCACTGTGATTCCAAGCCAGCAAGGGCTGCCTTCAGGATGGTGCTCCAGGTTCCTCACCCCCACCCCAGGCCCGAGAGCACAGTGCTGGGCAGGGACACCCAGGGGTTTGGGAATGCAGCACGAGGGACCTGCACAACGTGGGGGTGGGCTGTGTTTACACCGCCAAGTTCCCCACTTCTGCCCTGTCCGGGCATGCCTCCTCATTCCCCTCAGAGGCCCAGCTCCTGCCTACATGCTTGCTGGGCAGGCCCAACTGCACCAGGGAGTGAGCCATGGTGATCAGGATGGCCACTTCCTGGGATGGGACGACCGGACCACGGCCATTCATGAGGGCGATGAGGCCCGTGGGGCAAGTGCAGGGGGTGGCCGACCAAGCCGAGACTGGCTTCAGTGGGGCCAGTGGGAGTCCATTGAGGCCACCTCACCCCCCACAGGTCTCGGGTGGATGGTGGCTCAGTGGAGAGCGGTTTCTCCATGCATGGTGCCCAGGGGTGGCTGTGAGCTGCTGCAACCTGACCCACACTTCAGGGTGGGGGAGAAGGCTCGCAGCCACCAGCACCCTGGGCTGCACCGCCTGTGCCTCAGCCTGCCAGGTTGGCAGGGCCCAGAGCAGGTGAGCTGCTCCCTTCCCCCCGTGGTAGAACAGGGAGGAGAGCGCTGGGTGCAGGGAGGGGACCTCAACTGGGATCCTCCTGGGGTAGGGAAGGGGCCTAGCCTGAGCCTGGTGGAGAGCTTAGGAAGTCTGGCTAAGCAGGCGCCAGTTCATACCAACTCTTACTCTGCCATCTTCCTCCAGCTCTTCAAGCTAGCCCCCCTGCCCCACCTGTCTGGGGCAACAGGCTCTGGGTGACCTCCCTGAGCTCAGACTGGACCCAGAGACCTCAAGGAAGAGTGCAGGGTCAGGTGCAGAAGTACCAGGGCAGAGTTGCTTCGGTGTCTCGGTGAAGTTTGCAACTGACCCATGGAAGAAGCCCCAGAGGGGAAAGGCCGGGATGCATGAATTGCCAGCACTTTAGCCACTTGAAAACAGCTCCACTTGGAATGTGAGGCGGTTGTATGTTCAGCTGAGAAGTGAGGGGGCTGAACTCCACCGTCGCTGGGCTCCTGTCAGTCCGAGGCCCCAGCGTCCAGCATGACAAGGAGAGAACAGAGTGAGGGGCCGGAGGAAGGGAGGACAATTGAAGAAAACCATGTCTAGACTTCCCCAGCCCTCTCCTTCCTTCTGCTGCCTACAAGAGCCCCAGGCCCGGCCACAGTTCTGTCTCCACCTTTCAGTCCCCTATTCTCCAACCGCAGAGGAAAGAAATAAGGAAGGAGTCTGTGCTGCCTTCAGAAAGTATCTATATACCTGATCGGCCAGTTGCCTTCCACAGAGGGAGGACAGACTGTGGCTTAGGCTCACACCCCACATGGACATCAGTAGGACATCCTGTGAGGGCTCCCAGACTGTTAGAGGGGGCAGGCTGGGCTGAGGGATGCCCCCCGAGTGCACAAATTTTTGTGCACCGGGCCACTAGTAATAATAATAAAAGGCTAATATGCAAATTGACTGAATGGCAGAATGGCCTGTTGCTATTATGCACACTGGCCACGAGGGGGCAGACGCTCAATGCAGGAGCTTCCCGCTGGTGGTCAGTGCACTTCCATATGGGCAGTGCCACTCAGCCAGAAGCTGGCTCATGGCTGGCCAGTGCGGAAGTGGTGGCAGGAGCTTCTCCCACCTCCTTGGCAGCACTAAGGATGTCCAACTAACGGTTTAGGCCAGATCCTTTGGGGGCCTCAGCCTTTAGTCGAACATCCCCCAAGGGCTCCCTGGTTGCCAGAAGGATGTCTGACTGCAAGCTTAGGCCTGATTCCCCAGGGAGTGGGCTAAGTCAACAGGTGGACATCCTCCAAGGGGTCATGGACTGCAAATGGGCTCAGGCCGGGCTGAGGGAGGGACCCACACCCCCAAGTGCACAAATTTTTGTGCATTGGGCCTCTAGTTTTGTAATAACAGCCCAAATGGACTGACACTTGTTGATTTCAATTAATAGAAATACCATTCTTCCTTTTAGTGCTCAAAAACTTTGGAATCTTCTCTTTCTCTCACACCTCACATCTAGGTCATCAGCAAATCCTGTTACCTCTAACATCACAAGATAAGAATTCAATCACTTTTTACCAACTCCACTGATGCCAGTTTGATCCATCCCACCATCATCTCTAGGATTACTACAATAAAGAGTCCACTAAACTAGTTGCCTAATTCTGTCATTGATTCATTCCTTGTAGTACATTCTCAACATGGTGTCAAATGATCTAGTTCAATGTAAGGCAGATCATATCCTTCTTTGCTAAAAAACAAACAAACAAACAAAAAAACAAAAACCTAGAGGATTCCTATATTACTGGAAAAATCAAATTCATTGATTAGGTAATTCATTGATAAGGTGTTACCTAATCTAGTTCTCCATTATTCCTCTGACTTGACTTTTTGCTTGTTTGTTTCTTATTTTTTTATTTTAATTTAGGGATCAGTTTGCCTTTGCTGTTCTTTCTGTCTGGAACAGTCTCCCCCTGGAGAACTCTGTCCTCTCCCAATATGGGGATAAAAACAGGAATAGTAATTTGAAAATAAATCAGTTTGAAAGCAGCTATATTTAATTTTAATAACATCGGCTTAAATTAGTATGGGCATTTCTAAATATACAGTATTATTTTCATAGTAGCCAATATGGAAATTAAAGATAAATATTTGATGTGATCGATCTGTATGATAGATCTGCCTGTGGAACACCCCCATCAGTCCTCTCCTAGCATGTTTCCTGTGCTGGAGAGGCTGGCAATCTTTTAAAATACATATTTATCAGTTTTCCTTACTAGTAGGGTCATGGGTAGGACTTCAATTTGGAACTTCCTGGGATGAAAAATAGGTAACAAGGTGTCCATCTTGCTGATGGAGATTATGACAGAGACGTGCAAGTTTGGCGTAGCAGATGCAGCAGCAGTTTTCAAATCCTATACTTAGCCTTCTGTTTCTACATCTTGCTAATTGTGTCTCAGGCTGCAGTTTCCTTGGTGGTCAAGTTCTGATGTGTGGCTTTGTTAGTAATAACCTGTAATAAATCCCTTTCTATTTAAACAAGAGTAAATTTTGTTCTCTGGAACCAACTGGTGACTGAAACATTGGCATGATTTTTACGGTTTCTTTTATTCTTAAAGTAGAAGACATCATTGTTTATCTGTCAAATATGGCTTACTCTTCAAACTATGAATATGATACACAACTTAGGGACTACGCCAACAACAGAAAATATTATTGTATAACTATGCTATTTAAACCAATATAAGAGAAGGGTGTGATTTTTTTTTTTTAGTAGAGAATAAATTTATTAGAATGGTTCAACTTATAGCATAAGGGAGTGTGACAATTTTTAACCTATTTTGTTCTTTGCTGATTTGGAAGAGAGGTTAAAAACCAGGGGGTGACAAGAAAACATCACAAATAAGGTAGGTTTCAGTGCTATTTACCATGAGAAAAATAAGCATAAAATTAGAAAGAAGGAAGAGTAGTGAATGTAGATTCAGTTAGATAACTATACTATATCCAGGTTATGATATGCTATTATGCTGTAAATATGAAACTTAATATTTCACAATACATTAGAATTTTTTAGTTCCTATTAGTAACTCAAATAGGTATGTTCTTCTTGCCACTTAAAGAACAAAAAATTAAGAAATGTCATGTTTATATAACTCTTATAGTGTAATGTGGCATGGCTTATTATTTCTCAATATTAGAGAAGCATGCCAAATGTATCTTCACATATAAATAAGATGTTCTTGATCAGGCCATCATATAATTCTATCCACTTTGACAATGAACATGCAAGTTTATGCACTCTCATATATATTCATATACTACATAAATATGGACAAAAAGTACACATAAATAAATCATCATCCTCATATCTTTCTTGGAAGTTTAATGAGCACCTATTTTCTATGAAGTTTATTATGTAATGCAGTTAAGATGAGAAAGCAAATAAGATTCTTATTATATGCTGCTTGAAGTATGTTTTTGTAAAAGAAGTATATAATTTTGAATTACTATCTAATGTCTACTAGAGCTAACAGGATGTACTGTAGTTTCTTGGAAACTATATATTTTTAAAAACAGTGCAGTAATCTATGATAGCTATATAGGATTTAGGAAAATCACAGGTGAATGAGACACGGAGATTTACTATAAGATAAACTCAATTTAATATGACTATCAAGAGCAAAATGGGGGTTTAGACTGTGATGTCAGAATTATAATATTTAAAATAATGGACAGTGTTTTATTATAGTTGAAGAATACATTTAGTTCTGAATGTTCCATTTTAAGACAAATTATATACAAACTATAAATAAACATATACCTTTGGGAAAATGTGATCAGTAAAATAAGGTACCTGAAAGCTTACTTTGCCAGAAAAAGGAAAGCAAAAGCAAGAGCATATTAAGAAAAAGTTGCTAGATATAAAAGCAAGTTGATATATTTATTCTAAATTCACAGAATAACTTTCTCTTAGAGAAGTCAAGGAGTAAAATACACTTAATCAAAAGATACAAAGTTATCTGTCAGTAGAGCTGTTCAAGATAAATTATTTGACAAGTGGGTTGAAAAGATTTAGAAGAGAGTCCAACCTTTGAAATCCGGTGGACCAAATGAACTTTAATTTCCCTCTCAACATCAAAATACTATTCTTGTGAAAATCACATTAAAATAACTATACAAGTCAATAAATGCCAGTCACCAAATAACTCATGAGTACTGAGGGAGATTAGAGGTGGGAGAAATAAATGACTTTCATAGTGGGAAAGGCCTCAAAGAAGTAATGGGATTTAAATTGGGCCTTTGGGGAAAATAAGAAAAGAGCATGTTGAAAACATTCCAATAAAGGGAACATATTTGATCAAAGGTAAGAACAATCCAAATATGCATGGAGTGCTCAAGAGAAAATAATAATGATAACACATTACACGTAGAGTTTATATCAGTTTCAAAATGCATTATAAATATTTTCAAATTTTCCTCCAACATTGTCACTAAAAATTAATATGACTCCATATTATATGAAAGGAAATGAAAATTCAGGTTGGTCACAGGAAAACTGCAACCATATCCAGCATTTTCTAACTTTTAGTCAAGTGTTCATTCTATTCTATTTTAAATGACAACCCATGGAGCAGGGAGTAAGTTTGGGGCTTTTTCCCCCACGAGCCATACAGCTTGGAACTTGCAACAAAGTTCTAAATTTTGAACTCTGAGTAATACATATTTATTGTTTTGCAATTGAATATATGTTTGTATGAGAAATATGTTTCTTTGAAGATATGCTAAATCCAGTTATTTCAAAGACAAATACATTATATGTCATTACAATGTGCATGTTCAGCTATTATAAAACTCCTTATATAAGTGAAATCAATTCATAAAGCAGTAGTTCTATTTTTATTATGCATGATTCTTCCTGATGTAAGTGAAAGGCGCGCCCGCCTCTCCGGTGCGGGAGGAGGAGTCTGGCCACTGGGCTCTGAAATCCCTCCGCGCCCACCTTAGGGCCTGGCCTCCCCGGAGCGGGTCCAGGTGTTCGGACCGGCTGCGTGGTGGCCGGCGGCGGGCCGAGGGGTGGGGCCGGGTGGCGACCGACCACGGGGGAGGTCATGGGAGCGGAAGGCCTCACCGCCTGGCTCTTTCCTCCCTTCCCCCGTGGTCGGCTCCCCGCTTGCCCGCGCTGGGGCCGGGGGTCCATGGGGCCCGGTCTGGGGGACCGGGGCTTGCGTGGGCCAACCGCCGGGCCCCATGGGGGAGGGCATTGGCTCCCCAGCCCACGGCGGGAGCCCGGCGCGGGCTGCCACCCGCCCGCTGCCCCCCGGACCAGGCCCAGTGCAGCAGCGGCGGCAGCGGAGTGGGGCACGTGCCCTAGCTCGGGGAGGCCGCCATGCTGCAGTGCACCGGCCCCATGGGCCGGGCCTGCTCCGAGCGGATGCCGCTCCTCCAGAGCTGGGCCACTCCACCGGCCGCACCCCGTTTGCTGGGCCTGTGCCGCCCAGACGCGCGGGAGTCCCAGTCTGCCAGCAGGCCAGCTGCGGGTGCTGTGCGGGAGGGCCATCCTGCCTTGTGGCGAGTTCGAGCGGCAGCAGCAGGAGCCGGACAAGGACTGCGCCCTCCATCTTGCCTTGGGTCCTCCATCTTGGGACAGAGCCATGTGCGCCCTCCATCTTGCCTTGGGTCCTCCATTTTGGGATGGTGCCATGTGCTTCCTCACAGGAAGAAGCCGCTGCTAGCCACACCCAGGATTTCTCTGGACTAACCAATAATAATCAAGGGAAGTGCACGCCATCACTATGACCACATCCTGTACCGACTCGCGCCTGGCCAATCGGCGGGGCCCACAGTCCCCTCTCCTGCCCTCACTCCACCCCCCTTAAAACCCCCTGTCCCATCAGGCCTCTCTCTCTCTCTCTCTCGGCCACTGGAGCTTACCGTTACATCGGTGAGTGTGGCAGGGGAGCCAAACCTAGGTTTGAAATAAATGAGTCTTTGCTTTTGCATCGGACTGACTGGCTCCCTGGAGGTCTTGGGAACTTTGAAATCTGGGCACAACATAAAGAGGGAGAAGACTCTGACATGCCGGCCTTTTGTGATTTGATCTCCCGGGAACACATATTTCTTCATTCTTCAGGTCTGAATGACTATTATTATATTGTCTGAATGACTATAATATATACAGAGAGTAATATATGACATACCATATCTAGGTATAGTTATTCATGCAAATATATATATATATATATATATATATATATATATATATATGGTGAGGCATGAGTAGTTTTATAGTTGTTTATATAGAACCTAAAATAATTAATACATAATAATACAAAAACAAACTCTTTCATGTACTCACAACTGTAAACCTACTTTTGCCCCACACTGTATAATAATTATGTATACTACATATGAGTAATATTAATATTATATTATAATGTTACTTTAAAGAAGTCTTTCCTGAGCCCTCCCCATAGATCAGTAAGTTTTTTATGTGTTTATAGCCCCTTCTATGTTAGATTACTACCACATATCAGAATTGTAATTAAGTAATTTGAAAGATGATCATTTATTCAATGACCCATGCCCTGATATATAGGGATTTATATTCTCGATATCCCTGGCAATAAACACAGTAGCCAGCACTTGTAAATGCTCAATAAATAGCTTTTTATAAAGTAGACAACATGTGCATGCTAAAATTGAGTGTACCATTAAAAAAATAAATGTGTTGATTAGCTTTTGGTTAGTATTTACTGCTAAGCCATGGTTGGTTAAAGATAATTTCTATTGTTTTGTTGTTGTTGTTTCTCAGAATCTCTTTATGTGTCATTTAGTAAAATCCCTTTAAAAGAAAAAAACTAAAAAGAAATAAATGGATCCCTCACAGTATATTTTTCATAAGGTGACTCAGAAAACAGAAATGTCTTTCAGAACACCAATACTAAAGGGTTGAAAATAAATGGCAATAACAAGATGTAATCTCTAAAATATTTTAAAATGAGTTTAAAGAAAAGGAAGAGATACTTAATAAGATGAATAAAGTTCATAAATTGCATGAGCCTCTCTGTGCTGATAGTCCAATAATTGGCTGGCCAAAAGTAGAAATAGTTTTGTTTGCTTGCATTATTTTAGTCCCTCCTTCTCCAGAGGATTTTAGCTTAAGCTTCATTTCCATAGGAAAAGTTCAATGAGGTCATCTTTCAATGAAATCACAACATTTAATGTATTTACATATAATACATTTAAAAATCCTAGAAGAAAATATAGGCAGTAAAATCTTGGACATTTCTCTTGGCAATATTTTTTTCTGATATATCTCCTAGGGAAAGGGAAACACATGAACAAAAAAGGAGAAGAAGAAGAAGAAGAAGAAGAAGAAGAAGAAGAAGAAGAAGAAGAAGAAGGAGAAGAAGGAGAAGAAGAAGAAGAAGAAGAAGAAGAAGAAGAAGAAGAAGAAGAAGAAGAAGAAGAAGAAATGGAGCTACATCAAACTAAAGGGTTTTTGCACAGCAAAGGAAACCATTAACAAAATGAAGAGACAGCCCACTGAATGGGAGAATGTATTTGCCAATGATACATCTGATAAGGGCTTAATATCCAAAATTTATAAAAAACGTATAAAACTCTACACCAAAAAGTAACAAACAATCCAATTAAAAAATGGGCAAAGGACCTGAATAGACACTTCTTCAAAGAGGATATACAGATGGCCAAAAGATATGAAAAGATGCTCAACTTCACTAATCATTGGAGGAAGGATTAACACCACAATGAGTTATCACCTCACACCTGTCAGAATATCAACAAACAAGGGTTAGTGAGAGTGTGGAGAAAAGGGAACCCTCCTTCAATGTCGGTGAGAATGTAGATTGGTTTAGCCATGTGGAAAGCAGTATAGAGATGCCTCAAAAAATTAAAAATAGAAATGGCTTATGACACAGTGATTCCACTTTTTGGAATTCATGTAAAGAAACTTGAAACACTAATTTGAACGAATATATGCACCCCTAAGTTCATTGCATTGCTATATACAACTAGGGGCCCAGTGCAGGAATTTGTGCACCTGGAGAGAAACTGTGTGCTGTGAGGCTGCAGTGGGCACAGGGGCGGATCTAGGCCCATCCTCCGCACCCCTGTGGCCCCCTGTCTGCCAGCAGTCCTGCTCCTGTCTCTGCCGCTCCCAAGTGCTGACTGCACCGGCCCTGCTCATACCCACTGACAATGTTGGGCAATTGGGGCCAGCACTGTCAGCGGGTGCAAGTGGTGGCTGCTGCCCTGATTGCTCCTCAGGAGCAGGGGGAGGTGGAGAAGCCCTCAGGGGCAATTGGGGCTGGCAGCCGCTGCTCGCACCTGCTGATGGCAGCGAGTGATCGGGGTTTGTGCCGGCTACCGGCAGTGGGTTTAAGTGGCAGCCCTGTTGCTGGCTGTGGGTGTGAGCGGGGCTGGCGCTGGCAGTGGGTGCAAGAGGTGGCTGCCAGCCCCGATCACCCCTCAGGAGCAGGGGAAGTTGGAGAAGCCCTAAGGGGCGATTTGGGCTGGCAGCCGTTGCTCGCACCCACTGATGGCACCAAGCGATTGGGGCTGGTGCTGGGCGCCAACAGTGGGTGTGAGCGGCAGCTCTGGCACCAGCAGTGGGCATGAGTGGGGCCAGCAACAGCAGCAGGTGTGAGTGCTGGGCAGGACTGCAGCATGCGGGAGCAAAGAATTTTCAGTAACCATCAGAGGCTCACCCCAATGACAATGACCTGCACCCCGCCTTGGTCCGGTACCCCCCACTCACCTGCTCCACCATCCTGCTGCAGCTGACGCCTGCCATGTTCTGTGCTCTGCCGACTGCTGCTGATGCCCACCATGTCCCACACGTGTCCCCTGGTGGTCAGCACACGTCATAGCGAATGGTTGGTTGTTCCGATTGTTCCGCCGTTTGGTCTGTTTGCACATTAGCCTTTTATTATATAGGATAGCCAAGATTTGGAAGCAGACCCAGTGCCAATCAGTAGATGAGTGGATTAAACAACCCTAGAATACGGTATTTATAATAATAGATACTACTTGGCCTAAAAAAGAAGAAAGATTTACCTTTTGTGATAGCATGAATGGACCTGGAGAACATTATAATAAGTGAAATAAGCCAGTGAGAGAAGCATAAGTACCATATGATTTCATTCATATATGCAATCTAATGAACAAACTAAACTAACAAAAATATAGACAGACTGCTAGAGAGAGAACAGACTGATAGCTCAGGGGTGAAGGTGGGGCTAAGTGTGGAAGGGATTGAGCTAATGAGAAAAAAGAGAGAAATAACTTATGGAAGCTAGCCATGGACAACAGTGTGTTGATTACAGTGAGGGAGGGGTGTGAGTGGAGGTGGAGGATGGTATGGGGGGATAAATGTTGATGAATAAAAAAATATTGTAAAAAAATGTCTATATACATATATAGTCATAACTCTCACCTTTATACAAAATACCATTTTTAGTATTTCAGTGATGAATGCTTCAGTTTTCTTTTTACATGTCCATGTATGAGATTTCTTCATACAAATTTATCAAAAATATTCCCCAGATAATGAGGAAGGGTAGCACCTGTATTCACAAATTGGTTAGCTAAGAGGATCATATGTCCATGCATAGAATTTTATTTATGGTGGGTGGTTTAGAGATTTCTAATGGACTTATTCTCTTAAACTAAAAAAAGTGGAGCCAAAAAGGAACCTCATGAATTGTATAAACATTTAAGTAGTTTTAGGTGCTGTTTAGATTAATAATAATCTCATCAAAGGTAATAGTTAACATCCAAAGATATTGTGCTACAAATTGATCATTTCAAAATTCCATGATATTTAGGGCATATTCAGAGAAAAGAATTTTAAAAAGTTCCATTGAGATACCTCTCACCCACAAGCACATTTATAAACTGAATAGCATTTGAAATTAGTTTCATGCATTCTATCTAGAACTCTCATTTTCTCTAAATACACAGATATCCACAGAGATATATAACTAGGTCATAATACAATTTCCACACTTATTACTAATTAATTATGTGCAAATGGATAGAGCATCAGTGGCAAAAATCTGCCAATCCAATAATACTTAAACCATAGAGGATTACATCAGCAAGTATTGAGTTTGTCAGTTCTCAAATGATAAAGGATTAAGTCACAGACACTACTCATATTGCTGCATCATATCTATGAAAACTTAAAATCTATTCTTGGTATTTAAATTGTGATTTATTAATGTGATAGTCATTGGTCATCATTAACCTTATATGAAGTCAATGGTGTCAGTCAATTAATTCCTATTAGAAGACTAACCATGGGAAAAAACTTAGATGTCTCAATCACTAATATAATATGTTTTTATGACCGCATTTACTTACAGTAAAACATACCCTTCTAATATATAAGTAGAATATCATTGAAATATAATGGTGCTATATAGATATGGATGGTAGAATAATTCGTTGAGACATGAACATTATTATAGTGGCACAGCTTTATAAGTATTTTATGATTATTGTAATGTAGCACTTTAACTTGATTATTAAATCAGTAACAGTCTAGGAAATGGTGACATTTTCATAATAAAACCTCTCTGCTACCCACAGATAGTGATAAACAGTGTGCAATTGATTTTATTCTGTAATGCCATAATTAGGCTTGTGTTGAGAAGATGATGTGAAACAAAAGTACTTCTGAGCTCAATACAGCACTCTTCATAATGAAACTAAACATTAATTCTTTCAGTTCAGGCACTTGTTATCTTGGTAATACCCATCCTGAGTCATTACAATGATAATCTATAAATAATTGTTAACTATTATATATGCAGGCTTCTCTAGTTATCAAAAGAAAGGACTGCTCACATCTCGTGCCATTTATGAATAGTTGTTACTATGTCATGAGGCAATTGAAAGTAATTTATTTCCATAAAAGAAAATTGAAAATGTATTTGTTAATGTATCTTAATGCAATTTAAATAAAACTCCATGATATGAATGAAGCTCATATTTACTCAAGTCATCCTCTGGAATAGCTAATAGGAATTCCTTGAACAAATATTGTTTTTAAAAAATATCAAAACCTAAATTAAGTTTCATAAAATGTTTTAAAATGCCAAGATACGTTACATTTTTCTGGAAAGACAAAAATAATATATGTTTGACCATTTGAAAAATGAATAGCAAATATATTACAATGCTCCTAGATGTAATATGTAAAATGTTACGTCAATGTACTGTGGAACTGAACAGGTCATCAGCTGTTACAGTTTCTAAACTGTAATAGGCTCTATGTTTTCTATCTGTCAATTTCAGAAATTCTAAAGTTAAGATGTTTCAAGGATAGTAGAATGCGATATAATTATTAAAAAGTTAAGAATATTTCCAATTAAATTCTATTTAAAGATTAAACCTAATGCAATAAAACAAATAAAATGAGAAACTAAATGGGAAAGCAATTTTTAAATTAAAAAGAAATGTGTAAAGTTTGAAAAAGTGGGTATTCAATTTTTTCTCACATTCTTTGCCTAAATTATACTCTGAACTATCAGAATATCAAAACATGACTAACCATTTTAAGTTGGTGTACAAAACTAGGATATGTTTTTGGAACTATATTCTTGAGTTATGCTTGAAGCAGTCGAAAGGGTAAGGAAGAACGTTGGAAGCAGTAAGGGGGCTGATGGAATCTGTCTAAGTTTTGCTTGATTCTGGCCTAGATTTATAATTTAATGAGTAAAACCTATTGCCAATACAGAATTCCTCTCTTTATTTAAAAGCTTACTCAGGATTTTACTTATCAGTGGCATCTAAGTCACTCTGGTCATTGTAGACATAACTTAATTTCTATATCTAGAAATGGGTGTTGACATGGGGCATCTATCTATATAATAGAGGAATATGCAAATTAGCTGGGACACTGTAATGTCATGACGGAACAGCAGGGACGTGAGGCTGCATGGTGCCTGGCTGGGGCTAGGGACCTCAGGCCGCATCCCCCTCTCCTGGGGCTTGATTGGGACCTCCGGCTGCGCCCCTTGACTGGTGGGTCTTGACGGGGGAACTCAGGCTATGGCCCCTGCCCTGGAGCTGGGCCTGGAGACCTCAGGCCATGCCCCCTGCCCGGCAGGGCTTGACAGGGGACCTGAGACTGTGCCCCCCACCGGTAGGTTAGCTTGCTGCTGGGGTCCGGCCAATCAGGACTGAGCAAGATGAGCGGGACACGCCCTAGAGCCCTCCCACGGTTCCTCCCTGGCTGGCCAACCTCCCATGTCCCTCCCAGGGCCGGATTGTGCACTGTTGGTGT
This sequence comes from Myotis nattereri, assembly GCF_964212035.1. NCBI lineage: Eukaryota > Metazoa > Chordata > Mammalia > Chiroptera > Vespertilionidae > Myotis > Myotis nattereri. The sequence goes on along the minus strand of NC_138077.1, from coordinate 157,443,394 downwards.
CCCTCAGCCTGGCCTGTGACCTCTGGGACCCCTTGGGGGATGTCAGAGAGCCGGTTGTGGACTGACGGCAGAACAACTGGTCACTATGACATGGACTGACCACCAGGGGGCAGATGCTCAACTCAGGAGCTGCTCCCTGGTGGGAGCACCACCCAGCCAGAAGCCGGGCTCATAGCTGGCAAGCGCAGTGGCAGTGGCAGGAGCCTCTCCCGCCTCTGCAGCAGTACTAAGCTATCAGTCAGACATTCCCGAGGGCTCCTGAACTGTGAGAGGGCACAGGCTGGCTGAGATACTCCCTCCCAGTGCATGAATTTCATGCACCAGGCCTCTGGTATAGGTATAATATTGATACATTCACACAAGATGCCTATTGTTGTTTTGGCTGCTGTTATTTTTTATTTGAAAATCTAAGGGAGAAGAGGTCAGTGCCCCTGACTAAATAGTCAGGTATTACATGTTTTTAAAGTCCTTTCAGCACACCAATTGAAATCACTGATCTAGAACATAGCTCAGTGTCTGACACATATTAGTTCCCTACTAAAAATGTTTATCTCTGGCACATATTAACATAAATTCTACCTATTAAATCATGTGTCTATGTCTAATTCTAATTATGCTTAATATCAAGCAAAAATAATAAAAATGTTTGGTTGAACAGTGCTGCTTATTCTTTGGCTCCTTAACAGGCTTCAGGGGATCCCTTATACATTGCCCATCCTTTGTACATTTTCTAGAATATTATGAATTTAATAAATATTTACTGTGATACACTGGCTTTCAAACTTTTTCATTAAATTGCCTCAGTTATATCAACTGGAAATGGTAAGATGGATAAAAATGAAATGACTTAATATATGTAAAGTATTAAATAATGACTGACATATAGTAATTGCATAATAAATATTTATCATCATAGTCACTATTATCAGCAGCCAGTAATTTAATTACAGGTATGAGAAAATGTAATGCTTGACATATTAGGAGCATAATACCTACTAATGTATTATTTTATGTTTATTACTTATCTCTTTTAGTTATTTTAGCAAAATATATTTGTTTTCGTTTATTTTCTTTAGTATTTTTTCTAAACATTTGATGCTGTAATTGTTTTCATTACTGTATCTTTGGTTTCATTCAATTTGTTTTGAAATGTGTACTTGTAGTAAGTTTTTCTTTTTCTTTGACTCAAGAATAATTAGAAAAGTTGTTTTTCTTTCCAAGTGGTTTGTTTTACTTTTGCTCTTTTGATTACTATTGCTGTTTTCTCATTTGTCATTCATTTGGAGTTCTAATTCATGAAATATTGGCTGTACCTACTTTTCTCTGGCAAAGTTACAGACTTACTGAGTATAGAAAGGAAAACATTTCTCTCAATCCTTTAGTTTATTTAATAATTAGAAATTTATGCTCGCCCATTTCATCTTTCTTCTGAATTAATTTGCAAATACTTAAAATTACAAAACACAAGGAAAGGGAAGGGAGACATCTACAGAACACTTAAATGATACTGAGATGGCATTTTTTTTAGTTGGTATCAAATATGTAGAACTGAAACATTCATAAAGAGGAGTCATTCTTTTATTTTTGAATCTGTTTAGCAGTAGCTTCAATTTAGTTTGTGATGTAGGTGAGGAATAAATGAGAAATTAACAAATCTCAAATTAATAATGAATAATAATTATATCATAATGCAAAAATATGTTAAAATATATTTTTACATGACATGAAATATCTGTTCTTCAAAAGTGAGACATGTAGCCCTAACCGGTTTGGCTCAATGGATAGAGCGTCGGCCTGCGTAATCAAGGGTCCCAGGTTTGATTGTATCTTGGCTGTGGGCACATACCCAGTAGGGAGTGTGCAGGAGGCAGCTGATCTACGTTTCTCTCTCATCGATGTTTCTAACTCTCTACCCCTCGCCCTTCCTCTTTGTAAAAAATCAATAAAATACATATATATACATATATATGTATATATGTACATATATATGTATATATATGTATATATATATATATATATATAAATTTATTTTAAAAAAGGGATATATGTAGAATTTCACATTAGTTTTAGCTTACCCATGGTATTTTGATATGAGAAAAAAATACCTTGATTAGTTATTATAATCCATTCCTTCCATAAAACAAATAGACTTAAGAAATTAGTTAAATATCTCTTTTAATTTCTGTCCATTTTCTTTTCTTCTCTATTCTCTTCTTTTCTTTTCTTTTAAATTCTTTATTGTTTAAAGTATTATATAAGTATTGCATATGTCTCCTTTTTCACCCATTGACCTCTCCCCGGTCAACCCAACCCACCAGCACATGACCTCACCCCCCCCTAGTGTCTGTGTCCATTGGTTATGCTCATATGCGTGCATACAAGTCCTTTGCTTGATCTGTTACCCTCTCCCCATTCCTTCACTGCCTTCCCTCTGAAGTTTGATAGTCTGTTCGATGCTTCTCTGTCTCTGGATCTATTTTTGTTCATCAGTTTATGTTGTTCATTATATTCCACAAATGAGTGAGATCGTGTGATCTTTATCTTTCTCTGACTGGCTTATTTCACTTAGCATAATGCTCTCCAGTTCCATCCACATTGTTGCAAATGTTAAGCGTTCTTTCTTTTTTATAGCGGCGTGATGTTCCATTGTGTAGATGTTCCACCGTTTTTAATCCACTCATCTGCTGATGACACTTAGGCTATTTCCAAATCTTAGCTATTGTAAATTGTGCTGTTATGAACATAGGGATGCATATGTCCTTTCTGAATGGTATTTCTGATTTCTTGGGATATATTCCTAGAAGTGGCATTATTGGGTCAAATGGGAGTTCCATTTTTAACTTTTTGAGAAACTCCATACTTTTTTCTACAGTGGCTGCACCAGTCTGCATTCCCACCAGCAGTGCATGAGGGTTCCTTTTTCTCTGAGATCCTGGCCATCACTTGTCATTTGTTAATTTGTTGATGATAGCCATTTTGTCAGGTGTGAGGGGGTACCTGGTTGTTTTAATTTGCATCTCTCTGATGATTTGTGACTTTGAGCATGTTTTCATAAGTCTCTTGGCCTTCAAAAAGTGTCTATTTGCCCATTTTTTGATTGGATTGATTATTTTCCTTATGTTAAGATATATGAGGTCCCTATAAATTTTGGAGATTAAACCCTTATCGAAGACAACATTGGCAAATATGTTCTCCCATGCAGTGGACTTTCTTGTTGTTTTGTTGATGGTTTCTTTTGCTGTGCAGAGCTTTTTATTTTGATGTAGTCCCATTTGTTTATTTTCTCCTTAGATTTCATTGCCCTAGGAGCTGTATTGGTCAAGATATTGCTACAACAAATGTCGGCTATTTTGCTGCCTATGGATTCTTCTAAGATTTTTATTTTTCCCATCTTACGTATAAGTCCTTTATCCATTTTGAGTTTATTTTAGTGTATGGTGTAAGTTAGTGGCCTACTTTAATTTTTTTTTTTGCATGTATCTGTCCAATTTTCCCAACACCATTTATTGAAGAGATTGTCTTGACTCCATTGCCTCCTTTGTCAAATATTAACGGAGCATGATGGCTTGGGTGGATATCTGGGTTCTCTGTTCTCTTCCATTAGTCTATATATCTGTTCTTCTTACTCATGATTGCTACAGCTTTTCAGAGTCTTTTTTTTTATTCCAGATAATGTTTTGGAGAGTTTGTTCTAGTTCTTTTATGCCATTGGTATTTTAATGGGGATTGAATTAAATCTATAGATTGCTTTATATAGTATGGACATTTTAATCATTTTGAATCTACCAATACATGAACATGGTATATTCTTCCATTTGTTTATATCTTCCTCTATCTCTTTTTTCAGTGTCCTGTAATTTTCTGAGTATAGGTCTTTTACCTCCTTAGTTAAGTTTGTTCCTAGGTATCTTAATGTTTTTGGTACAATGGTAAGTGGGATTGTTGTTTTTTGTTCGTTTATTTCTCTTTCTGTGAGTTGATTATTGCTGTGTAAAAAAGCCATAAATTTCTGAAATGGGAGCTTTGGCCAGTTATAGCATAATCTGTAAATAATTTTTTCTCCCAACAACATAGAAATAATTGGAGTCTACAACCTCTTGTTTAACATCATAAATCATCCAACTGGGTATAATTATCTATGATATGATTCTAATCCCCTAGAGTGTGGTATATATGTATATATGTATTTGATTATTTATTCATGCATTTATATAATTATTTGTGTATCCTAGTAACATTAAAAAATAAGCTAGACCACAAAGGCTCTTCAGCAAACAAAATCAGACCTCATCATTCTATATCATAAAGAAATAAGTTAGTTGATTAATAACTAAATAAAAGGTTTTAATTCAATAAAGGTTGAATGTTAGCTCCTCCAAATTATCACCAACATACTAGTACATTGTTGATAACACAAGATAGAGTTTATTCCTTACTGCAGTAAGGGAAAGAATGCTACCTCTTTAGAGCAAAGATAGAATCCTAAAAGAGAAAAGGTAAAGTCAAAATTAAGAATTGAAAGTTTAGTTTAAAGTAAATTTTGTATGCAGAGAATTGATTGAGAATTGATGAGGATCACTTTAAAAGTGCAAGATTGGTGAAAACAGCAAAGGAAGGATTTTGAGGTGAGAAATTAAAAAAACAACAACAAAAACTTGGGGTGCAACTGTCTTTTAATGCTTTCCATTGAATAGTTTATCTTTACAATATTTTATAATGATAAAGCAAAGTATTTGCTAAACAAGAAATGTCTGGAAAAGTAAAGAAACGTTAATGAATTTCAGTCATGTTAATGTAGACAGTAGGTATGGTCTTTTTTTTTAGTGTCCAAACGGAATGCCTGGGTTCATGTTTTAGTCTTCACAAAGAATGTCATGTGTCTACCAAACTCATTTTTTTTCCTTACACACTGAAAACACAGCTAAACTACAATTTTCAGTCTCTTCTTCTGTTAAGTAGGGTCCAGTATTTGAGTTCTGCCTAATAGAATGAAAAAGAATATGCACCGGCCTATAAAATGTGCTGAAAAAATCTCCTTCAGTTGGTGGCTGGACACTGATGCCTATGGCACCATTTGGAGCTATGAATGCAATGTGGCGAGCTATGGAATGGAAGGAGCGTAAGTTGTTGAGTGACTTCATGGAGAAGACCTGCTACCTTCCCCTCCTCCTCTCTCCCAACACAATACAAGAGAGAAATAATACTTGTTTTGTATCATTAAATAATTGGGATTTATTTTGTCTTACTTGTCATGACCTTTGCTTGTAATAGCCTAAATTATTCATAATGATCTAAACCCTTCCCTCATTTCTCAGTATTCTCTTGCCTATTATTCATAGTCATTGTCATCATGTTTTGTTTGTGTGTTTGTTTTATGTTTACTGTTTGTTTGATTTTGTTTTTCACATTTGGAATTTAACCTGAGTCTTTTGGCTAAAATTATTTCCCCCTTCTTTTATGTATCTGAATTCTAATTATCTAATAGATCATAGTGTAACTATTGTTTCCTCAGAAAATGGTTTGCTGATTATATATCTTACAAGCCTTGGAGTTCATGTTTCTATTAGATCTACTATCATTCTGTAGTTCTTTATAAAAGTAGTTTTGAAAGTAAGTAAATTTATTTACTTAGGTATAGTTGGTATTCAATATTATATAAGTTATATTAATTTAAAGTGTGTAACATACAGTGATTCAGCATTTTCATACCTTATGTGAAAATTTCCACTAATTCTAATGATCATCTGTCACCTTGCAAACTAATATTAGAGGCCCGGTGCACAAATTCATGCACAGGTGGGGTCTGGCTGGCCCACCCTGATTGGGGCCGATCGGGCTAGGCCTGTCAGGGGGAGGGGCTGTGGGCAGTTGACAGGCCAACCCCACCCCTAATGGAGTGGGGGGCCAATTGGGGTAGGGCCGGCTGGGGAGAGGGTCCGTGGGTGGTTGGCCGGTGGGTCCCCCCCCATCAGGGTGGGAGGGGTTAATTGGGGGTGAGGCTGGCTTGAGGGAGGGGTTATGGGCCGTTGGCTGGCTGGCCCGACCCCCTGGTCAAACTCCCAGTCAAAGGGACAATTTGCATATTAGCCTTTTATTATATAAGATTACTGACTATATTCCCCTTCCCCCTTTTACCCATACTCCACTACCTCTCCCTTCTCTACCATCCCTTTGGTTTCTGTCTCTAAGTCTGTTTTGGGTTTATTTTGTTAGTAAATTTCAGTTGTGTAATTTTTATTTTACAAATGCTTACCCAACCAAAATGTTAATTCCTTGAAAACCGGAAATAACTATATATTGATTATTATTATAAACTTCAGAGATTTTACATCAGGTTTATATTTCATGACCTTCAGAGATATGCACAAGCTACTACTTTCATCCTTCAGGCTACTCCTATTACGAGACTGAACAAAATTCATCACTGAGAACAAAGATTCATAAGCCTGGTTCATAAATAATTTTGAAAGAATGAAAGAAAGGAAGAAAACTAGAAAAAAAAAAAGCTGTAGCTATTAGCCATCTAGTCACTTTTACTGCAGTATTAAATATCTCCTTCATCCTCTTCTTCATTCTATGACTATATTATTACAGTCTCTAGGATCTACCAATTCATGGCTGGAAGAAATGTACCCACTGCCCTGGAAGGCTTGGCTCAGTGGATAGAGCGTCGGCCTGCAGACTGAAGGGTCCCAGGTTTGATTCCGGCCAAGGGCACATGCCAGGGTTGCGGGCTCGGTCCCCAGTGGGGGGCATGTTGGAGGCAGCCAATCAATGATTCTCTCTCATCATTGATGTTTCTATCTCTTTCTCCTTCTCCCTTCCTCTCTGAAACCAGTAAAGAAATATATTTTTTTAAAAAAGAAATGTGCCCACTGACAAAGACTCTCTCCTTGACCAAATTTTAGTCAGGCTCTTCTGAGTGCTTTTTTCAATAAGGCCTCAATCTGGGTCCCCTCATCTTTGTCCTGCATAGACTAGTTCAGGGGTGGGCAACCTTTTTGTGAGTGAGTGCCAAAATCAGCAAAATTTCTGACTCAAAATTCTTCTGCGTGCCAATTCTAATTTTTTGAGAACATGTTACACCTACTTGATATCTCTTAAGGTGTACATATGTGAAGAACCTTGAAGAAATAATAAAATTCATTCAAATGACAAAAACACAGTATATGACAGTGATGGAGAACCTATGATATGCATGTCAGAAGTGACACGCGAGCTCATTTTTTTGGTTGATTTTTCTTTCTTAAATGGCATTTAAATATATAAAATAAATATCAAAAACATAAGTCTTTGTTTTACTATGGTTGCAAATATCAAAAAATTTCTATATGTGACATGGCACCAGAGTTAAGTTAGGGTTTTTCAAAATGCTAACACGCCGAGCTCAAAAGGTTCGCCATCACTGGTATATGATGATGAAAAATACATTTATTTTTTAATGTATACATGTACACTGATAGTCTGACAGAAAACTTTATGACTCTGTTTGATATTATCAGTGGGACTTTTGCTGCTGCATCACTGATGACAGAGATTTTACATCAGGTTTATATTTCTTGACCTTCAGAGATGTGCACGAGCTACTACTTTCATCCATCAGGCTACTCCTATTACGAGACTGGACAAAATTCATCACTGAGAACAAAGATTCACAAGCATATGTGGATGAAACCAAAACACTGGTCAGATCTAGGAAGGCAGGGAGAGTTAAGGCAGAGGCATAGAAATTGCTCTTCCCCTCTCTCGTTAATCCATGTCTATGGTCTTTAAGATAACTTGTTATGTAAAATTATTTATTTATCTAAGATGCATCTACACTGAATTTATCTGAAAAATAAAAAAGTTGATATTAAGAAAAAAATTGTAAATGGAAGATTATAAGAGAGGGTTTCGCATGCCAGCGAAAGTTACTGGCGTGCCATGTTTGGCACAAGTGCCAGGGGTTGCCCACCCCTGGACTAGTTTTAATAAAAATTCTGAATAAGATAATTTAGATAGAATTCCACACTCTTGATATCTAATCACTCTCAATATCTGATCCAATTGCTTATCTCTTACTACTGGTATTTGATTACTCTTGCCTGCAGCAAGAATCTTGTTATGTCAGTTAAAAACTCTTCTACCTTTCCTTGATGTCTCCTTTTAGTAATTTTCCATCCTCTGACCCCTCACCTGTTCCTTGGCTATCAACCCCACCTGCTTGCTATATTCAGAATTGAGTACAGTTCTCTACTGAGATCTCTTTTCCCTATTGCATTGGTTCCTGAGTGGAACTTGTTTTTAAAACTTTAACTACTGCCTGGCTCTGGTTTCCTTTAATATGAGATCACAGGACCTCTCTCCAAATAGTCCCACCTAGAAATACACACACTGCACACTCCATCCAGTTTGATCTGGGAATCTCATTATAAGGGTTACTGATATCTGTGATGATTATATAACTCATTTTTTTTCTAGAAAATTTCTATATTTTCTTATAGGTGTTAATAGCAGTGCTTTCACTCTCAACACAGTACAGTTTGGATAAATTGCATGGTCAACCTACTGATAAATAATAATCTGAAGTATACTATAAATTGTAAGTGTTTGAGAAAAAATCAATTCTAATTGGGCAGCATCAAACCAGAAGTGGTTAGGAGTGCTCTACTAACAGGAGCTAGGGGCAAAGTTTTTTTCTAAAATAGACATGGAAACAAAGCAAGGCAATTATTTCATTGGTGAAAGCATAAGCAGATGCATTATTTGGGGAGTTTAATTGGCTGTTTGTGATTGATTGTTCTTCTTACCCCTGAGGCATAATAGGAATTGACTGTGGTGTAGGTTTCAGTTTACTTACATAGGTTACCAAGGCAATAGAGCCACCTCAGTTTAATGGCCTTCTTGTTTGATTACTTTAACACTACTATTGTCTGATATATTATGATGTAAATATTTTAAGGAAAAGATTATCTTTCATGGATTTTCTCACACAAGCTACACATTCTGAACCTGCCATGAATCATAACATATTAGTAGGTTCATTATAAGCTGATGTAGTTAAGCCTTTGGGAAATACCATTAAAATCTTTAAGCTACATTGGTATCAATTGGTTTCTTAAAACAATAATTGCACGTAGTATATGCTTTTTTTAAAATATATTTTTTACAGAGAGGGATAGAGAGTTAGAAACATAGATGGGAGAGAAACATCGATCAGCTGCCTCCTGCACACCTCCTATTGGGGATGAGCCCGCAACCAAGGTACATGCCCTTGACCGGAATTGAACCTGGGACATTCTAGTCTGCAGGCTGACGCTCTATCCACTGACCCAAACCAGTTAGGGCTGCATGTAGTATATACTTTGAGGAGTTGATGAAACTTCCCAAAGGACTAATTTACTCCTCAGAGGTGACTTTACATACTGAAAGTATCTGGAACAATCCTATCTAATAAAAGAGAAACATGGTAATTAGCGTACATCTGCTACCCTTCCCATTGGCTAATCAGGGCGATATGCAAATTAACTGCCAGCCAAGATAGCGGCCAGCAGCCAGGCAGCTTAAAGCGAACATGAGGCTTGCTTGCTTCAGCGATGGAGGAAACCAACGTTCCCCGTCTGCCTTGCCGGCCTCTGAGCTTACAGTTTGAAACATTGTAACAAATACAGAAGCTAAACAAAACCCCAGAAACCTGCTTTCAGCCCTCTGGGATCTCAGAGCTGGAGTTGATACAGTGTTTCGATTATAGAACCCAAACAAATCATATACCTGCTTTCAGCAGCAGAGGCCTCAGAGCTGGAGCCAGAGCTAAAGCTGGCCCAGAATAAAAAAAAAGAAAAAAAGGAGCAGTTGGGGGCTTCAGTCACCTGCCAGCCTGAAAACAGCCCTCAGCCCCTCTCCCAGACTGACCAGGCACCCCAGTGGGGACCCCCACCCTGAAGGGTGTGTGACCAGCTGCAAACAGCCATCATCCCCTCACCCAGACTGGCCAGGCAACCCAGTGGGGACCCCCACCCTGATCCAGGACACCCTTCAGGGCAAACCAGCCGGCCCCCACCCGTGCACCAGGCCTCTATCCTATATAGTAAAAGGGTAATATGCCTCCCAGCACCGGGATCAGTGGAGCTGAGAGGCCTCCCGGCACTGGGATCAGTGTGACAGGGGGCAGCACCCAAACCCCCTGATCACCCTGCGGCTCTGTGTGTGACAGGGGGCAGGGCCACAACCTCCCTATCCACCCTGCTCTGTTCCTGACAGGGGAAGGCACCCCAACCCCCTGATCAGCCCTGATCTGTGTCTGATAGGGGGGAGCTCCCCAACCCCCTGATCGCCCTGCAGCTCTGTGTGTGACAGGGTGTGGCGCCCCAACACCCCCACCCACAGGTCCTGCTCTGTGTATGACGGGGTAGATCCATAACCTCCCCATTGGCCCTGCCCTGAGTGTGACAGTGGCGGCGGCGCCCCAACCCTCTGATTGGCCCTGCTCTGTGGGTGATAGAAGGTGGTTCCCAAACACCCCCTCCACGGGCCCTGTTCTGTGTGTGACGGGGTAGATCCATAACCTCCCCATTGGCCCTGCCCTGAGTGTGACAGTGGCGGCGCTCCAACCCCCTGATCGGCCCTGCTCTGTGGGTGACAGGAGGGAGCTCCCCAACCCCCTGATGGGCCCTGCTCTATGCATGACAGGGTACGAAGCCCCAACCCCTATGATGTGCTCTGCTCTGTGCGTGACAGGGGGCAGCGCCCCTACTCCCCATTCGGGCCTGCTCTGAGCCCGACCAGGGGCTGCACCTAGGGATTGGGCCTGCCCGCTGCCACCTGGGAGCAGGCCTAAGCCAGCAGATTGTTATCTACCGAGGGGTCCCAGACTGCGAGAGGGAACAGGCCGGGCTGAGGGACCCCCTTCTCCCCCCGAGTGCACTAATTTTTGTGCACCGGGCCTCTAGTCCTATATAATAAAAGGCTAATGTACAAATTTCTCCTTGACTGGGAGTTTGACCAGGGGGTGGGGCCAGTCTACCAACCGCCCACAGCCCCTCCGTCAATTTGACCCCACCCCCGATTGGCCGTCTACCACCCTGATCAGGAGTGAGGCTGGCTGCCCCCCCCCCTCAGCTCCTGCCCCCAATCAGTCCTGATCAGGGCAGGATGGCCGGACCCCACCCGTGCAAGAATTTGTGCACCAGGCCTCTAGTAATTATAATTACAATCAGTCAAAGAGAGAATTGGGCATTTGCTTTAATGTTATTTCTTTGCTGCTATAAAAATTCTCTCAGGCAGGACTATACCTTCTACAAACTGAAATGTAACATGAAACACACCACCACCTCTAGCATGATTTTCCCATTATGTTTCATAGATGTAAGAAACAATAATAAGTGAGAATAACTATACTAGTATTTAGAAAGTTTTATAATGTCACCAAATTGGTATCTGTTATCTAATAGTAAATAAGGCAAACAATTAATACTTGGGTAAAGTCTTTTAAGGGTTTGGAAGGTCCCTTGAATTCGTAGGGATCCCAAAGAAATAATTATATCTGAATATATTTGAGGTTGAGATTTAGATTTGATTAATTTGTAATTTATTTTTCTTTTATTCTTTCATCTGTTTCCCAAATTGTAAACAAGTAAGTGTATTCTGCGTTCAATATATATATATACACACACACACTGTGGAAGTTATAAAAAAGAGTACATCACAATCCTATGTTCAATTTAATGTCATTAAGCATGGTAGAAAAGATAGGCAAAACAAAAACCAAAAGTGCTTAAAATACCTGAACTGTGTTTAGGAAATATTGAGGGGAGGAGTCTTAGAGAAGATGAAATTTAGTTATAGTATTAATAGCATAGTTGCCCAGAGCGAACAGAACCACTTAGTTCACTGAATTCTGAGAAATAATAAATAGATATTATATGTTCCTGAGAGTTTATGTATCTTTTATCACTATTATTTTATCAATAGATAACTGATCTATTGGAATGAGAGAATAAAAGATGAATAGAAGATTTTTCCTATTTGCTGCTTATAATTTGAGTCTTATTATTGTGAGACTAGAGGCCTGGTGGACAAAAATTTGTGCACTCAGGGGGGTCCCTCATCCCGGCCTGCACCCATTCACAGTCCAGGACCCCTTGGGGGATGTCCACCTATCGACTTAGGCCCACTCCCCGGGGGATCAGGCCTAAGCTTGCAGTCAGACAAGCTTCTGGCAACCAGGGAGCCCTTGGGGGATGTCCGACTAAAGGCTTAGGCCCCCAAGGGATCGGGCCTAAACCGTTAGTTGGACATTCTTAGTGCTGCCACGGAGGTGGGAGAGGCTCCTGCCACCACTTCTGTGCTGGCCAGCCATGAGCCAGCTTCTGGCTGAGTGGCACTCCTCATATGGAAATGCACTGACCACCAGGGGGAAACTCCTGCATTGAGCGTCTGCCCCCTGGTAGCTAGTAGGCATAATGGCAACAGGCCATTCTGCCGTTCAGTCAATGTGCATATTAGCCTTTTATTATTATTATATAGGAGGTCCCTATTTCCCCCCTTTTGCCCCCTCTACCCAGCTCTTGCCCCCCACTTTTCTTTTCTTTTTAATTCTAGTTATTTTTTTAATTAAACTCTTTATTGTTCAGATTATTACATTTGTTCCTCTTTTTTCCCCCCATAACTCCCCTCCTCCCAGTTCCCGCCCCACCCTCCGCCCTCACTCCCCACCCACTGTCCTCATCCATAGGTGCACGATTTTTGTCCAGTCTCTTCCCGCATCTCCCACACCCCTTTCCCCCCCAAGAATAGTCAGTCCATTCCCTTTCTATGTCCCTGATTCTATTATGATCATCAGATTATTTATTCACTTGATTCTTAGATTCACTTGTTGATAGATGCATGTTTGTTGTTCATAATTTGTATCTTTACCTTTTTCTTCTTCTTCCTCTTCTTAAAGGATACCTTTCAGCATTTCATATAATACTGGTTTGGTGGTGATGAACTCCTTTAGCTTTTCCTTATCTGTGAAGCTCTTTATCTGACCTTCAGTTCTGAATGATAGCTTTGCTGGATAAAGTAATCTTGGTTATAGGTTCTTGGTATTCATCACTGAATATTTCTTGCCATTCCCTTCTGTCCTGCAAAGTTTCTGTTGAGAAATCAGCTGACAGTCGTATGGGTATTCCCTTGTAGGTAACTGAGTTTCTTTCTCTTGCTGCTTTTAAGATTCTCTCTTTGTCTTTTGCTCTTGGCATTTTAATTATGTTGTGTCTTGGTGTGGTCCTCTTTGGATTCCTTTTGTTTGGGGTTCTCTGCGCTTCCTGGACCTGTAAGTTTATTTCTTTCACCAGGTGGGGGAAGTTTTCTGTCATTATTTCTTCAAATAGGTTTTCAGTATCTTGCTCTCTCTCATCTTCTGGCACCCCTATAATTCTGATGTTGGTACGCTTGAAGTTGTCACAGAGCCTCCTTACACTATATTCGTATTTTCGGATTCTTTTTTCATTTTGCTTTTCTGGTTGGGTGTTTTTTGCTTCTTTGCATTTCAAATCTTTGCCTTGATTCTTGGGCTCCTCTGGTCTGCTGTTGGGAGTCTGTATAGTATTCATTATTTCAGTCCTTGTATGCTTAATTTCTAGTTGGTTCTTTAGCATAACATCGGGGGTCTCATTAGATTTCTTGAGGATCTCACTACATTTATCAACGGCTTCTAGACAGTTCTTAAGAGACCTTAAAAGTGTGGTTCTGAACTCATTATCCTCCATTGACAGTTTTGTCTTGTTTCTTTGTCTCCGCATTTTTTATGCTTTCTTGGTGCACCCCCTAGTGGTCTTTATGCGCAGTCTTGTTGTAGTTAAGCCTTGATTGTTGTTGGCAATACTGGGGGTGATTTGACCTCCAGGCTAACTGGCTATGAGAGTCTGCTGTGTCTGCAGTGGGAGAGCTTCTGTGCTGGATCTCTAGGGCGGTGCTAATCTAGCGTTTGCCTGAGGCTATCAGGCAAATGGCTCTGCGCAGCGCTTGGGCGGGGCGGGTCCCCAGGGATCTACAGGGTGGGCCGGAGCGAGCAGATATGGCTGCTCTCAGTTCCGTCCCTAGGGGCTCTGCCTCACAGAGTCCCAGAAACCACTGCAAACCTCGGAGAGAAAGCTGCCTTCGAGTTCCGACTGAAGCCAGACAGTCCCGCTTCTCCCGTTTGAGTCTGGGTCCCTAGAGACTCGCCCGGATCTGGAGCTCAGAGTCTGAAACTCCCTCCTGATTGAAAACAACAACCGTGCCCTCCGTCGCCAGCCCGCTCCGCGCGCACTCCACACCTGAGTATTTCACTTCAGCACTGCGCCTCCTCTGAGTCTGGGTATGATATTCTCTTTCCTCCTAGTTGTAGAGTTTCCATTCAGCCAGCCTTCCTGTGGTTCTGGATGATGTCCGTTCTGTCTTTTAGTTGTTTTTTGAAGTGGTTGTTCGAGGCAGCAATCTCCGGCGTTAACCTATGCCGCCATCTTGGTTTCTCCCCCCCCACACACTTTTCTCTGGCCATCACCATACTGTTGTCTGTGTCCATGGGTTGTGCATATATTTTCTTTGGCTAATCCCTTCTTTAAATTCACTTCTTGCCGAAACCGGTTTGGCTCAGTGGATAGAGCGTCGGCCTGTGGACTGAAAGGTCCCGGGTTCGATTCCAGTCAAGGGCATGTACCTGGGTTGTGGGCACATCCCCAGTAGGAGGTGTGCAGGAGGCGGCTGATCAATGTTTCTCTCTCATCGATGTTTCTAACTCTCTATCTCTCTCCCTTCCTCTCTGAAAAAAATCAATAAAATATATTTAAAAAATAAATAAATAAATAAATAAATTCACTTCTTTAAATTTTTATTTTCAGATAAGTGCTTATAACTGCACTATTATATATTTTCTATTATATCATTTAGAATTAAGATATTTTTTAATTGAACCCTTGTAAATTTTAGCACAATTTAATAAATTATGCTAGAAGCAATTAGGAGATTTTTCATGTAATGCAGATACATTTCAATTAATTTTTTATTAATTTTTAATTTTTTAATATTTAATTTTAAATAATCTCATACATGTAAAAAAAACTATAAAATACTATAGTATATTATATGTACCCTTCACCCAATTTCTTAGGTGTTAATAATTTAAACATAACTATTAAACAACTAAAAAAACTTGGAATATACTTTTCTTATAATCTCTTTAATGTTACTTAATCCATTTACTTTGTTTTTGTTGATCTTCACCCAAGGATAATTTTCCATTGAATTTTAGAGAAAGTGAAGGGAAAGGGAGAGACACATTGATTGGTTGCCTCTTGCACATGCTCTGATAGGGACTGGGGATCAAGCCAGCAACTGAGGTATATGCCCTTGACTGGAATTGAACCTGGGACCCTTCAGTCCAAGGGCTGATGCTCCATCCACCGAGCAAAACAGGCTGCAGCTTAATTTATTTACTTTTAATCTATATGTGTCTTTATATTTAAAGTCGGTTTTGTTTTTGATTCACCCTCATAATCTGTCTTTTAATTGGTGCATTTATGTCACTGACTTTCAGAGTGCTTACTGATAGAGTTACTACCATATCTGGCGGTTTCTGGGGCTTCTGGGGCCGCCTTCAGGGGCCGGCCTGCCTGCAGTATGCAAATTAGCTGCCATCTTTGTTGGTGGTTAATTTGCATATCCCACTGATTAGCCAATGGGAGGCATAGCGAAGGTATGGTCAATTACCATGTTTGTCTATTATTATATAGGATAGTGGATCCATAAGTATTTTCTAACATGCAAGTAAATTCAGTTTTTATTATTTCTAGAATGTAAAATTTAAAAATATAGTAGGAAAGTTGGATATCTGAACATTTGAAGTCCAAATTTTGCTTATTCAGTTTAACAGTGTAATCTATTATGATATAAACATTTTTGTTTTCTTGAGAATAAATTCCTGGTGGATGACTTATACTTACTTGTAGAAAAAAATGATAGGAAACTAAATATAATTTGTTTCCATTTCTGAAAGTAATTTATTATTTAGTAATTTGATTTTACATATTCTCTGAATTATGTAGCTAAAGTCATAAGTAAATAAAATACTCCACCAAACCAAGAAACATCAATTCAAATTCAAAAACTATTAATTATTTTGTTAATTCTGTAGCAAGATTTCTTTTTCAAGCAATTATTTTTAAAATCTTCAATGAAGAGAGATTTTTATGCAATATGTTTTTAATTGCCATATTATAAGTAAATGGAGTTATCAAAATACTGATAGAAAAATGCATATCATTTTCTAAAGCATCTTTATTACTATACTAGAGGCCCAGTGCACGAATTTGTGCACAGGTCAGGTATGGCCGGCCCGGCCCCAATCAGGGCTAATCTGGGCTAGGCCTGTTGGGGGAGGAGGTGGCGGGAGGTTGGCCAGCTGGCCATGCCCCTATCAGGGCCGGCCAGCTGGGGAAAAGGGCTGCAGGCTGGCCATGGGGAGGGGCTGTGGGTGGGGGGCCAGCTGGCCACGCACCCAAATGGGGTGGGGGTGCCAATTGGGGGCCAGCGGCCTGGGGGAGGGGCCATGGGTGATTGGCTGGCCCTGCCCATGATTGGGGTGGGGGGCCAATCTGGGGTGGGGACTGGTGGGGAGAGGAGCTAGAGGAGATTGGCTGGCCAGCCCCACACCCTATTGGTGTGTGTGGGGCGGTGATCAGAGATAGGGCTAGCCAAGGGGAGGGTCTGCGGCCCAATTTGGGGGGTGGGAGCCCATCGGGGAATGGCTGGCCAGGGGGAGGGGCTGCAGGAGGTTGGCCACCCTGCCCTGCCCCCTATTGGGGTGGGAGATGTTTGATCAGGTGCAGGCTGGCCAGGGGGAAGGGAGGAGGCATTTGGCTGGCGGCCCGCTCTTTTTTTTTTTTTTTTTTTTTTTGAAACTTCACAACTTTTATTTGTGGTGCCTGTGCTATGTCTTGAAAATACCTTCTCCCCCTGCCCCAGACAGTGACAGGGAGGGAGCATCAAAAAATAGAAGACATTCCTCCCTGTTTCCCATGGACCCTATATACAGGCCCACCTGGCCCAGGCCAGCGGGATGCTTGGCACATTCTCGGATTCCTGCTCAGGGACGGGAAGAGTGACTGGTGACAGCACACATGACAGGGGACCTCCGGGCACTAGTCCTGGCACTTCCTGGTTCTCGGTTCCTTCCTGGTCCTGTCTGCAGCCCTGATTCTCCTACCTGGCTCAGCCTCCTGTCTCCATCCTGGCCTCAGATGGCCCCCTTGGCTCCTGGAGGCTCTGTCCTCCCCTTCCAGCCTGGAGGTCCCAAGGGGAGGTTATGGCTTCTCAGAGACTCCCCTTCAGCCCTGTCACTCGTGTTCACACAGGGGAAGGGGTGTGGTTGGCAGAAGCAGCTGTATAAATGCGGGGGCAGGGGCAAGTTCTCCGGGGTCACTTTGACAGTTTGCTGATGATGTGGATCAGGGCCTTGTTCTCATCCTTGAGATGCTGGTTGTCAGCCCGGAGGTTGGACAGGCCCTTCAGCTCCTCTTTCAGCTCAGTGGCCTTGTGCTCCAGGGCCCTGCACTCAACTCTCTCTAGCTCAAGGAGGGCCAGCCTCTCTTTAAAGCGCTCTGGGCTCTGTGTGGTGCACTCCAGCTCCACCTTGAGCTGCGCCAGCCACAGCGTGGTCTTGGTCAGGGCCTCACGAATTCTCTCGTTCTCAACACGCAGCTCTTCGTAGAGCTTCCTGAAGCCTCCCTTGGGCTCTCGGGCTGGGGTTCTGGATTGAGTGCCCACTGCCTCCGGGGGGGAAGAGCTAGATTCTGGGCTGATGTCGGCTGGCTTCACCTCCTCCCCCTTTGCAGGCCCTCTCCTCTCCTTGCCACCTCTGCAGTGCTCCCTGGAGGTCTGTGATCTCTGTCCCTGCCTGTCAGGTGCCTCTACTCTCTGGGCAGGGCCATCAGAATTCTAAACCCCAGGGACTCAAGGCTTCCAGGAAGGGTCCAGGCTCTGTGTGACCCGGCTCTTGATAGGGATGGAAGAGTCCAATCAGGGGCAGGCTGGCAGGGGGCAGGGGCTGAGAGATTGGCCCGCCAGCCCCACCCCCTGATCGGGCAGTTCACTAGCTATGGTGGGTGTCATAGCAACTGGTCATTATGGTCCTTATGGCCATTACGGTCGCTGGCTTTTTATATATATAGATGAGGCACAGCTATCTCTGTGATTTAATTATCATCATAGGTCTCCATTTTTACTAATAAATTGTTTTCTGTATAATTTCCCTAACTGAATTCATACAACATTAAAATATTATCATCTGGGTGTTATAATAGTTAAGTATAAATTGAATATTTAGAAAATTAAAACCTAGTGTAATATAGTTTAACTACAATCACTTTTCATTGGTTTATTAGTAGACATGCTATTAATTTCTAATGCTGAGGATTATTTTATTTTACATTGTAAAGTAACTATAGTCTTATTTTCTTAAAAATTATTCCTAGACCAAAACTTGGTAGAAAGCAATTAAGGAAATTTTAGAATAAAAGTTAATAATCATAATTCTTAAAATCATACTTACCTATTGTAAAAAAAAAAGAAATATTGATATTTCAAATTATAATTACTTCTTCAAAGATGGGAACAGTTAATTTTTATGTGCTAGTTCATCATAGTCTGTATAATTCTTGAACCCCAAAAAGTTAAACAAATGAAAATGAGGGTTCTCTTCCATTTTAGTAATGTATCTTTGCTTTCTTTTTGTCCCCCAAAGCCTATTTTATTGTTTGTTTGTTTGAAATTTAGGCTCTCAGATTTCCTGAAATTTGAACACCATTGGCTTAAAAAGTAGTGGATGATATTAGTAGATATATTTTTTTCCTTTTGCACTTGAGAAACTTGCTATTAAAATTATGAATGGATATAAATATTAATAATCTACCATGTCACTAGATATTAAAATAGAGTTATAATTAAAAATCCTTTGAAAGTTTGAGAAATGCTGTAACATTTCACTATTCACTTGAGATTTATTAGATGATATAGTTAAGATCCTGGTTCCAATTTAGATCAGTTACTAACATGAAATGATAAGACATTTATGCAAAAATAACCATCTCCTTCCCAGAAAGGACTGGACTAAGTCATAGAGGTGTATCTTATCTATAAAAATTACACTGAGAGTCTGACAACTTTCTGCTTAGGTCTGAAACTTGAGAGAAAATTGTCGTAAACAATAATTTATAGATTGAGCAAAAGGCTGTTTGGCTATTGTTATTATTATAAATAATACTAAAAAATGAAGGAAATTCATTTGATATATTGAGCAAGCAAACAGAACACATAAAAGTCAAAATACCTTACAGGCTAATTGACAGACTTGTTAATGTTCTCTCACCACATTCAACACATTCCAGCTCCTTGTAAAAAGTCAATTCTCTTCCCCAGTGTAATTTGTGGTTCATTAACTTTCAGTTGGTTAGAAGTAAAAAATTACTGGAGGGTCAGGTAGGTTTATACCAGTTTAAAAGAAACAATTATTAGGGAAAAAAATGGTCCTTCAGGATTTAAGTTTTTATTGTTCAGTAAACCTCCTTGAATTAACTTTCAGTGCAGTTTTAGAAAGCACCAAATGTCTGTTGGAAGAGAAAAAAAATAAAGAAATACATCAATAAAATGTTTTATGTGAAATCATAAGAATAACTGAATATTTATTGTTCCTGAACAATTGCTGTATTTTGACCTCATTAATGACTTTGTATTTTCTGCCTATAAATGTAGCTTGGTCTCAAAATCCCACAGCAGATAACCGTAGTTATAACAACAGATAACTAATTGTGCAAATTTCTCTTCCTGTTGAATCAATAAAATAATTGTATTTTGGCCTTTAAGTAAATAGAATGGTATTGAATAGATAAAGCACACCACTTGATTTTCACACCTATGGCTCAGTGTGTTAATGTTGACCACTGTGGTTAAAAGATAAATCAAAGTCAAATTATGGAAAAAAAATGGCAATGGAAGTACTGAATTCAACAAAGTTATACCTGTGGGAGAGAGGATCAAATGCAGACTAGCTAAGATTTAAAGGTCAAATCTGTGTTACTTTAGTTGAGATCCAGCTGTGAAAAGTGTGATGAATTAGTGGTGGACAAAAGAATAGGGTATTTTTATTATTGTTGCATTTATCTCCTGGATTACCTTGATTGGCAGAAATACATACAACCACGGGTTTCTGAGGCTTTTATTCTCTCGTATTGACAAGAATGTGATAAGAAAGCCTAAGACCTCTACACTTCCAAGTGAACTGATAGTAAGACCAAAGAGAAAACAAAATTACCAAAAGGATTTGATAAGACTATCTTCTCAAAAGCATATACCTATTTAGACTTTAGCAATTATTGAATTCTTTAAAGCTGTCACTGGATAGTCTACATGAATAAGTAAAGGACCAGTTGTGACAGTGGCAATGAATTACTAGTCTATTTTTTCTTGTTAATTAGTAAGTTTGAACACATTAAGAGCCACATATGAAAAATAAGAATGCAAAAGGAACTTTGCACAAAAATTAACAAAAACTTCTGAAATGTGAAAAATTTTGTTTAGGTTATTTGGAATTAGGTAATAAATATTGATTCAGAAATTAAATCAGTGATGTATTTAACCCACCACTATAAATGATTCATTTCTAGATCTTTGAAACAAGTCATATATGTTAATGCCTTGGGTTGCTTTTGTTAGAATTATTTTTTGTCAGATATCTTTGACAAGTTTGCTAATGCATTAAACAAATGGTTTAAGGAAATAATGTTTTGTTTGTTTTCTCCTTTCAAAGTTTCCTTTGGAGTGCTAGACATCTTTTCCAGTTAAGTAGAAGTCTGAAGGAAAATATTAACAAAATAAGGAATAAGCATGCCTAAGAACTGGCTACAATGATGTTGCTTTCAATTGCTTGGATTAGCAGTATGGTGCAATTACATAATTATTACTACTGAAATTAAAGTTATAGATGGGATGGGGTCTGGGGGAATGAGTAAAAAAGGTGAAAGAATTAAGAAGTACAAATTGGTTGTTAAAGAATAGTCATGGGGATGTAAAGTCCAGCATAGGGAATATAGTCAATAATATTCTAATAACTGTGTATAGTGTCAGATGGGTGTGAGATTTATTGGGTTGATCACTTAGTAAGCTATATAATGTCTAATCACTGGAGTGTACATCTGAAACTAATGTAAAATAATATGTCAACTGTATTTCAAAAATAAAAATGATTTAAAAATGAAAAAAAAATAAATAATTAGTTATAAATGGAAGAGTTCACATTTAGCTACTTAGCATTGCCCGATGCAAGAAATTAACCAAGAATTGTGCAAATCATTCTCTTAGAAATAAGAAAACAAAAACTTATTTTAGCTAAAAAGGAGGTTAAAAGCATGTTACTGAATATGTAAATTGACTTATGTTTTTGAAATGGGGTTTTATAAAGTAATTGAATATAATTGAAAGCTGGAGTTTACTTTCAAACAATGATTCTTTTAAATAATTATTATATGCTAAGCACTGAATTAAGGGCTTTATTTTCTAATAACATATTAGCTTCACAACAAATTAAGAGCCATATACCATTATTACTGCCATTTATATATGTGATTAAGTGATTTGTTGGAAGTAACAAAATTAATACATGTTTGAGTCTTTTTGGTTAGGTTATTTGACTGCTTTATTATATCACAGAGAGCTGCCTTATAACTAAGCCATTAGCATTTGTTTGGCCTTTGAAAATACTTTAGGAATATATATATATATTTATATATATTTGGATTGGCCCTCTTTTCTAACTATATAGTAATATCATACTCCATCTTAGGCCAATAGCTGAGAAGCAATATTATAACAACACCAGAGGCCTGTTGCATGAAATTCATGCACGGGGTGTGGGGGTTTGTCCCTCAGCCGGCCTGCATCCTCTCCAATCCGGGACCCCTTGGGGGATATCTGACTGCCAGTTTAGGCTTGCAGATATGGGGCCTAAACCGGCAGTCAGACATCCCTCTCATAATCTGGGACCGCTGGCTACTAACTGCTCACCTGCCTGCCTGCCTGATCTCCCCTTACCACCTCTGCCTGCTGGCCTGATGCCCCTAACTTCTCCCTGCTGGCGACCTGATCACCCCCTAACTGCTCCCCCTGCCGACCTGATCGCCCCTAACCGTCTCTGCTTTGCCCCTGCCACCATGGCTTTGTCTGGAAGGATGTCCAGAAGATGTCCAATCTAATTAGCATATTACCCTTTTATTAGTATAGATTTACAACTGAGTAAAAATTTAGATTAATCATTACTGATTAATATTTAATTCTTGTAGTACACATTCATTAATTCAAAAAAGATAAACGAGTTCTTACTAGGAACAGTATAATGTAATGTTGCTATGGTTTGAATGTTGCATTTCTCCAAAATTCATGTTGAAAAGTAACTACCAAGGTGATGGTATTCAGAGGTGGAACATTTGGGAGGTGATTAGGTCATGAAATCAAAGCCTTCATTAATGGTATTATTGCCCTTTTTAAAGAGACCTCACAGAGCTCCCAACCTTTCTACCATGTGAGGATATAGCACACAATGATAGTCTACAGCTTGGCTCTCACCAGAATGCAGTCATGCTAGCTCCTTGATTTTGAACTTCCTAGCCTCCAGATCTTTGAGATATAAATTTGTTTTATAAGCTTGCCAGTTTGTGATATTGTGTTATAGCAGCCCAAATGGACTAAGGTAACACTAACTTTTAGTTCACTTCTAAGCATACCATAGAGCAGTGGTCGGCAAACTGCGGCCCCTTGAGTGTGGCTCTTCCACAAAATACCACGTGCGGGCGCGCACGTACAGTGTGATTAAAACTTTGTGGCCACACTCAAGGGGCCAAAGAGCCGCATGTGGCTCGCGAGCCGCAGTTTGCCGGCCACTGCCATAGAGTGATTAAAAAGATACACAAGTTCATTAATTTTGAGGTTTATATTCCAGATGGGGGAAATAGATCATAAACAAACAAATAAAAAACTTGCTTAGAAATCTGTGAGAAAAAGGTTAATTTTGTACTAGTATACACAGAGATCCTCGGTAGTCTCCCATTCAATCCATTGGAACAATGTCAACTCTGGTTTCATTACTCATCTATGTAGCTGTTGAAGCAATATAGAAGCATTTACATTTCTTTACTTTGGAGCTAGACTTCGGTATACAGCTATGCACCCCATAACAACATTTTGGCCACATGCATCATGGTGGTAGGAGATGACAGCTCTGTGTATGTTACTTCCCGGGAAGACCTTCCTGTGGGAGAAGATGTGGAGGTGGAAGAGCAATATCCATGATTATGAATAGGCCCAGGATAATGTATGTGTGTGTCTTAGTTTTTAACAAGAAAAGTTTGAAAAGTAAAAATAAATAAATAAATAAAAACTTACAGAATAAGATAAAAAGAAAGAAAACAATTTTAAACAGGTGTACTATGCATATGTTTTAAGTTAATTATTGCAAAGGTGTTGAAAAGTTAAAAAATTTTAATTGTTTATTAAGTAAAACCATGATAGTTAGTTAAGATTAATTTATTATTGAAGAAAGAAAAAATATATTTTTTTATAAATTTAGTGCGGTTTAAGTGTATAGTATTTATAAAATCTACAGTAGTTTACAATAATGCCTTTAGGCCTTCACATTCACTCACCACTTACTCACTGACTTACCCAGAGCAACTTCCAGTTCTGCAAACTCCATTTAGAGTAAGTGCCCACTATAGGTATGCCATTTTCAAATGTTTTATACTATATTTTTATGTACCTTTTCTATGTTTATATACACAAATATTTATCATTGTGTTACAATTGTCTACAGTGTTCAGTACAGTACCATGTTGTACAGATTTGTAGCCTGGGTTCAGAAGGCTATACCCTAGAGCAGTGATGGCGAACCTTTTGAGCTCGGCGTGTCAGCATTTTGAAAAACCCTAACTTAACTCTGGTGCCGTGTCACATAAAGAAATTTTTTGATATTTGCAACCATAGTAAAACAAAGACTTATATTTTTGATATTTATTTTATATATTTAAATGCCATTTAACAAAGAAAAATCAACCAAAAAAATGAGTTCGCGTGTCACCTCTGACATGCGTGTCATAGGTTCGCCATCACTGCAGAGCCTAGGTGTCTAATGGGCTATACCAGTGTTCGGCCAACTGCGGCCCCTTGAGTGTGGCTCTTCCACAAAATACCATGTGCGGGCGCACACATACAGTGTGACTGAAACTTCGTGGCCACACTCAATAGGCCAAAAAGCCGCATGTGGCTTGCGAGCCGCAGTTTGCAGACCACTGGGCTATACCATCTACATTTGTGTAAGTACTCTCTATGATGTCTTTCTCAGACCATATACTTGTTGTTAGGTGATGCATGACTACGTATTTCAGGCCCATCAGCAGCTACTTGCTAATTTTATAAACTTGGGAAAATTATATAATCTCTAAACCTGAGTTTCCTCATCTATGAAATGGAAATTTGTATCAGCTTCTTAGAGTTAACGATGATGATAATATTATGATGTTGATAAATAAACTTAAAACATTTAAAGAAAATAATGAAAAACCTTAGGTTTTCCTTCTTCATATAAAACTTTCCCACCACTTTTAAACAATATTTTTATGATCTGTGGTTGTTAGGCTTGTTGAAATAGCATTTAATATGCAACTGTTGTATGCCATGCTGTATGCTATCCACTGGAGAAAAAGCTTCAAAAAAAAAATAAATAATATGGTTATCAAGAGTCTTATAGTCCAGGGAGGAAAAAAGACATAAAACAAATAATTTTAGTATAATGTGTTGTTTTTCCTTTTTACAGAAAATAATTACTTTTTCTCTCTCATTCTGCTCTAGGCTCCCATATATAAATCAGCTAGTGACTAGAACTAATTGATTGCTATAATAAAACACAGTAAGCCAGGTATTAGGAAGAGAACTGAGAGCTTTATGATAGTTATATAACCACATTATCTGTAAGGCAGGGCTACAGTTAGCTGTACTCAGAAAATAAAAGTATCCAATTAAAAATACTTTATTCAGAAAAAAATGTTTTAATGTAGTTATGTCTAAAGGTGCTAATATTTGTATTTTAACAAAGGATTTAGGGTAGGAATACATCAGCCTTTTTACTCTTGATGTGTTTGGAAGATCTCAAAAGAAGATACTGCCCAAAAATGGAATGGTCCCTTAAGGTGTAGCTGTTCATGAGAAAGAGAAGCTGTTAAGACTAAAAGCTTTCTTGCATCTTTTATACATAGATATTTTTAAACTAGCGGCCCGGTGCACGAAATTCATACATGGGTGGGGTCCCTGGGCCTAGCCTGTGATCAGAGCCTATTGGGGCCATCTCGCCCAGTCCCGATTGGCAGCCAGCTGCCAGGGCTGATGGCTGCCAAGAGCTGATGGCTACCAAATGGGGCCTGTCAGGTGGGGCCAGAGGGACGGGGGGAGGGACTGTGGGAGGGGTTTGCCGGCTGGGGGGAGAAACTGGGGGAGGTTGGCTGCCTATGGGAAGTTGGCTGTGGGAGCGCACTAACCAGGCAGCTCCTATGATGAGTGTTTGCCCCCTGGTGGTCAGTGCACATCATAGCGACTGGCCGGCCCGTGGTTCCAGTCGTTAGGTCGTAACAGTCACTTAGGCTTTTATATATAGAGATAGATAGCAGATAAATAAAAGAGTGCTTCAAAATCTGACCTTATTGCTTAAACCCTTTCTCAGTCATTTTATTTTTGGATTAGCAGGATATGCAAGAGAGGTTAATGCTTTCCTTAGATCAAATTTCCCCCTTATTTAATAAGTTTTTCATATATCACAGGCAATTTATAGCACTGAATTCTCAAATCTAAAGTAAATATAATTTTGAGCAATAGAAAAGAAGTTGGAATATGTTCTTATCATATTAATCAACATTCTCTACCTAGATCACTCATTTTGGTCTTAACTGTTTCTAATTCTAACATGTATCATGGGGAACAACATATTAGTTGATTAATGATTATTTTATTTTTATATCAAAATAAATTCATTATGAATCTAAGAGCTTGTATTTATTTTCTGCCCTTCAAGAGCTGCCTGGTGATTTAACACCATGAATGAAACAAAGCTATTATGGTAAGTGTGTAATTTAGATCATTATATTTAGCTAAGGACATGCATCAAAGCTGCATCAGAAAATAGTGCTCCCAATTTTCCCACAGTGACATAAAAAGCTATGAAAATCAATATAGATTACATGTTTAGAATGTATTGATTAAATTTATATTTGTATAGTGTATACATACACTGACTCATGGAGCATCATAGACTATAGTTCAACAACCTGGTTCCTGACATGACTTTTATTCCTTAGATTAAACTAAACCCACTTCTAAAATATAAATGGGTGGTAATAATTTTTATCTGATTTGCATTTGAAAGGTGCATTTTTATCTTAAGTCTAAGTTGGCCACATTCTACTTATCTTAGGTAATAATTAAATACTGTCTGAATGGAGAATGAACATTGAAATTTTCAGTAGGTAGAAAATGACACCACCACCACTGTGCCTTTTCTGGAATATGAAGATTAACATTTCACTGAATTTCCATCAAAATTACTCCTACCCTTAAAAGGTTATCTGAAGACTAAAAAAAGGTTTAGGTTTCTGGGAAATAATGCTTGGAGCAAGGAATTCTTATCATGCCCCCTTAGATGTAAATTCCAAGCAAGAGTTAGGATAAAAGCCAAACCAAAATAAAGTAGCAGACTGAATTCAGGGCCATGAAATTTAAAAAAAATTCAAGGCTGGTGAATCAAACCTAACATATTTAAGAAGATGAAAATATGTTAGGATCAACTAGGGATAGGGTTGGGAGCTAAGTGTTACTTAATTTTGAGATTATCTTCAAATACAGCAGCAGTAGGAAACCAATGCAGGTATTTATTGTCATCATTGCTGCTATTGTAATAATGATTATAATGTTACATAGATTTAGCATAAATAGACCATTGACTAAGTGAATCTTTGTTATTAAATCATTTATTTGAATATAAAAAATGAAAATTTGTATAATGGAAATATAGGGATTTATATCTTACTGTGGGAAAATAAACTCCCCAAAGGACTATTATGTATAGAATTTCAAGTCAAGTGATATAGAATATCTTACTGTAAAGGGATATGCAATATGCAATAAGATGTACAAGAATTTTGCCTTAATACGTTGTAAAATTCAAACCAGGGCCATTTATTTTTTTCAAAATATATTTTAATCTGATTTGTTTGATAAATTCTTTGAGTAAGTTGGTTTAATCTTGTTTTAACCAAACCTGTCTCTTTATTTTAATCAGATATACTTGTATATTTAAGCACACAGTATACTTTGTAGGTTGTTTAATCAACTGATATTTATTGACAATAAACTACTTTTCATACATGAATCCTATCTTGAGTGAGCTTACTATCCACTGTGAGAAAGCTTAGCATTATTTTAGATCTAGGTAGTGTGTTATCTGGAGTCTACTGACTGCCTGTATTTATATTTCTGCATTATTTCTTTCTAGATATATCACCTAAGATAATTTTTTAAAACAGTTTCTTTATAT
Organism: Myotis nattereri; assembly: GCF_964212035.1. Classification (NCBI taxonomy): domain Eukaryota; kingdom Metazoa; phylum Chordata; class Mammalia; order Chiroptera; family Vespertilionidae; genus Myotis; species Myotis nattereri. Next base: position 157,415,772 of record NC_138077.1, on the reverse strand, counting down.
ATAAAAAGAGGATAATCATAGTATCTTTCTTATAGAACAATTTTGAAAACAAAAGATATTATTATTTATAATAGTAAAAGTAATAATAACAGATGACACTTATTAATTGCTCATTGCATACTAGGCAGTGGTTTAACCATCTTACCCAAAGTAAAATGAAGAAATTTAAGTAGATTGCCCAACTGATTCAAATAGCTCCAGAGACAGAGCAGAAATCTGAATTCCAAATTCTCTACTTTTCAAGGTACTTGAATATTTATTTCTCTTATACATAATAACTAAATACATTTTATAAAAGAAATTGCTTTTCTTTTGGGTGATGATGATGTTGATATTGATAACCAAAGGGTAAAAATGACATATTCAACCTCTATTTTCTAACTTGTTGACTTTATATTAGTAGGAATGTAGCAAAAACAATTTCCTTTCATTGGATTTTTAGAAAAATCTTATTTATTTATATTTCTGGGGTATTTACCAATAGTTGAATATTGACTATAAAACAACTATTATTTCTTTCATTGAAACTTTGAATTAATTTGATCATTGATGTTAATTGTTGTTAAACACTTATTCTGCTAGCAATATCATGTTTTATAAGTCTAACTAGTGGCCAGGTACATGAAACATGCACAGGGGAGGGGGTGTTCCTCAGCCCGGCCTGCACCCTCTCCAATCTGGGACCCCTCAAAGGATGTCCTACTGCTGGTTTACAGGGATCGGTCCTAAACCAGCACTCAGACATCCTTCTCACAATCCGGAACTGCTGGCTCCTAACTGCTCACCTGCCTGCCTGCCTGATTGCCCCTAACCACTCTGTCTGCCAGCCTGATCACCCCCAACTTCCCCCACTGCTGGCCTGCTCATCCCCTTCTTCCCTCCCCACTGGCCTGCTCACCCCCAACTGGCCGCCTGCTGCCTGCTCACTCCAAACTGACCCCCCTGCTGTCCTGATCACCTCCAACTGAGGTGAGGGGCTGATGGCTGTTCGCCAGCTGGCCACGGCCCCCGGAAACCCAGGCTACCAGTCCTTCCCTGAGCAGAGGCCACAGTGGCTAGAAGCAGGTATCTAGGATTTATTTGTGCCAGGGTCCAACCCCAGCGGGTCCAGGGGTCCCCAAAGGTGTGGACGGAGTCGGCGAAGAAGGAAGGACATGGAGACAGTATTCAGTTGATCAGCAGCCTAGCCAGGATCTCCAGCCAGGATCTCCAGCCAAGTTCTGGTCTGGATCTCCAGAGAGGTTCTGCTGTTTATTGTCTTGTTACATCCGTATTTATACCAGTTGATTTTAATCCTGTCAATTTCTATTACAAAGGTTAGGGCATTTCTTATCTCCATTCCAGGGAGTAAAGATTATGTAGCTTAAGCATGATTGTTTGTAGTTAAAGTGATTAACTACCCGCCTGGCACTTAGTTAAGGAGTTTCATCCCCTCCCTAACTTCAGGGAAAAATCCTTACCTGGGGAAACAACCTTTCTCGGAGAGGTGACCTTGGATAAAACACACAGCGCTAAGGGGAGCAAACATATTAAGAACAGTATGCTATATACGCCAGGTCCCTTGAAACATATGCTGTGCAGATGTTTCTTTCCTGCAGCGACTGTGTCAAGCAGCAAGGATGGACCGGCTTCTGGCAAATTTGTCTTCTATAATTGAAACTTTGTAGCCTTGAGCGCTCAGCCACAGCCGACCAGGGCAGGTGGGAAGCTTGGCTTCCCCCATCGCCAGGGGCAACCTAAGCCTCCTGTTTGCTCCAGCTCTGTGGCTGCTGCCATCTTGGTTAGGTTTATTTGCATACTCACCCCTGATTGGCAGGTGGGCATTGCTTGTGGGCGTTGCTTGTGGGAGTGGCTTGTGAGTGTGGCAGAGGTATGGTCAATTTGCATGTTTCTCTTTTATTAGGTAAGATAAGGAGAATATAATGTCACCTAAAAGCATTTGTTTTTCATCAAATATTAGTATTCCAAGTTATATTTTCTAGTGTATCAAGAAAATTATAAATGGCTTGCTATATTAAAGTGAGCTTTATGTAAAATCTCTTTTAATAGGAACTTTATGGTTATTCACTTTATGGTAATTTCAAAAAGTATGTATTGAAATGATTTTTGAGCAATCATAATTTAGATTGTGCATTTACTAAGTTGGTTATACTGAAGGGAAAAATGTATCCACATTCAATTAAGACCAAAGAGATTAGTTTCTATAGCATTTTTTTGTATCCCACCCTAAGAAGTCAGAAGAAAAGGACAAATGAACATTTCCTACAAAAGCACAGCCATTTGTTCTTGGAATTCAATGCTACCAGAGTATTTAACTCATTCCAATAGACTCTGACAAAGACATTCAGAAAGACTAAAACCTCCTTTTTCTATGAAAGGTATTACTTTGGTAACATCTTCAAAAGAACCAAATTTTCATCCTTTTCTGTACTTCTAAACCCCACACTTGGAGGATATATTCAGGAATACAAACCCAGTTACAACTAAAAGAGTATCTAATATTAAAGTGGAGGAAAACATTTAACCACAAATTACATAGAAAAGAAACAAATGAAGAAACATTTGTTCTTCATTTTAAACTGAAAACATATGAATGTATTGATGCATTTTTAATAACTTTTGAAATGCATAATCCATTGTTTTCATTCATAATCCATACCAAGGCACAAAATGATACAAAATTTCACAGTTGTTTAAATTTTTCAAAAGTATCAATAGACTATTCAAATATATGCTGCTCATTAAACAGTACTTGTATGTAATAATTTTGTATTTTATATAGATTTAGCATGTAAAGTGCTTAGAGCTTTTATGATTTTTGCAAAGATATTGTTTTCTTTTAGCAATGCCTTTGTCTTTTGTATATTTCCCATTAATAATAGAAGGTAACATTTTGAAATGAAGTATGAGTGAATCGAAGCTTTAAATAAATTGTATATGATTTACAATTTCAAATCTGGCATTTAAATAGGACTTTACTATTCAAAATATGTTCTTTCATTACATGGTTTAGATTTGAAGTATAAACCTTTGCTTATAATCTTACACTTCCATTAAAATATCTTATTCCCATTCTAAATAGGGCAGATCCTTAAGATATGATATGAAGCATATGTAATTAATTAGCTATGCAAAAAGAGTACGTTGTTTAGTTAAAATGAAGGCGTATGTCATGCTGGAAATACTGAAATTCTCTCTTAAAATATTGAAGCATGTATTTTATGTTGGTTATGAAATACGCATTTCTCTAATCTAGATTTTTCCTTATAAAGCTTCTCTTTTAACAAAATATAATTAATAAGTGACATTTAGGAAATGCAGCCTCTAATTGTGTTGGATTCTGTTTTAGAACTCTTCATTATTCAAATGTATTGTTCATATTTAATGCTCTCTTAAAAATATTTGTTTTCCAACTATTTCCATGTTAGTTAAAGAAAAGGATTATTGAAAGGCCCTTGGCATGAAAGATCATATGACTTAAAAGGTAGTCAGTGATTTATGACACTGTTACCACCCATCATTGAGTAAATGAGGCTTGAAACTGACTAATGTTTCTCTTCATTTTGTTTGTTGGAAGCATTTATAACTTCCTCCAGGGATTTTTAGACCTATATTGTAGAGTAGTGCAGAAAAAAAGAAATCTTGAACTGTTACTTGGTTTTAATTACATTTGAGAAATAATACTTTGGACAGTATTACTAGGAATACTTTTGACTTAGTAAACTGCATTACTTTAGACAACATACTTATTGATAAAGGCAAAAAATAGAGTCAATAACAAAATCCATTTCAAATTAACATTTTTCAAAGTATCAATCAAATTCTATTTTTCTATACCTATATAAAATCATCGAAGGAAAATTAGGTTCTCCCAATTACTTTCTTATAGAAATAATTTAAACCATTTCATAGTTGACACATAGATTGAGCTGTTATATAAAGTGGCAAATAGAATGGACATTAAAAATAGTTTTATTGCTTCAAAGGGGGAAAAAAAGGTGTATGAAATGTCTTTCATGATTTGCTATAAAGTTAAGAGGTTTCTTAATGTGCATTCCAACTTCTGTTTTTAAGTCAAGTATTATATTAGATAGAATATTTTATACTATCTTTCCCTAGGGTTCCATGATTGAACCCAAACTGTGGTCATTCCTGGGTTTTAATGCTCTGTGCAGTGGGGAATCTATTTTACATTAGTTTCTGATGTAAGTAATTTATTCTTTGGGAAATTTTTAAGGGTAAAATTTTTAATTCCAATATTTAGGATAAGTATAGATAAAGATAATTAATTCTACTGTTTTTCTCTCAGATTTAGCCTGAAAGAGCCTGAAATAAAACACAAAGGATAATGCAAAAAATTATTTAAAATTCAGCAAATTATTAAGAATCCAAGGCAGTAGGATTTTGGAGAATATGTAACAAAATAGTAGTTAAGAATGCAAGCACCTGACAGATTTTCATATTCTGCATTAGCTTACTCTTGTGCCTTTTGTCAGCTTCGGTCACACTGTTCATTTCAGCACCAATAGCATGAGAAGATAGCATCAAAGCAAGCCCAAAGAGAAGCAATGAAAATGCTAGGAACCATGTGGCCATCAAGGAGAACATCATCAATGGTGCATGTGAGTCACCCCTAAGAAATCTACAAACTAGCTGGGAGAAATACATAGAAGTCCTGCAATATACATGAAAGGCAAACTCAGAGAAACGCTATTTTGTATTAATTTTTACCCTGAAATAGCCTGGTACATGTGACTTACATTGCTATCCAAAATTTTTTGTTCTGCTCTCCTTTTCTTCCATAAACTTCACAGTCATTTTATATTTATTTCTGGTACTGGTGATTTCTTCCCCATAATCATACACATGGGAATAGTTGAATGCATTCCAGACGAAAATACTGTATCAACATTAATGAATACCAACATTTCTGTTTTGCTGGTAGGTGGCACAGCTGTCTAGATGAGCACCAGAAATTTGAGGTGATGAGATGCCAGACTCTTTTCTAAATAAACAATTTGGAAAAAAAGTGAACAAATGGCAAACCATTATTTTTTCTAAATAGATATTATCTTCTCTTTCACCACTGTTTACAAGAGAAAAGCTATATATGTACATGGAAAATCAGCTCACAATTGGTGGTTTAATATATTTTACCACTGACATACAGGGGTAGGAATAAATAGGTTTACATAATAAAATTAAATTGTATAATAAATAATAAATAAATAATAATAGAAGAACAAGCTCTGTGTTTCATGTATTCACAATTGTAAACCTACGGTGCAAATCCCTGAATGTTAAAGATATTTATTCAAGGTAAAAAATATTCTGGGCCAGTTTAACTCAGAAAGGCTTTATTTAGTTCAAGCTCAACACATAAGAATGACAGATTAAATGCATAGCTAAAATTAAATGAAAGAAAATATGAAGTTTCAGAGACAAAAAAGAAATTCAAAGTAAAAAGAAAAAGGAGGATGAATCTGAAAGGATCAGTGATAAATGAATCTGATATAATGATGAATCTGTGGATTTAGCATTCATCTCCAAAATGGGTTTAGGCTACAGGCTCTAGACACAAGTCCTGTGAAGAAGTGAGAAAATTTTCAATCCACCTAGAACCTGGTGAGAAAAATATAAAAATTCAGTTAATTTCTACTCAGACTTGTGGGGTATACATTATGCTACAAGCACGATGAAGAAACCTGAAGTTAAGGAATTAAAATCAGCCCAGCCAGTATGGCTCAGTGGTTTAGCATTGACCCATGAACCAAGAGGTTGTTGGTTCGATTCCTAGTGGTGGCATGCGCCCGGGTTGCAGGCTTCATCCCTAGTAGGGGGCATGCAGGAAGCAGCCAATCAATGTTTCTCACATTGATGTTTCTATCTCTCTCTATCCCTCTCCCTTCCTCTCTCTAAAATCAGCAAAGCATCCTTAAAAAAAGATAAATTAAAATCAAATTTGGAACCATTAAAAAATATAGAACTCTGGGCAGAGTCACCTACAAACATAGGTGATACTGCTGTAATTATCTATGTATTAATAATAAGGAGGTACAAAGGGAGGGCCAGACATTGTAAGCATGGCCATCTGAGGCAGCTTCACCAGGAAAGTACAGCTTTACGCTCCTGAGGGAACCACTATTCCATTCTCTGCATCTCACTGGGGGCAGGGACTGGACAAGGGGAAGATGGACACATGCACAGTGAAGTTGGGGTAACATAGGAAAGTTGCTTGCCTGTTAGTCTCCTGGAACAAAGATAAGTAGAGAGAGTAGAGCCACTGCGGGTGCGCACAATCTTAGAAGGGTAAAAACCCAGACAAAGGAATTCTCTCTCTCCTGTTCTTCTGGCTTTGCTCTCATCTGCGTTCACCCCATAGCCACGTGGCCCTGAAAGTCACTTGGCCCAAGGCCATGCAGACCTCACAGGCAATGGACTACAGCTGGGAGCACAAACTAAGCTAGCCTGATTCTGGACTGGACTGTGCAAATATGGAACAGAAACTCTGGGCAGTTGCTTTACTCTTAACTCTGCTAAAGGCACAGCTGGACTTGTTCCATGGTCAGACAGAAGGAGAGGGCATATTGCAAACTCAGGGATTTACTTCTACACAAGTAAATCCCACCTATTCTACCATACAAATCTTAGACAATTCCCTTTCTGGTGACATCACAAGAAGCCCACTTCCATGGGCGACCAGTGGGGACATGGAGAGTTCCCCACCGAAAACAGTGCAGACAGTTTATAATTATCAAAGATAAAAAAGATGGAAAAGAAAATACAAGATGTTGAGAAAGCCATATCATGTGCACAGATTTTCAACACCCACCGGTCCCATAAGAATGGGCCTTGGGCTAGAGCATTTCTTTACCAAGAGATAAAAAGCCTTACATGCTGTACTGGGCTTGTGGCCCTGTATGGGAATATATTTCCCTGATTCGGATTCAGTGTGGACTCCTTTGTCCTGCTTAAGCATGTGTGCCATATGGCAGCTGGCCAAACCTGCGGCCATATCTATCCTCTGCAGAGCAGAAATGGGGGGTCTTCTGATGTAGTGCAAGAGGAACATGTGCAGGCCCATTGTCCAGAATTGACTGCCAGAATGGATCTGCTGGAGGGACCTGCTGGCATGTACTATGGAAGGTGATCTTGGCCTGTCTCTTCTCTATATGAGTGAGGCATTGTCCATCCAGTGTTTGACTCTGATAACAAGGTCAAAACGGTTCAGACTTCTACTCCTGATAACAGGCAGCAGATGCCACTTGCTCAACTTAAGATCAGCTTTAAAAAGGAACAGAACAATTTAATAAAGTACAACAACAAGAAAAACTGAAAATGAATAGAATTAAATTTAGAACAGTAGAATTACATAAAAAAAAAACAAAAAATGAATACAATGGAAGTGTAGAAAACAATAGAGCATCTGACAAGAGAATTGAAGCATTTAAATATAGATCTGAGAAAATCACCTAGAATGCAAAGAGGAAAAAAAAGATGCAAAATATAAAAGGTAAATTGAACATGATATATGCATTGCGAAAGTTCTGCATGTTAATAAGCATTTCAGAGAAAGTGGAGATAATGGTAAAAAAGCAGAATTTCAAGGCATGATAGTAGAGAGCTATTTTCTTTTCAGAGTTAAAAAAATCATGAATTCTTAGACTAAAGAAGCCCATAAAGTTTTAACCAGAATTTAAAAAGTCAAAAACATTTTGTTCCATAATGCATGATAGTGAATTTGCAAGATATCACACATTTTAAAAATCTATCAAAAAATAAGAAAGATCTCTTATGGAAAAACAATAATTAGAATAGAATTATCATTAGGAAAAATTAATGTATGAAGATTATAGATAATAACTTTAAAGTACTGAGGTAAAAGTGGTGTCAATTTCAAATGAAGTATTCACACACCATCCCTTACAGAATTACTGAAGGTTGTACTTTAGGTAGGAGGTAATTGAATAAGAAAGAAAGTAAGTTTATGCAAGAATTAGTGATTAATAAAAAAATTGTGAAATGCTGGTATATTTAAATAAGAATTAACTGAAAAATTCATAAAATCACCAATAAAGTGCCTAAAAACAAGATAAAATTTAAATTAAGTTAGGAAAGAAATAAGATGAGAGAAAGCAGATTTACAGTAAACTAACTTTCTTGTATTATAAAAAAATTAGCACAAAAATAAGATTTCATTAAATTAAGCACACATGTTAAAATCTATAGGTAATCCTAAATTTCTAGATATAAAATTCAAAACTTCTAAAGTTAGATAGGGTGAAGTAGGGGTAATGCAAACAGGATCAATCCAATAAACAGTAGGAAAAGAATGTGGGGGAGGATATATCAGTAATCACCAAGTTAAAATTGATATATCCACTCTCACATGTATTAAAAATATCTAATAAAGTTTAAAATGTGCATAATTAATGACATAATACTTTTATTTTTCTAGATGTATATTAGAAACATTTACATTGAGTACTAGCAGACATAAATAATGATATTTTTCAGTGAAGATATTGCTTAGGGATATGTCTGAGATTCCTCTAATATTTTTATGGTTTTCCATTTTATGTTTAAGTCCTTTATCCATTTTTAGTTTATTTTTGGTGTAAGCTGGTGTCTAGTTTCATTTTTTTTGCATGTATCTGACCAATTTTCCCAACACCAGTAATTGAAGAGACTGTCTTGACTCCACTGTGTGCTCTTGCCTCCTTTGTCAAATATTACTTGGGCATAGTGGGTTGGGTCAATTTCTTGGTTCTGTATTCTATTCCATTGGTCTATATGTCTGTTCTTGTGCCAGTACCAGGCAGTTTTGAGAACAGTGCCTTTGTAATAGAGCTTGATATCTGGTATTGAGATCCCTTCAACTTTGTTCTTCTTTCTCAGGATTGCTGCAGCTATTCGGGTTTTTCTTTTTTTATTCCAGATGAATTTTGGGAGAGTTCGTTCTAGGTCTGTGAAATATACCATTGGTATTTTAATGGGGAGTGCATTGAATCTATAGATTGCTTTAGGTGGTATGGACATTTTATTTATTTTTTTAAAAAAATATATTTTATTGAATTTTTTACAAAGAGGAAGGGAGTAGGTTAGAGAGTCAGAAACATCGATGAGAGAGAAACATCAATCAGCTGCCTCCTGCACACCCCCACGGGGAATGTGCCCATAAACAAGGTACATGCCCTTGACAGGAATCAACCCTGGGACCCTTCAGTCTGCAGGCTGACACTCTATCCACTGAGCCAAACCGGCTAGGGCAGTATGGACATTTTAATGATGTTGATTCTACCAATCCATGAAATGGTATGTTCTTCCATCTGTTTATGTCTTTCTCAGTCTCTTTTTTAGTGTCCTGTAGTTTTCTCTCTTTCTGTAAGTTCACTATTAGTGTATAAAAATGCCATAGATTTCTTGATGTTAATTTTGTATCCAGTTACATTGCCAAATTCATTCACCAATACAGCTCATAGGGCAATGGAAACTAAAGAGAAAATAAACAAATGGGACTACATCAAAATAAAAAGCTTCTGTACAGCAAAAGAAACCATGAACAAAACAACAAGAGAGCCCACTGCATGGGAGAACATATTTGCCAATGTTATAACCAATAAGGGTTTAATCTCCTACATTTAGAGGGAACTCATACAACTTAACAAAAGGAAGATAAATAACCCAATCAAAAAATGGGCAATGGGCCTAAATAGATACTTTTTGAAAGAGGACATAACGAAGGCCAAGAGACATATGAGGACATGCTCAAAGTCACTAATCACCCAAGAGATGCAAATCAAAATGACAATGTGGTACCATCTCACACCTGTCAGAATGGCTATCATCAATAAATCAACAAAGGACAAGTGCTGGCGAGGATGAGGAGAAAAGGAACCCTCATGCACTGCTGGTGGGAATTGCAAACTGGTGCAGCCACTGTGGAGAACAGTATGGAGTTTCCTCAAAAAACTAAAAATGGAACTCCCATTTGACCCAGTGATCCCACTTCTAAGAATATATCCCAAGAAACTAGAAACACCAATCAGAAAGGATATATGGACCCCTATATTCATAGCAGCACATTTTACAATAGCTAAGATTTGCAGACAGCCTAAGTGTCCATCGGCATATGAGTGGATTAAAAACCGTGGTACATCTACACAATGGAATACTATGCTGTGGTAAAAAAAAAGAAGGAAATTTTACCATTTACAATAGAATGGATGGAACTGGTGAGCATTATGCCAAGCGAAATAAGCCAGTTGGAGAAAGATAAATATCGCATGATCTCACTCATTTGCGGAATATAATGAACAACATAAACTGATGAACAAAAACAGATCCAGAGACAGAGAAGCATTGATCAGATCATCAAACCTCAGACGGAAGGTAGGGGAGGGTGGAAGTAAGGGGGAAAGATCAACCAAAGGAATTGTATGCATGCATATAAGCCTAACCAATGGACACAGACATCAGAGGGGTGAGGGCATGAGTGGGGGTTGGGGGGCAATGGTGGGATAAGGACACATATATAATACCTTAATCAATAAAGAAAAAAATAGAGAAGGCTATTTTCGTTTATTCCTGCATATTTTCTTTGTTATAGAAAAAACTGGAAAAAACATGAATATCCATCAGGATAGACATAAATAAAATCTGATTATTTGTATTTTAAAGCATAATATAGAAAATAAAATGAATAAACTTTATCTGGGAATGTAGCTCTAGGTAGATTTAAACATACAATATTGAGTTAACCATATGATTCTAGTTTTCTAGGCTGTCATAAAAGATTACCACAAACATAGTAGTTTAAACTAGGTAAATTTATTATGTTACTAGAGGCCTGATGCACAAAAAGGGTAGGCCCTCGCAGCCCCGGCTTTGTCCAGAAGGTTGTCCAGAATGTCGTCTGGAAGGTCATTCAGCCATCTGGTCTAATTAGCATATTATACTTTTATTATTATAGATAATAAGTATGTAGAGAAATAAAAAAACTCATAAGGAAGAACACACAGTGACTTCATAATAAAGATATATATCTGTGGAAGAAGATTTGATGAAAAATAGAAAAAATGAAGGGGATTTTAAAAGAAGCTATTTACTTTTATATGGGTCTTTTTCTTGAAAATACTTCTGAAGCAAAAACATGTTGGTATTGGTTAATTCTCGATGTTAGATACCTAAGTGTTTGCTACATCAGTCTCTGTTATTTCCTATAATTTAAAAAGCTTTACAACTAAATATATGAGAAAAAATATTCAGAGAATTGTTCTAATAAATGGATTTTAGCTCAGCAGCTCAACAAACATTCTGAGTTGAGCATTCAGCAGCTCAACAGTAGGCTTTCTGAATTCAGGCAAAGCCTCTGAAGCTGCCATTTTGCATCGACAGGACGTGCCGGTAGTTCCCAACATTTAGCATGTGCTTCTCTGTGCAGTTCAGAAAATGCTTTGTAGGTGTTATTTTATACAGTATTAGTTACAGAGGTAGACCATGGTTATTAATCTGCCAGAATGCCATCATTTTTTCCATAAGAATTTGTGAAATTGTTCCAGTATACTCAAACTTTTTTAAAAAGTCAGACACATAAACCCTTTACATTCCCCTTAATTAGGTTTCATTATTAATATTTTATTTTTTAGACATAGAATTTTAACTTTTAAACCCAATGATTAAATAGCAATTAAAAATTCAATATCTACTAAGGAAGGTGTCAATTACAGGGTGTGGCAAAAGTGGGTTTACAGTTGTTACATGGAAAATAATGACATAATTAGTAAATAATAATAATAATACAAGAATAAGCTTTTATGTCCTCACAACTGTAAACTTACTTTTGCCATACCCTGTATATAAACATGACTCCTTTATTTCTTCTTATAAGTAAAATTGATTAAAAGAAATTCTGCATGTTTCTGCTATTCTCATCATGGTACAGCCTCCTAACTACTGGTGATAACCAGGGTGTACATGCTTGTAGTCTCCATGATTTCTGTTTCAGAAAAGAGAAGTACCAATTGTGGACCAGCATCAGTTTTCAGTTAAGGCAATGGCCCTCACATTAACTCAAATCTGAGAGGAGTTGGAAGAAGCATTTTTAGGGGACATAACAATGAAGTACTCATTTAGTTAAAATGTAATATAATCAAAGCCCAGCAAGTTATTTTGTGGCTATCAACAAACCGGTTCTAAAGTTTATATAAAAAGAGCCAGGCTAACTAGCACAACAATGAAGGCAAAGAACAAAGTTGAAGGACTGATGTTACCCAGCTCCAAGACTTACGAAAGGCATACCTCGGAGATATTGTGGGTTTGATTCCAGGCCACTGAAATAAAGCAAATATTGCAATGAAAGAAGTCACATGAAATTTGTGGTTTCCCAGTGCATATAAAAGTTATACTTATACTATAGTCTATTAGTGTGCAATAGCACAATGTCTTAAAAAATACATACTTAATTAAAAAATACTTTATTGATAAAATACGCTAACCATCTTCTGAACCTTCAATGAGCTGTGACTTTTTTGCTTTTGTGACTTTTTTGGTGGAGGGTCTGTCCTTGATGTTAATGGCTTCTGACTAACCAGGTGTAGGGTGCTGAAGGTTCGGATGCCGGAGGTAATTTCTTAAATAAGACTACAATGACTTTTGCCTCACTGATTGACTCTTCCTTTAGCAAAAATGTTCTCTGTAGTATGCAGTGCTGTTTGATAGCATTTTAGCCACAGTAGAATTTCTTTCACAATTGTAGTCAATCCTGTCAAACCCTGACACTTCTTTACCACCTAAGTTTATGTGACACTCTAAATCCTTTATCATTTTAACATTATTCATCGCTTCTTCACCAAGAGTAAATTCAATCTCCAAAAACTAGTTTCTTCGTGCATCCATAAGAAGTAACTCCTCAATCATGAAAGTCTTATCATGTGATTATAGATATTCAGGAACCACTTCTAGTTATCTTGCTACTTGGTGTTGCTACATATAAAGCTAGAGATATCAGATTTGTGGCTTACTAAAATAATAAACAAAAAATCAATAGATCAATAGACAAAATTGAAAGCACAGAAATAGACTTTCATAAATATAGTCAGCTGATCTTTGACAAAGGAGCAAAGGCCATACAATGGCACAAACATAGGCTTTTCTACAATGGTCTGGAAACACATACGGAAAAAAAAAATGAAGGTAGACACAGACCTTATACCATTCACAAAAATTTTCTCAAATTGGATCACAGACCTTAATGTGAAATGCAAAACTATAAAACTCCTAGAAGTTAACATAGGAGGAACTCTAGATGATCCTGGGTATGATGATGCCTTTGGAGATACAACATCAAAGACACAATCTATGAACCTATGAAATAAAAAAAATGATAAATTGGACTTCATTAAAATAGAAAACATCTGGTCTTAAGAGAGTAATGCCAACAAAATTAGAAAACAAACCATAGACTTGGAAAAAATATTTGCAAAAACTCTTCTGATAAAGAACTTATTGAAAGAGAGAAAAAAAAATAACTCTAAAAATTCAACAATAATTAAACAAACAATCTGACTTAAAAATGGACCAAAGACCTTAATAGACACATTACCAAAGAAGATGTACAGATGGCAAATAAGCATATGAAAGATGCTCCAAATCATAGGTCATGCAAATTAAATTAATGAATATCATTACATCTCTATTAGAATGACCAGAATCCTGAACATTGACAATACCAAATGCTGACAAAGATGTGGAGCAATGGGAACTCTCATTCACTGCTGGTAGGAATGCAAAGTAATACACTTAGGAAGCAATTTGGTGGTTTCCTGCAAAATTAAATGTACTTTTACCACATGATCTAGCAATCATGCTCCTTGGTATTTACACAAATGAATTAAAAACCATGGCCATATGCAAACCTGCACATGAATGTTTATAGCAGCTTTATTTATAATTTCCAAATCTTGGAAACATCTAATATTTCTTTCATTAGGTGAATAAAAAATAAACTAATCTATTCACATAACAAAATATTATTTGCTGCTCAAAAGAAATAGGCTAGCAAAAATCCATATGGAAGACAACACATGGAGGAACATATATGCATATTATTAATGTAAAAAAAAGCCAACCTGAAAAGGCTACATACTGTATGATTCCAATTATATGACATTATGGAAAAGGCAAAACTATGGAGACAATAAAAATATCAGTAGTAGCCAAGAAGATGGGTACAGAGGTATAAATAGAGCACAGATAATTTTTAGGGCAGTGAACATACTATGTATAATAATGGAATTATAGATACATATCATTATACATTTATCCAAATCCACAACACCAAGGGTGAGCACTAATGTAAATTACAGACGGTGATTGTATGTGTTAATGTAGGTTCTTCCTTGGTAACAAATGTACCATTCTGGTGAATGATGTTGATAATGGGGCAGTTTATTCATACCAGTATGTGGGAGAAGGAAGTATATGGGCACTCTCTGTACCATCCTCTTAATTTTGCAGTGAACCTGAAACTGCTATAAATAAACAAGTCTTAAAAAAATAAAAATAGAGACGAGCAGAGGTGAGTGGCAGAGAGAGATGTCACTTTGTAGTTACAGCTTCCATCTCATTCCCAAGGTTAGGACACATCATTGTCTCTGAGATCCCTGGCACACTCTTTGAGTTTTACAACAAACTCTCACATTTTGCATAAGATAAAAAAATGACAAAAAACAATAATTCTGTATAGTATTTCCCTCACTATTTTATTTTTTATTTCCCTATTAATGTTGACTGTCAAATAGATAGACCTTACCAATAAAAGAAAAAAGAAATTGCAGACTTAAGATAATTGGAGAAAATATTATACATGTTATTATATAGCTACTCAATGCATATAAACATGTGGTATTTAATATGAAAATTATATAGCACTTAAAAAAACAGCATCATTAAATTCCTCAAAAATGGATTTCCTTAATTTTTTTTAGTGTGCAAAATTCTGAGAATGTCATGAATGGCAATCCAGCACAAGCCTATAAAAAATTATTTTGTATTATTTAACAAGCTAACCCCATTAACATTCTGCCTTCTTATACAGTTCCAAATGTGAAAAGACTAGGCAGAAATACACAGAATAAAAAGACAAATCTAGGTGAAATTGCAAAGAACTGGAATGCATAATGTGCCAAGTTTTACACTAATAATTTATGACATTACTACCCTGGACAATAATATTAGAAACCATTTAAGAGTAGTGAGCCTCTTCTAATTATTGGTATCCAACTAGTATTCTATATGTGTAAGTGATTTTTCTCTTTAAAATTTTAAGTGGCTAAGTTGTTTTGTTAATGTTTTTGTTATTGATTTCAAATTTTATTACATTATGCTCAGGTGGATGATTTTCAGCCTTTTCAATACTTTATATTGTGATTTTTATTTTTCTAATTTTAAGTGATTTAATCAGTTGCACTCTCACCAAGAGCTCATTTGTAGGGTCTCTTAGAGTGGCCTAAAGCTTATCCTAAAAGGTTTACAATTTATAAGATTTACATAAATTACCTAGTAATGATCAATATTTATAACTAAAAATATAATTTAAAAATGATTTTTGCTAAATCTCAACTATCACTATAGTGATAGAGATATCATTAACAGTATTAATCTCCATCTAATTCTATTCATAGGTAAGTTATTTTAGTTATACTTGAAAATTCCAATATGAATTTCTATAAAATAAAAGCACAACTTAAGGATTCAATGAGTTCATCAGATTAGCACAATCACAATATTTAAGGTTACATTTGAATTAGCACTTGAATTGAACAAGTGATTATAACTGAAGGCTTAAATTTAACTAAGATCACATATATATCAAGCACCAACAGTTTCCTTTAATAGATGCTTTCTAATTTTTGACTGTGCTAGTAAACAAATTAGCTTTTTCAATTTGTGAAACATCTCTTACTACTTTGCATGAAAAACAATAATTTTTCTTTCAGACAACTCATGATTAGAAATACTCCCAACATGTAATAAAATTTTTAATAGTAATAAATAGTAAACTACTACTTTTGCTACTAATAACATATATGTCAGTTTAGACTGTGGTATCAAGAAAACAAATATGAATGATTTTGACAAAAAAAGTCTTTCCTGTGTTATATCCATCATGTTTAGAGGCTGGTCTTCATTTTTTACTAATTCTGAGAATCACAGTCAAAAGCAGGCCATATCTATGAACTACTACCTTCAGGGATAAGGAAAGGAAGCATTTGCTGGGAAGAGTGGTGTCATGAAGACCTCAATAGATATCTTTGAATGAATCTACAAATGTAGCTTTGTAAGGCATATGGCATGAAGTGGAATTATTGAGTCATGGGATAAATTCTTCAGTCTTAATACCTACTGCCAAATAGTTTTCTGAAGTGGTTAGAACATTTCATATCCCATTTGTATTACATCAGTTTCTACATCCTCGTTTATTTTTATCTTTCATCTTTTGCAATTTAACTATTCTCATGAAAGTATATCACTTTCGGGTTTCAATTTATATTTTTTGAAAACTATTAAAGTGGAACAACTTTTCATATATTTAGTTGCCTTTTGTATATCATCTTTTGTGAAAGTTCATTCAAATACTAGAGGCCCAGTGCATGAAATTGATGCACGGGGGAGGGAGTTCCCTCAGCCCAGTCTGTACCCTCTCCAAATCCGGGACCCCTTGGGGGATGTCTGACTGCTGGTTTAGGCCCAATCCAAGGATCTCTGCAGGATCGAGCCTAAACCGGCAGTCGGACATCCCTCTCGCAATTCGGGACCACTGGCTCCTAACTGCTCACCTGCTTGCCTGCCTGCCTGCCTGATCATCCCTAACCACTCTGCCTGCCTGCCTCATCGCCCCTAACCATGCTGTCTGCCTGCCTGATTGCCCCTAAACACTCGCCTGCCTCATTGCCCCTAACCACCTTTGCCTTGGCCTCGCCATGATGGTTTCATCCAGAATGACGTCCAGAAGGTCGTTTGGCTGTCCTGTCTAATAAGCATATTATGCTTTTATTATTATAGATTTTTTCTTATTTTTAAAATTAGGTTGGTTGCCTTTTTCTTATTGATTCATAGAAACTTAGATTATTTAACCTTTTTTTTGATATATAGTAAATGTCTTCTCCAATTTGGTAAGTTGCCTTTTCATTTCCTTCATGATGCTTTAATGGATAAAGATTTCTATTTTTATATAGTCCATCATGAATTTCCAGTGATGGCTAGCGAAAAGGGAACAAACCCTAGTACACTGCTGGTGGGAATGGAGATTGGTGCAGCCACTGTGGAAAACAATATGGAGTTTCCTCAAAAATTAAAAATGGAACTCTGATTTGACCCAGTGATCCCACTTCTAGGAATATATTCTAAGAAACTTGAAGCACCAATAAGAAAGAATATATGCACCCCTATGTTCATAGCAGAGCAATTTATAACAGCTAAGATTGGGAAACAGCCCCAGTGCCCATCAGCAGATGAGTGAATAAAACAGCTGTGGTATATTTACTCAATGGGATATTATGTGGCTGTTAAAAAGAAAGAATTCTTACCATTTGCAACAGCATGGATGGACCTGGAGAGTGTTATGTTAAGTGAAATAAGCCAGTCAGAGAAAGATAAGTATCACATGATCTCACAAATATGTGGAATCTGTTGAACTAAATAAACTGATGATTAAAAATAGACCTAGAGACATATAAGCATGAACAAATTATTGAACCTCAGAGGGAAAGCAGGGGAGGATGGGTGGGAAAAGATCAACCAATGAACTTGTGTACATATATGCATAACCCATGGACACCGACAATGGAGTGGTGGGGGCCTTGGGGTGTCAAGAGCAGGCTAAAAGAGGTTAATGGTGGAAAAATGAGGACTTTTGTAATACTTTCAACAACAAAGATTTTTAATAAAGAAAGTTAGTCATATTAAATAATAATAATAATAATAATAATAATAATAATAATAATATAAAACCTTCCAACAAACAAAAGCTAAAGAACAAATGCCTTCATGGTGAATTTTCCTAAACATATAACATAGAATTAATACCAATCCTACTCAAAGTCTTCCCCAAAAAATCAGAGTAAGAAACACTTAGGCACTCATTTTACAAAGTCAACTTTACACTGGCCAAAGCCTGACAAGGACATTATAAGAAAATTTGTTCATTTTATACAAATTAGCAAGTTTATTTTGGGGCATTTGTTCATCTTATAAATATCTAAACTCTTAAGTTGTTCATATTATCATCTTTTTAATGTCTGTAGTATCTGCAGTGATATTCCCCTTTTCACTTTTGATATTGGAAATGTATGTTTTCACTTCTTTTTATTATCTAGTCCTGCTTGAGATTAAGCAATTGTATTAATCTTTGCAAAGAACAATCTGTTGGATCTGTTGATTTTCTCTGTTGTATATTTGGTTTCTTTTTATTTGCTTCTCATATAATAGCTATAAAACAAACTTGCCTGTTTACTAATGATTGTATCTCAGCTATTGTATGAAAAAATGTCTCTAGATCTACTAGATGATGTTCCTTCCACAGTGAGTTGCTTTCTCCACTTTGTAGAATATATAGAGTAAGTGGCTTCTTCCCTGCAGTCTAATCAGGGAAGTATGTGCATTGAATTTTGGCTACAAATTGAGTAAAGCTCAGTCTACTTCTAGTTTACAGCTTTTTCCTAGAGCGTGGCCTCTTAATTGTGGAACTTTTGAGTCTTTGACTCTTTAATCTGAAGTGATAATAGGTAATCAGGGTTCTCTGAGACATTTAAACACCAACTCTTTATCTTCCTGTCTATTGCAGTTTCAATATTTGCTGATTTGTTGACAGGGAGACAAGTCATATGATTTATGTCAGGGTCACTCCAGCCTGTGTTACTGGCAGTTCCTGTTAGTTTATGTTTCCTAGAAGGCTTTCTACTAGATCCAAGCCTAAATACTCACCCTTTTCTGTACCAGATACTAAGCTATCCCAGACACTAAGTGTCCCCGGTAAAAAAGGATATGAATCTTAGTTGCAATATACGGCTCCTTAGGGCTTTAACTAGTTGCCTGTTTTGTTTTTAAGGCCACCTCTCCATGCTGGGTATTTGCTTCTTACACAGCGTAAAACTTGATTGGGAAACCTTTTGCTGCTTTTGAACATTTTCAATCTGACTCTATAGTCCCTACACAGGCTCAGATTTCTGCAAATATTCTGTTGGGAAATTAGTTGTGTGCCCAGGGCCCTTTCAGTATTCCAATCTTGCCATATGAATCTTGAAGGACTGATAAAAATACCCTCTAGTTTCTCAGTATTTCGCTTTCCTCCACCACAAACATCAAATAGCTCTCTGCCTAGACCAAGCCCTGATCCTCAGAATCCACAAATGATCCCAGAGGAATAAATCCAAAGCCAATTACTCAAATAGCTTGAAATGACTCCCCTTTGTCTAAAAATCTATCTGTCCAGTCTAGCTACTTCCAACAGATATAAAAAGGGCTTTAAAATATGACTTTTTAAACCTTCTTCTAGTATTTGATGATGGGTTAGAAGTGTGGTCTGAGAGTAAAAGTGTAGCTGCATGAGTGGAAGTGACACATTTTGAGACAGAAAAAACTTTGGATTATAATTGTTTTATGGGAATCCCCTCCCCTCCCATATGTTTAAGAAGTAAAAAAAGCTTTCCAATTTGAAATATGGAAAAACGTATGTCATTAAAGGTTTCATGATATGTTTAAATATCAAAATGTCAAAATGAAATTGCCACTGGTAATATGTCATAATGTAGAACCAAGTAGATCCTTGGAACTTGTCCCTCTGTTGCCAAGAGGAGACATGAGGTTTAATCATGATTAATGATGATCCTCAAGCTTAAGTAATTAGTGATGGTTTCAGAATTAGAATTCAGCAATTCCAGCACTCAATCTAGTATTCTTTTTACTATACCATCTAACCTTGATTTTGAGACCATTTCAAAATCAAGATGTTTACTTTATGTTAATTAAGATTAATTTTTTAATGTTTACCTACTAGGAAATTAGCTAGGAAGTTTAAATATTGTCTTCAGTTAATTTAGAAAATTGTTTTATTATTTTGTAGCATAAAATGAATAATTGTCACTTGTTTGAAATGATGAGTTCCTTCAATGGTCAATGATAAGTTATAGAAAACTTGAAAGTAGCTCTAATGTAGATGATTTTATTAAAAGAATACCTAATATCTGGAAATATTTTGAAACTAAAGACGTAATCCCTATGGTTAAGTTAGGAATCTAAAAGTCATTCTTGGGGGGCAGTAGAAAAGTGGCTCTAGCTTTGAATAAAACTCAGAATAAAAAGGGCATTTGCTGTAATGATATAATTCTTAGAGAATTAGTTGCTGAGAGGTCACTGGAGAAAAAAGTGAAATCATTTTCCCATTTATATGAGTTTAAAATAATTTTCATATTATCAAGTCAATCCTTTTCATAAAGATATATAATGTAATAAAAGATTCTAGTGATATAGTTAAGACACTTAAAATTTCTTATTATTTTAATGAATAATAGCCTGACCTTGGCACCATGGATGGACATAAAAATAATTGTTCTAAGATACTGAAAAGCATGTTAGATTAATGCAATAAAATCAAAATAAGGTAAGAAATTTATATTGCTTTGGGAGAGTACCACAAAACTTAAAAACATGCTTTTACTATTAAAAATGTAACTTCAATATAACTTCAGTCTTGAATAAGTACATATTTCTAGTCCAAGATAGTCTCTGATTAATGTACTAATTGCTATGGTCTTAGATGTGTGTATTTTGTTTTTAATTTTCATGAAAAATTTGAAGAATTTATTTGAAACTTTTTTGCTTTTGAAATAAGTTCTATTTTTTCAATTATAGTTTACATAAAATATAATATTGGTTTTAAGCATACAACATAGTTCTTAGACATTTATATAGCATGAAGTGATAATTCAATTAATCCAGTACTCATCCGACACCATTCATAGTTAGTACAATATTATTGACTGTATTCTCTATGCTGTACTTTACATCCCCATTTCTATATTTATAACTAGCAATTTGTGTTTTGTAATCCCTTTAACTTTTTCACAAAACCCCCCAACTCCTCTAAACCCCCTACCCCAAGGTCTGGCAACCGTCAGTTTGTTCTCTGTACCTATGAGTCTGTTTCTATTTTGTGTGTTCCTTTATTTTATTTTGTAGTTTCCACATAAAGGTGAAATAATATGGTATTTTTCTTTCTCTGTCTGACTTATTTCACTTAGCATAATACCCTCTAAGTCCATTCATGCAAATAGTAAAATTTTATTCTTTGTTATAACCAAGTAATATTCCATTGTATAAATGCACCACTTGTTTTGCTTCCTATCTTGGCCATTGTAAAAAAAAACAAAACAGAACGCTGTAGTGAACATAGGGGTGTGCAGGATGATACCTAACCAACTGAACCACACCAGCCAGGACCATTGGTTGACTCTTATATGTGCCATAACTGAGGATCAAATCCCCAACCTTAGTGTATCTGGATGATCCTCTAACCAACTGAGCAACCTGACCAGGGCAACATGAGTTTTCTATCAATTAATTGTCTAATAATTGCCACACCTTACCTATTGTTTCCAGTTCAATTTCCCAACTTTCTCTCAATAGATTCAAGTACTTACAAATGCCCTTTCTAACACAAAGAGCTTTGCAGGAAAAAGTATTCTGAAATACAGCTGTTCTAAAAGGAAAGAGTAACACTTTGAAGTAATGACCTGGATAATTAATGCTGAATTCCAGTACAAATCCTATTCCTACACAAGTACTTATGACATCCACATTAATACTAAATGAGCCCATCAGAATTAATGTCCTTGCAATAAATACCAAAGGAGTTGAAAATGATTAGGCTATTATTGTAAAGTGTTACACTGAAAGACAAAAAAGACTAAGGCTTAAAAGAAAATAGTAGTGATTTGTTTCAGAGACAAGAGCTACTGGATCCCATATTTGCTAAAAATAATAAAGATATAAAACTACATAGAAGTTCTACTCACAATTAACATTTAAAAATTGATATGTCTAAATTCCATGAAAACTGGTAACAATACCCTACCTCTTCCTTAACAACCTTATACCCTACATCTTATATACCATGGATTCGTGCACATTGAAAGGCAATTAATTAGAAGGTGGCCGGTGGGGCGGGACTGGGTGAGACGGGCTGGACACGCCCTGGAGCCAATCTCCTGAGGTTCCTCCCTGGCCAGCCACACCTGGGGCGGTGTCGGGGCTCAAAGGGCGTCTGGAGAGTGAGCGGGGTCTCTCCAGCAGGTGGGGCCCCTCAGCCTAGCCTGTGGGGATCAGGCCAAAACTGGCTCTCCAATATCCTCTGAGGGGTCCCAGAGGAGGAGTAGGCACACTGCAAAGTTGCTATCACTCAGTAGCTCCCACATTGAGCATCTGCCTTCTGGTGGTCAGTGCATGTCATACCTACTGGCTGGTCGGCCGGTCAGCCGGTCGCTTAGACTTTTATATATATACAGATATACATATGAAATCTATAGAAACATTCTCCTCACATATAATTTTAAGGTTTTATTCTTGAAACAATGGTACTGTGGCCATATTAATTTATGATCTAAATAATAAAACCTTAAAATAACTACAGAGTGTCCTAATCTAGTCATTTTCAAACTGCTTCACAACCTAAGACATCAGTTTGCTAAAGAGCCTGTCATGACAGGAAGTGAAATGAAGCAAAATCTATGCTTAAAGAGTCTTTCCTCTGTCTCCTACCACACCACTATAAGCTGAGCAGCTCCTTTCTTCTCTGTTTTAACTTCATGCTTCTGTATAAGGTTTTATTGGGAAAAAGTCATTGCATGCAAACAATTTTTTAAATGAGTTTAGAGAGGATTTTCCTAATAAAAATTCCTGAAGCAAATGATCTGTTATTGTATCTTTAAGTACATACAGAGGTTTGTATGACCTTGTTTTGGTTCTCAGCGAAGACTGAACTGTAGCATTCAAATATCTTCAAGCTACAATGCTTCTTTTCTTAATTATCTAAAAGCTTACTCAAGTCACTTGACTCTATTGCTAGTGAGCTTTCTGAAATGTAGCCCTGATAATATCACTACTTTGCCTCTAAGCCTTCCAATGCTTTCCATGCATACAACATAAATTCAAACTTCTGAAATGGCATCTATCATCTTTTACCACAACCCAATTAAAAAACAAACATATAGCCCTAACACAGTGGTTCTCAACCTATGGGTCGTGACACCTTTGGCGGTCGAATGACCCTTTCACAGGGGTCGCCTAAGACCATCCTGCATATCAGATATTTACATTATGATTCATAACAGTAGCAACATTACAGTTATGAAGTAGCAATGAAAATAATTTTATGGTTGGGTCACAACATGAGGAACTGTATCTAAAGGGCCAGAAGGTTGAGAACCACTGCAACCGGTTTGGCTCAGTGGATAGAGCGTTGGCCTGTGGACTGAAAGGTCCCAGGTTCAATTCCCGTCAAGGACATGTACCTTGGTTAAGGAGGACACATACCCAGTAGGAGGTGTGCAGGAGGCAGCTGATTGATGCTTCTCTCTCATCGTTATTTCTAACTCTCTGTCCCTCTCCCTTCCTCTCTGTAAAAAATCAATAAAATATATTTTAAAAAATAAATAAATAAAACATATAAAAGTTTTTTAATTAATATTACATTAGTAACACACTATACTGATTTATATTTCTATGTTTTGGGACATGTTCTTAGAATATCTTTCACTTTGATCATAATGGTAGATATGCACAAAGGAGGAACACATGAGTGACTTCTGCAATTATTCTGAATATAATTGATAATGCCCTTCTTTACTCTATTTCTATAGATAATATATATTTCTACTCATTCTACTCACAGACTCCAATATACACATTTCCATAGAATCACAGTTAACCTATAAATCTGAATTTTCAACAAATCAGGCAGGTGATATTCCTACCACCAAACTTTTAATAATTACTGTCTTTTGCCTCTAAGGGTATCTGGGAAATAATGTGTTTTATCAGAGAATATGTGTTGATTAAATTAATAATACTGACCTCTGCAATTGGTCACAGACTGTTTATTCTGAGTGCCAAATTAAATTATTCTTTGTGAAACTGAGTCGCATATGAGTAGCTGTAGATAAAAGAAATCAACTTGCTGAATAACACCCTACTCTAACTGCTAAGTAATTGACTTCCCCCGAGCGCACAGCTAATAGACTTCACAGTTTCCAAAAATAAAGGGAGATGTTACTTCATAATTTTTATACCAATTTTATGATGTTTCAAATTTATTTCAAAACTAAGCCAATAATTTGACTTCTCTTTCTTGTGTAAAAACAATAGTGTGTAGATTGGGTGGTCCAAGGTAGTGACATAGGAAGATACTAAGCTCACGTCCTCCCATAGACGCACCAGATCTACAGCTACATACGGAAAAGTTCTCTCTGAAAAGAGCCCTGAAAACTAGCTGAACAGCTCCTTCACATCAGCAAGTGAGGAAAGGGTCCCATCTAAGGGATAGGAGGGCTGAGATGTGGGCTGACCATAAACCCCACCCACAATCAGGAGGAAAATCAGGAGCTTCTCCCTGAGGAGCAAAGGGTTTATACCCCACATCAGGCCCAAGAATTTTCCGAACTGAACCAGAGAGTTGAGCCCCCGAAACATCTGGCATTGAAAACCAGTGGCATTCATAACCACAAGACCCAAAAGGCTTGCAGTGAACTGAAAAACTGCTTTAAAAGGGTTTGACATCTGAAACGCATACGAAATCATATTGAATGTGAACTGTAATTGAAAAGATTAAAAAATAAAACACAGATAAATGAATGAATAAAGGGCTTCCCTGAAGGCTTGCCCCATAGCCAATACAGAAGCGGCCATTTGAAAAGCACCCAGGCTGTATGCAAAAGAGAATCACTTGCTCATCTTAAAGTGTCAGCCAGTAGAGCAAGGGCCTGTTGGGATACTCTCCTGGGACAAAGGCACTAGTGGGTGTCATTTTATCTTTCTCCTGGCTAAAGCCAGCAGCTGCCGTTTTTCTCACTGTGGGTATCAGTTTTACCCTCCACTAGTGGGCACCACCTTTGTACTCTCTGCTTTGGGAAAGCAGGCAGCTACCATATTTTTTTCTAGATGAGTTCCATCTTTGCACTCACCCTTTGCCATGCTGTATAAGGTTAGTATCTCCCAGACAGGAGCTTTTACACATGCCTGGTGCCCTGTTTTTTACACCTGGTGTAACGGTTTTTGCAGTGCAGTCCAGGGGACATCCCCTCAACAACTGGGAGCTATTAAAAACAAAATGGGCTGCTTGGACAAGCACAAAAGATACACAACCAAGATTTAGGGCCAAGTTCAATAATAAGGTCCATCTCCTACACAAGGCCTCTCCTTCAAGACTGGGAGAGTGGCTGTTTTATCTAACAAATGTACACAAGCACAGAGAGTCAAGCAAAATTGGGAAGCATAGAAATACACTCTAAATCAAATAACAAGATAAAACCTCAGAAAAATTTAGCTCAGTGAAACAGAGATAAGTAACTTAACTGATAAATACACAAGGTAATAGTCATAAAGATGTTCAACAAACGTGGAGATAAAGGGATGAACATAGTGAAAACTTCAATGAAGAGACAGAAAAGATAAGAAAGTGCCAAATAAGAGTCAGAGAACTGAAGAATACAATAACTGTACTGAAAAATGAGATAGCAGAGTTCAACTGCACAGTAGATGAAGCAGAAGAAAAGAATAAGATGGCATTGAAACTCACCCAATCAGAACAGGAAAAAAATTAAAAAGGTGAGCATGGCTTAAAGGACTTATGGGACATAATCAAGAAAGACAATACCAAGCAATATTAGTATTGTAGGGCCACCAGACAGTACAGAATGAAGGAAAAAATTATATGACCATTTCAATAAATGCAGAAAAATCATTTGACAAAATTAAACATCCATTTATGACAAAAACTCTCAACAAAGTGAGTATAGAGGGAGTGTATAACAAACAAACAAACAAACAAGCAACAACAACAACAAAAAAAGGCCATACATGACAAGCCCACAACTAACATCATAGTTAATAGTGAAAAGCCAAAAGCTTTTCTTGTAAGATCAGGAACATGATAAGGGTGCCCCTTTCTATTCAGTATGGTACTGGAATTCTAGTCAAAGCTATTAGGCAAGAAAATATATCCAAATCTAAAAGAAAGAAGTACACTGTCCCTATTCATAGATGACATGATGTTACATATAGAAAACTCTAAATACTATACCAATAAACATTTAAAATTAATAAATAAAATCAATAAGACTGCAAGATAGAAATTCAAATTCTGTTGAATTTCTTTACACTAACAATGAACTATCAGAAGAGAAATTAAGAAAAAAATTACATTTCAATTGCTCCACAAAGAATAAAATTAGCTAGGAATAAAATTAACCAAGGAAGTGAAAGATCTGTACTTGAAAAACAATAAGACATTGATTAAATAAATTGAAGAAGGCACAAATAATTAGAAAGATATTCTGTGCTAATTGATGAAAATAATTAACATTTTTCAAATGTCCACAGTGCTCAAAGCAACCTACAGATTCAGCACAATATCTATCAAAATTCCAATGGCATTTTTCACAGAAATAGAACAAATAATCCTAATATTTGAATGAAACTACAAAAGTCCACAAATAACCAAAGTGATCTTTCAGAAAAAATAGAATACATTTGGAGGCATGACTTTTCCTACTTAAAATATATTAAAAAGATAAAGTAATCAAACAGTATGGTTTTGGCATAACAACAGATACATAATTCGATGGAACAGAATAGAGAGCCCAGGTATAAACCCATGCATATATGGTCAATTAATTTTTAAGTATGTTTTAATTGATTTCAGAGAGAGGAAGGGAGAGGCTAAGAGAAATAGAAACATTGATGATAAGAAAGAATCATTGATTGGCTGCCTCCTGCATGCTTCTTACTGGGGATTGAGCCCGAAATCTGGGCATATGCCCTGACCTGGAATTGAACCATGATATCCTGGTTCATGGGTTGATGCTCAACCACTGAGCAACACCGGCCAGAAGGTCAAATCATTTATGACAAAGGGATCAGAATATACAATAGGGACAGGACAGTCTTTCAATAAATGGTGTAGGGGAAACTGGACAGCCACATGCAGAAGAATGAAACTAGACTACCATCTTATACTGTACAAACAAATTAACTTAAAATGAATTAAAGTTTGAATGTAAGACCTGAAACCTAAAGCTTCTAAAAGAAAACATAGGCAGCAAGCAACTTGAATCAGTTTTAGGTATGATTTCATGGATCTGACTTAAAATACAAAGGCAACACAATAAAAAACATTAAACAAGTGGAACTATATCAAACTAAACAATAACAACAAAACTCCACAGCAAATGAAATCAACAAATTTAAAAGGTAATTGATTGAATGGTAGAAAATATTTGCATATACTACATATGACACAGAGTTAATATCCCAAATAACTAAAGAATCCATAGAACTCAATAACAAAAGAAACAAGCAGCCCAATGAAAAAATGGGCAAAAAATCTGAATAGACCTTTTTTTTTTTTTTTTCAACAGCGACATACAGATTGTCAATAGGCACAGGAAAGATGCTCAACGTCATTAATTATCAAGGGAATGCAAATTAAAACTATAATGACATAATACCTCACACCTGTTAGAATGGCTGTTGTCAAAAGAGAAAAATAAGAGGGCTTAGAATGAATATGGAGAAAAGGGAAACTATATGCATTGCTGGTGGGAATGTAAATTGTTGCAGCCACTATGAAAAATAGTATGGCATTTCCTCAAAAAGTTAAAACAGGACTACCATATGATTCAGCAATTCCACTTCTAGGTATTTTTTTCATGTAAGACAAAAACATTGATTTAAAAAACAAATGTGCACCTCCATGTAATTTGCAGCATTATTTACAACAGACAAGGTGTTGAAACAATCTAAGTGTTCATCAATAAATGGGTAAAGAAGATGTTAGGTGCACTTACAGACACACAATACTAGTAAGCTGTAAAAAGAGTGAATTCTTGCCATTCACAATAACACTGATGGATCTTGAGGGCATTATGCTAAGCAAAATAAGTCAGAAAAAGACAAATGCCATATTATCTCAATTATATATGGAATCTAAAAAAAAAACAAAACAAAAAATCTAGTTCATAGACACAGAAAACAGATTGGTGGTGGAGGGAGGTAAAATGGGTGAAGAGGATCAATAGGTATAAACTTTCAGTTATAAAATAAGTCATGGGGATGTAATGTACAGCATTGTGACTATAGTGAATAATACTATATTGCATATTTAACACTTGTTAAATGAGGACATCTTAAAAGTCTTCATTCCAAGATAAAAAATTTTCAGTAACTAGGTATGTTGACAGATGCTAACTAGACTTATTATGGTTATCATTTAACAATGTATACAAACATTAAAGTATTATGTTCTACATCTGCAACAAATGTGATATGCCAATTATACCTCAAGTTAAAAAAATTAGGAAGAAAACAATAAGGTATCCCTCACTTAAAGCAGTGCACTATTAAATTTATTTTTCTAAACTAAAGTATCCTCCAATAAAATAACACTGAACTTATCCAGTAAAATATTTTGTCACTGGTAAATACAACTTTCTTTTAGTTTTCAGTGACAGAGTTTTAAAAGACTATTAGAGGCCTGGTGCACAAAATTTGTGCATAGGGCGGGGGTTCCTCAACCCAGCCTATACCCTCTTGTAATCCGGGACTCCTTGGGGAATGTCCAACTGCCAGTTTAGGCCCAACCCTACAGGAACCCCTGCGGAATCGGGCCTGAACTGGCAGCCGGACATCCCTTTCAAAATCTGGGAATGCTGGCTCCTAACTGCTTGCCTGCCTGACTGCCTGATTGTCCCTAACCCCTCTGCCTGCCTGCCTCATCACCCCTAACCACTTACCTGCCTGCCTGCCTCATTGCCCCTAACCTCTCTGCCTGCCTGCCAGATCATCCCTACCTTCTTTCCTGCCTGCCTGATCACCTGTAACAGCCTCTGCCTCACCCCCCTTAGTCCAGAAGGACATCTGGAATGACATCCAGAAGGTCGGTCGGCTGTCTGGTCTAATTAGCATATTACACTTTTATTATTATAGATGCATATCTTCATCAATACAGGACAAATATGTTTTCCTCTGTAAATAAGAGCATGTCCAAAAGAGTTCCCTTTCTTTCTTTCTTTCTTTCTTTCTTTCTTTCTTTCTTTCTTTCTTTCTTTCTTTCTTTTCCTCAACAACTTTATTATTGATCACAGATTACCAATTCTAAGCTAATGTTTATCTAGTGCAAACCTAGTCTAACCATTCTATTTACTCATTATCTTGCCTCTAAAGGCCAGTTAAGCATTTACATTCAGATATTTTTGTCACCACAATAAGCATTGTTGACACTAAATACGACAACCATTTACTTATGAAAATACATAGTTTTGTCTAATTTTTTATAGAGCCCTGTATTCTCAGCAAGCCAAACTTTAAACCTAGAAAGCATCATAAATTATTCCTCTCTCCTTTTGCCATCAGCTGAGAATTTCCAAATTCCACAGCATCTGTTATTCCTTTATTTCCATTCTCAGTACCATCACCACTTCTGCCCTCGAAGCCAAACAAAGACAACTCTCTGCCAAAGTATGTCCTTGTTTCCTGTTTCACTCAACATACTCAATTCACACTGAAGAAAACTGCTAACATGAGCTTCTCGAGTATAATTCTTGTTGAATTGCTCTCCTGCTCAAAATCTTGCACTTATTCGCCAGGTCCTACATCATTTTTAGTTGTCTAAAATATTTTCATAAGATAATATTCCAAATGTATCTTCTACACTTACACTAAATTCTTGCCAAAATATGTAAATCATTATTCTCATCGTATTCCCTCCATTCTCCTTTTCAGCCCCCACCAGAACGCACTGCATCTCTCCAGGATGTCTTCTATATGTACCTCAACAAGCAATTCTCCCCCTTCTTTCTCTCACCTCACATCTTTCAATTCAAATGCCTAAGCATATCAATAGTTAAATAGAACCATTGCTTCCAATGCATAAATCTGTAATTGATTCAAAGGTGAGGGGTTTGGGGATGTGGCTCAGCTCCTTGCAAAATATCTTGATTTAGAGAAATCAATGCTAGACTCTAGTATTTAACTTTGCTTACCTATGATAGTCCAGTAACTTCTATACACAA
Source organism: Myotis nattereri (assembly GCF_964212035.1). Taxonomy (NCBI): domain Eukaryota; kingdom Metazoa; phylum Chordata; class Mammalia; order Chiroptera; family Vespertilionidae; genus Myotis; species Myotis nattereri. The sequence continues at coordinate 157,385,431 of NC_138077.1, read as the reverse complement.
ATAAGCAACTACCACACAGCACAGCCTAAACTTCAGACTTCATTGTTTTTGAGAGAAGACAAGGTTATACCTAAGGTTATATCTAAGAAGTAAAAACCTTGAGAATAACAGATTCTTTGGCTTGTTTACCCATTCATTCCAATGCCAGACAATGAGACATCAGAGTGGACAAAGGTGAATAAGGCATGCCCTTGCCTGAGAAGTTCTTATAGTTAAACTGGCTCCAACAAATATTGCTGGTAAGTCCCCATTGTTCATCATTAGTTTATTTCTATTAAAGAGCCAGCATCTCCCCTGTGGGCAAGGGTAAAAGGAAAGGGCTTAAGGGAATCATATTTCTCTCACCTGCTCCCAGAAGCAACAGCTTTTTTTCAAGAAGTATCAACTGCTACTATAGGAGTCTCCTAAACTAAAGGAAAGTTGAAATCCAATTAAATGATTGGTTATAGCAGTGATTCAACCAGTGCGCTACAAGAATTTTTAAAACATGAAATACCTGGTAATTTAGTCAAGGGCACTGACCTCTTTTTCCTTAGATTGTTAAATAAAAAAAAAAAATGACAAAAGGCAGCACAACAATAGCCATCCACTATGAATCAAAATTATACCTATATTTGTGGTCATATCAGCATAAACTTATATTTTTGGTGTGATTCAGAATTTTAGGTAATTAGTTTATGTGTACCATGAGATGAAAAAGATGAAAATCGCTGGGTGACAAAATATCCTTCCATTTCGACTTTAAGTCAATTGTACTTTTTTTCTTATTATAAACTAGAGACCCGGTAGACAAAATTTGTGCACTGGGGGGTGGAGGTTCCTCAGCCCAGCCTGCCTCCTCTCACAGTCCGAGAGCCCTCAGGGGATGTCAAGCTGCAGTCTCTCCTCCCTCTGTGAGAGGCCACCGGGCTGATCAGGGAAAGGCGCCGCCTCCATCACCCCTTTGCTGCTGCCACTGCCACTGCCACTGCCAGCAGCTATAGCTGCTGGCCCTTGGCCCTCACAGCTGCCAAGGTGTTTTCATCAACATGGACTCCAGTCCCTTCACCACAAAAAAATGACAACTTTCTTTAGGCATTTTCAAGATCTCTCTTTCATAGGATATGACATTTCTTTCTTTCTTTTTTTATATCCTCACCTGAGGATATTTTCCCATTGATTTTTAGACAGCATAGAAGAGAGAGGGAAAGACAAAGAGAAACATCAATGTGAGAGGAAAACATCGATTGGTTGCCTCCTGCATGAGCCCTGACCTGGGCCCATGGCACAGCAGCCCCAGCGAAAACTGCTGGTCAGGCCCTGCTTCCCTCTCCAGCCCTCACATCAGCCACAGTGGCTGCTGATCAGGCCCTGCCTCCCTCTCCAGGCCTTGCAGCAGCTGCAGCAGCTACTGATCAGGCCCTCCCCTGACACAGGCGCTCAGAGGCCCCCAACCCTGCAAGACCCCGCCCACCTGTGCCTGCTGCACACGCTGCCTACTGACCGGTCATTACTGTGACGGTGTCCCAGACAATTTGCATTATCCTCTAATATTAGTATAGACTAGAGGCCCAGTGCACGGATTTGTTCACTGGTGGGGTCCCTCAGCCTGGCCTGTGCACTCTCGCAATCTGGGACCCCTCGGGAGATGTCGGACTGCCGACGTCTCCCAAGAGATGTGGTAGTCCGACATCTCCTGAGAGATGTGGTAGTGTGCAAAGCGGCAGTGTGCCGGCCGCTCCTGCTCATCCCAGCCCCGCTGCACCTGCCACTGTTGCTCGGGTGCACAGGAGGAGTGTCTGAGGAAGAGGCTCATGCCGCCACAGCACACTGACCACCAGGGGGCAGCTCCTGCATTGAGCTTCTGCCCTCTGGTGGTCAGTGCACGTCATAGCTACCGGCTGGTCATCCGGTCATCCAGTTGTCTGGTCGTCTGGTTTTTTAAGCTTTTATATACATAGATAAGAAATAGTTTCTGCATTTAAGAATTAATGATCATATTAAAACATAGACTTGATAGATTTGTACAAAGTAGTGAAAGTGAAGTACTAAAATAATAATAATAATAATAATTAATACGTAAATTAGTTCAAAAAGTGAAATGGGACAAGCACCTGGTAGAAAGAGTTACTAAATAGGGGGACATATTCAGGGAAAGATGATCTTTAGTGTGGTTTCTAGCAAAAGAATAAAGAAGAAGCAATTTACAGAGGAAATCCCAAAAGCTAAGAACCAAATGAAGAGATGATCAAAATCATCAGTAACAAGAGAAATGCAAATGAGAGCTAAAATGATACATAATTTTATGATTGTTATATTGGCAAAAAATAGAAAAACTGAATAATGCCAAATGTTGAAGGTGATACATACATGAATTGCTTGTAGGAGTGTAGATTGATGCAGCCCTCTGCAGAGCAATCTGGTTGTAGTTCACAAATTAAGTGTATATATAGATATGCACAGCAGCCCCACTTATGCGTTTATGACACCCACCCACATAAGCAATTATTCTATCAAAATCTATGACAGAGCGTATGCACAATTGTTCATATAATATTTCATGAGCTATTATGCAACAATTAGAAATAATGCATTAAATGTACACGTAACAACATGAAAAAACTTTAAAATAGTACTTATTGTGTAGAACTCTGAAATATCTGGTATTTTACCATACTTTCAAGTTAACAAATTAGTCTGCCACAGTTATCTAAAATTCTGGCACAAAACATGAGATCTATATCAGAGCGAAAGTACTTATTAATCATGGTAACGCAAGTTGCATGGCCTTCATGATCATACCCATTTCTCATGCCCTCAGTCCAACAGAGGCCATACTGGTAGCCTAGATGAAGGTTAAATACACGGTGAGTTTACAATAAAGGAATCAGCTTTCTGTCTTTCCACTGGACCATCATTAACCCACTGGCTTTCCTTATGGTTGTCCCATTGTGGTTGCAAGATGTGCGCTCCAGTTCCAGACATCACATGATCATATCTATACTTAATACAGAAATACATGGGGATTGGAAGTACCAACAATGAGCTCCCCTTTTATTAATAGAGGAAAGCTTCCCAGAAATCTATGCTATTACCTCCTATAGAGATATTTGGTCAAATAGCTGGGGAAGTTGAGGAATTGGAAACATGACTGTCATGTTTGGTATAGACCACTTTACCTCAGCCGGAGCATAGAGCTGTATACAATAATGGTGGAGTCTTGTTAGCAAGAAAGAAGCTACTAATAGATAAAAAGGGTAGGTGATTTCAATACATGTCATATATTTTAATCAAGATAACTCAAGAACTGTGGTGATAGTACAAGCGTTCAGTTATACAGATTCAATGAGAAGACAATTTAACATATTTTGCCAGACATGTGGTGTGTTGGGGGATGTGGGCAGGAGAGGAGGAGAGAACATATAAATGTCAAGGGCCCTAGTACAAAGCTTCTATTACTTTTTGTTCCCACCACTCCTTTCCTTATTAATCTCCTGATGGGGTATGCCTCTTTTGGTTGAAATTGGTTAATAATCATACAATAGTCCCTAAGTACTCAAGGCATCAGCTCTCTGTGAAGGGATGTGGGGCAGAAGCATTTAACTTACATAGATTTCCATCTGGTAGGATTAAGATTCTACCTTGTATGAAAATGGCAGTCCATTGAGGATGGGTTAAAAACTAATGTCCATTTTATAATTTTGTGGCAAATTCTATTATATTTCCTTAATTTAATAAACTTCATAAGCTTAATTCTCTTTTTGGACCATCCATTCTTGACTATCTCTTTGTCCTAAAATCTAATAATTCAGAGAAGTTTATGAAATTTCCACTGACAATGTTGTCACATTCCAAGAAAGATTATGGTTACTTTTTTAAAAAATCAACTTCTACTCTGATTAATAACAGTTTGGTGGTAATTCAGAAGGTTAGTTTTTATTCATATATACATGCAAGATGTATGGTAAATTACCTTATGTACAAGATCGCAAATAATTGCTCCCCAAATATACATAGCTATTTAAATTTAATAAATATTAATTTATCAATCAAAACTGAATAGAAGAAATTTGAGTCTTGATTTTAATTTTTCTTGGCAAATTTCAAAGAGGAGTTGATGCAGTCTGTATTACAAATTATGTTCAAATCCTGTTTTTAAAAAGAAAAATCTCTCTAAAAATTTCTAAAGCAGGCTAGCTGGTATGGCCAGTGGTTGAGTTTCTACCTATGAACCAGGAGGTCACATTTTATTCCCAGTCAGGGCACATGCCCAGGTTGTGGGCTTGATTCCCAGTGGAGGACATGCAGGAGGTAGCTGATCAGTGATTCTCTCTCATCATTGATGTTTCTATCCCTCTCCCCTCCTCCCTTCCTCTCTGAAATCAATAAAGGTATTTTGAAAAAATGTTCAAAAACTTCAAGTCCACACTGACTCCTGATGCCCTTAATCCAGTTTTCTACTGTTGGTAGATCTCTTTTCTCAGTTGCTCTTTCCAGTGTTAGCTCATAGATGTTCTCCTCTTCTGGTTCTTGTTCTCACTCATTAACCTTGATCTTAATAATATCCAAGGAGAGTAGGACTTGACAAACCCTTCTTAGGATGTTATTGGCAGTAGGAAGGATCTGGGTTGGAGGGAAGTGCTGACTTCGTGAAGATGTGGTGAATATGTATACATTAATATTTATAGATATTTTATACAAAATAATACTTTTCTTAATTATCTTAAACAAATAGGTAGTGGTGCACAAGTATTAGAAGACTGAAAGATATCAAAGCCACTGGGAGGCCAAAATGAAATGACAAAAAAAGAAACAGAAGCAGAAAAGAGGGGGTAAGATGGCAACCACTGGGGAAAAGGCGGGAAATAGGGAGTTGCTGTTCAATGGGTATAAAGATTCAGTCATTCTGGATGAAAGCCTTCTAGAGATCTGCTGTACAACATTGGGCTGTTAATTAACAATATTGTATTACACACTTAAAATTTTGTTAAGAAGTAGGTCTCATGTTATGTGTTTCTTTTCCTTTAACCACAATATAAAAAATATTGTAGCATGGAAAAGAGTCAGTGCAATAAAAATCTGCAAGTAAATGGAATCTGTTCTAATTTTTATTCAAGTAAACAAAAATAATTAAAAGTAAATGTGAAAACTCAACAAAATTCATATTTGATAGCATTGAAACAACAGAAATGAAACTTCCATTTATATAATTATATGAAAAGTTCAACTAAAAATAATGTATTCTATCATATTTCCAAATTCTTAGATAATAAAATATTTGGTAAAATTTTAAATGCCAGTCCTAACTGGTTTGGCTCAGTGGATAGAGCGTTGGCCTGTGAACTGAAGGGTCCTAGGTTCAATTCCGGTCAAGGGCATGTACCTTGCTTGCGGGCATATCCCCAGTAGGAGGTGTGCAGGAGGCAGCTGATGGATGTTTCTTTTTCAACGATATTTCTAACTCTCTATCCCTCTCCCTTCCTCTCTTAAAAAAATCAATAAAGTATATTTAAAAAATGTTAAATGCCAAAATTATAAAAATCACAATTGCCACTAACAAAGTATTATAACAAAATTACAAGAACAAGAGAATAGCTGTGCTTCAGTACTGCTGATTAAATAAAATATAACTGCTTTCAAGGAGGAGGAAATGAAACCAGGAGGTTTGAAAAACCAATATTGAGGTTTGCATAAAGTAGAATCAAATCAGAAAGGACTGCATATGTTTATTACCAGAGATTTTCTACAAAATCTTTCTACAAAAGCTTCTACAGTCTACTAGTATATGCTTATCAATTATGGGAATTTTTCAACTTTTAGCCCTGGAAAAAATGAGAAATACAGGTGATTTAACTCCATAAAAATTACTTTAAGAGAATTTTATTGTCATACATATGTTATCAATGTCCAGCAGAATAAGACAAGTTCTATTATGTCCACGGTGCTTTTTCATGTCTCCTTAATCAAGACAAAGAACCACAAAGTCAGTCACATATAGCACTAGACACAAACTGTGTATTTCAGACTTTTACACATTGTGTTTTAGACTTAAACAGAAACCATATTGAGCTTTTTCCACTATTATCTGTTGATCGGTAATGAAGATGTCTTTCTGCTTATCCATAAGCATTAATTTATAGTTTATTTTATTTTTTTTAGTCAAGGGATTGGGACGTGTGTCTATACGTGTGTGTGTGTGTGTGTGTGTGTGTGTGTGTGCGCGCGCACACACACGAGTATTTGAAGAGGTTGGGAAATAATGTAATTATATCACAAAGTGAGAATGTATAGGTTAAGAAATAAAGATTTAATAACAAAATGATGTGTGCTTGGTATAGGTGCTTTTTCTCATAATCTATTCTTTTGTAGTTACTCTACATATAAGCATTAGAAATTTTCTACACAGTTGTTAAATAATAAATGTATTATTAGCAATGAGTAAACCTAGAAATTTTTTTAGAAACAGTAATTAGTCCTCATAACACCTAGTAACTGTGATATTTCACTACCAGGTGAGTTATTTTTTTATTTTTTATTTTTTTAACAAAGCAATTTCTTCAATTTCTGGGGTATACTTTTGGCAGGAAAAATTAAAGATGTTGGTTTTGTTCCCAGACCTGCCACCCACATACTCTGTGATGCATTTATACTCATTTTGCCTCAGTTTCTCCCATGACTGAAATAAAATAGTAATGGTTGTCACTTTCAAATCTCATTGGGTTGCTCTGAGAAATGATGAGTATAGTGTGAAGTAGTTTGACAGAATGAGGCAAGGATCTTTGAACATTAAAGAGAATTCAATATAGATGTTTTAGCAATAATAATATTACTATTAAACAACTGTATAGCATTATACTGTTATATTTCATTAGCTATTTCTCACCAAAACCTACTTGGGAAATTTGGTGATAAAGCCCTTTAAAGAAAGAAAGGAAGCTAAAATAGCCATAGGAAAAAGGCAGTGTGCACATGACACTAAGAACAAAGCATTATAAACCAAATGAAAATTTTGAAATTGTTTAGGCTGAAACCTATTCAACTACAGCTTGCATTATTATCAGAAGCTTTAACATTTCCAAATTTTACTGGAATATCTAAAATTCTTAATAGAAATTCCAGGAAGCTCAGAAACTTCTCAGCACTATATGTAAATGTAAGGGGCAAGAAACAATCAATTTCATGACAAATATTTCATGTTCCTAATCTGAGTACTGAAAGTGACTCTGTGAATGGAATACTAAAATGGAATCATTGTAGGAATAAATATTGAAAAACTTGTCCTGCTTTTTTCTTTTCTTTTCCTATTGAGTCATGAGTGGGTGACTGAGCATATATTCCTTTTATGTCATATAGTCTTATAGAGATTTTGTTTTCTGGAGAACCACTTAGTAATGGCAAACTATTCTCTTTCCTGAGACAAATGTAAAACCTAGGTTATAGAATTCTAAAAATATATAATTTGAAATTCATGTATTTTTTACTTGGATTTTTAAAATTCAAGTAAAATTGTTGCTATATAATCATGCTAAGGTTTTATAATAAAACGATGAAAACTAGATGGTTATTTATTTTTATAAATTGTAACCTTAGATTGTTTTAGGTAGTTGAGTTATGGATACATAGGTTACACTTTCTCCATTTCTTATCCAATTGTTAGCCATGATTTTCCAAAGAGGTTTAGGAACAATTGAAGCAACACAGTTTTTAAAAGGAGTGTGTATAAACTGAGCAAAATATATACAATCAGTTGTGGAATTTATTTTTGTTATACTCAATTTTTTTCAAAGCTATTTCTATGTGATCCTTTGTAATATTGTGATCACTTTCCAAAAGAAACATGACCTATAGAAAAAGGATGTGAAATGTTCCTAATAGATTGGTTCTCCCTGAGATTCCAAATAAAACTTCATGATGGCCTTACTATTTGCACTCAGTTTTTAATGCTATAGTAATGATAGTGGTATTTTGCTTTCTAAAAGACACATAATAAGATTGATTTAAAAAATCTCACCTACATAAAACTCTTTTTTCCTGCAGATATACATCTGAAAATGGTGATTCCAAAGTAATTAAAAATATCCTATATAATAAAACCCTCATATGCAAATTGACCGAATGGTGGAATGACTGGTGGCTATGAACTGACCACCAAGGGGCAGACGCTCAATGCAGGAGCTGCCTCCTGGTGGTCAGTGTGTTTCCACAGGGGCAGTGCCACTCAGCCAGAAGCAGGGCTCACAGCTGGCGAGTGCAGCGGCTGTGGCGGGAGCCTGTGCAGCAGCAAGCAGGTAGGCTGTAAGGAGGGAGGGGTCCCAGACTGTGAGAGGGCACAGCCCGGGTAAGGGACCCCTGACCCATCTCCAGTGCACGAATTTCGTGCACTGGTCCTCTAGTAGATATATAAGTGGAAGTTTGCCATGATTTGAGAATAAAATGGAGCATTATTTGCTATCATAACATATGAATTATGGCTAACATTTCTATCATTATGAAATGTGAAATATTTGCCAATAGGGTTGACATATACCTGTTGTTTTAGAGGACCATAAGGAAAGCATTATCTTAAATGTTTGCTTAAAATAATGTGCTGTTTTTAATAACACACTCAGTGATTGATGGTTTCACATCTTTCTAGATTGTGTGTTAGAGTTAGTGTGCTGAAGTCAATGTACATCTCTACCTAACTCCATGTTAATGACATTACTCAGATGACTTGAAATAGGTCAAGATGATGGTGTATAACAAAGAAATCAGTGAATGTTACATAGTAGGACTTTTCCTCCTCCTGAGAGTCAGTTGTTAGGTTGCACTGTCTGGGATACCGGATAAAAGTTCTGAGACCCAATTCTTGCCGAAACCGGTTTGGCTCAGTGGACAGAGCGTCGGCCTGCAGACTGAGGGGTCCCGGGTTCGATTCCGGTCAAGGGCATGTACCTTGGTTGCGGGCACATCCCCAGTGGGAGATGTGCCGGAGGCAGCTGATCGATGTTTCTCTCCCATCGATGTTTCTAACTCTCTATCTCTCTCCCTTCCTCTCTGTAAAAAATCAATAAAATATATTTAAAAAAAAAGTTCTGAGACCCAATTCTATAACACCAAGTATTGGTGGGCTCTCTAGGCACCAGCTCCTGTACTTAAATGGTTTCCAAAGGGCCCCTTATTAACATAACAAAAGACACCTTTACTACTCTCATGAATTCTGAAATTCCAAAAATTTTAGGAGCTCTGGGCTAAGAATGGAGAAGCCCTCAAATATATTTCTTATTATAAATCACAATTTCCACCTCCCAATAAGGATATGTTCTTAGGGGTTCTATCTGCTGCACTATGTTGTTAGACAATGAAAACAGTAAATTACTACTATCAAGGGATATATCATAAACAGAACATATGGGGGAAAACAATGACAGATCATTTCATTATCAATAATTTAGTGAAGTTACCCCAGTTCCCATTAACATGCTGTGATGTCTAGTATATATGTTTTCAAAATATAATGCTATCTTTGTAGAGGTAAATATGCTTATGGAATATTGGAACAAGTTGATTAGTAAATCACTGAAAATGATAATACAATCTTCAAGAATGAAATGTATAGTTCGGTAATATCTCCCAATACTATGGGAGCCTATTACTGATGGGATCTCCTCTCCATTCCAAACACACATTACCCTTCTGCTATATTCTTTATAGAGATAAGAAAACAGATTTATGTGTAAATTTCTTTTCATAGGGTTTAACAAACTTCTGGGAGAGTAAGAAAGGAAAAAAGAAAATGTCCACTAACATAATAGGAATTAAATGGCAAATACTCTGTTTGTCAAGTATCTAATTGTTCTAATTTTAGAAATTCCAGGTGGATATCTACTCATACAGAATATTGAAAAACAGTTGAAACTACACAGTATTATAGTAATCCTACTTCCTTTGCCCTGTTTTTTCCCCTCCTACTCCCCTACATATAACCTTTCATATATTTATTTTTCTGTTCTTGTTCTTCTTGAAGTATGTTGTTAAACCTTAAGACCTCATAAATTAAATCCTTAGAGTTATGAAAAAAGTAAGTGAGGTCATTTTGGAGTTGTGTGGCTAATTTACAATCTGAACACTTGCATTTTTCCCATGTTAAAAAAACTTTAAAAAGTTATCAATAGTTTTCTTTGTTGCTTTTACTAATGAAGATGTATTTTTTTTTTCCACCAGTGGTAGGTGTTGAATAATTTGAATGGGAATTTGAAGGTTCATGGCTTCCAAACCAGCAGGAGTTAAGGCTTAATTGCTTGGAAATACATTTTCATGGCTGATACCAGTAACAGAAAATGTCTGTATGTCAAGTGGCTCTGTGCTAATCAGTTAACCATAACATGTGCCACCCCATATCTAGGGACAATGTAACCGTTAACAGCTTGAAGCTATTAAAAATGTACCAATGGGAACTTTCTTTTACTTTTGCCACTAATATGCATCTTTATCTAAATAAAGGAATAGGGAAATTTTGTACTTAACTAAGAATGTAAGTACATCCATCTTGTTTGAGCTTCAAAACACACTACATTTAATGCTGTTCATTAAAGTAACACTGTAAAAGTCAATCAATTGTTAATATGCTCTCTCTGTGTCAACTCAGAAGCTGCCTATCAGATCTGGTTGCACTCCAGAGACAAGGGTTTGATTTCTAGCTCTAGAGATCAGGTCAAGAATTGCAATAACAATTAGTAATTAGTAGTTAGATTTCAATTTGCCACATTACAAGGTCATTTCTCCAAAGCATTTGGTCTCATGAGAAGAAAGGAATACGGGAGACAATAAACTGTTGAATATTTAAAATCTAGAAAAGACTGTAGAGTCAAGATGTTCTTTGAAATCTTTAGACATTCCAAGATAATGAGATCTTTCTTCAGATCTCATTTTTAAAAATCAATTCACGGCTTTAGGCCTTAAGTCTAGGTTTTGCACTAACACATACTGTGTGCAAAACAATACCCTTGGTTTAAGATATGTTTGTTATCTTTAAGATGATGATATTCCTGTGAAGATGGATGAAAGACAATATGTAAATACTATTTTCAATACTTTCTACTATCCTCATTAAAATTATGATTCAATAGTATATAAAAATCTAAATAGTACAATTTATTTTAAAGTAGATCTACACTTTATGGTATGAATGTGACTAGTTTTCAATAAAATACATAAAGGAACAATCTCAGTTAAAAGCTAAGATATGTGTAAAATGCATTTTCTGTACTTTTTATATTGACTTTTGCTAGTTTACATCCTCATAAATCAGACCAAACTTAATCTTAGTCGTTGTTGGAACTTCTATCCAATCCTCAATCTGACATGTTGAATATTCCCAAATCTTACACTGGGTACCTGCAATTGGGTAGGGGTGCGGCAGAGATATTCCATGTATCATTTTGTGCTTGCCCACCAGGTCTGGGAGATTTATTGACACCACATAGTATCACTTGGGATATGGTGATTATATGTGAGGTAGAATGATTGGTGCCTCAATTGCTATATCCACCGATGCCTTCAGGAGCTTTGTCGCTCTGGGATCTCACTGCCATTACCAGGAAATTGTCAGAAAATAGGATCCCACCACCAGCCCTGTTTCTACCATTTCAGAGCCTATGCACCAGTCTCTCCCATCCATAGCCGAAGTATCTTTTGAGTTTTATAGAAACACTTTTATCTTCATTGTTTTTTCCAAGACCTCTTTTTTTTCTCTCTCAGACCGTACCTTTTTTCATATACTGAGATTAAAAAACAAATACCAGGACATTTTATAGATGACCACTGCCTGAAATGTCACAACATACCTCTTCTGAGAAAATAAAACAGTCAACTAACTGTCTTAGTAGAGAAGAAAATGGGCAAAAAAGATGCAGACAGCAGAAATTAAACATAAATTAATACCCCAAAATATTATGCAATCATATTCAGAGAATAAATATTTGAGAGTTTCATAAAACATAGATTATATGAAAAGTTCCAATGATACAATTTAGTTATAAACAACATGAATTATTCCAGTATCAGCTAAGTACTAGAAATTCTAAAAGCAAACATTAGTCTTAAACTTATAAACATGTAGGTATTATTAATGATTAAAGGAAGAATTTTATTACTAGAATCTTTCACAGCAAGTCTGCTGGTTTCTTAAAGAAAATGCTAAGTCCTAACAGGAAAGGATGAGTTTAATTTATGGCATTAAGAATTGCATGAGTTAAGCACATTTGGAGGCAGGAAACAAAGGCCTTACTTGGATTACCTCAAGCAATGCAGATTTACTGCAAAGATCTCCAATATTCCCATACAGCAGAAGCTTTCAATAGGATATCTTGTTGGAAGGCAGAACTAAACAAGTGGCCTTAGATTTGCCTTTTGTAACATACACATTGCTTTTATTTGCATTTTATAAACTCCTTTATCCCACTGATAGGGAATAAAGTTAATAATACAAATATATCAGTATACTGGCATATAAACAGTATTAGAGAGATAAGTAGATGTCTTTTGAAGAAAAGCAGGTGTAAAAGTAAAATAAAACCAACAGCACAAAGACAATGAAAGACAAAAATAGGTCAATTTAACTTTAATTGCTCTCCATAAAATATAATAGAAAGTAAAACCTGCTACTTTACATAAATGTTATAATATGATTTGCCCCATATCTGAAAATAAAGTCAAGTAGCTTTTGTGTTAACATTAAAGAAATAGAGAACAATCAAGAGTTGTTTAAACAAGATAACCTTCCCCATCCCCTGTATTGTGACACCACAATTACACCAGGTTATAGTCATCACTGTGGGCCACCCAGAAGTGGTACTGAACTTTTCAAGAGAAGTACCAAGAGGAAAGATAGGTATAGTTAAAAGGGGAATATAAAAGCAAAGTTTTATATAAATATCTCAATCCAAACACATATACTTGACAACCTTGGAGACATTGCAAAAGTCTTGCTTCTATGGCTGGCTCTGGACAGGTCAATGTAGTTGACAATTCATATCATTATACTTCCATTTGCCTTAACTACTAACTTAGCTGCCTGGAAGAAACTATAAACTGGGAATATTGAAGGCTTTTCTTCCTTCTATCCTGGGATTGCAGTGATACAAATAGGGCTTTTCCTTCTCTGGCCATCAGCTCTGGGGCTTAGACCTTCCCAGACAATGTTGAATAGAGAATACTGTCAGCAGGATACACCAAAGATTCTTGAAGTCCAATAGCAACTTAATATAGGGTTGGGCAAAAGTAGGTTTACAGTTGTTCATATGGAAAATAATATAAAAATTAGTAAATAATATTACAAGAATAAACTGTGGACCCGGCCAGCATGGCTCAGTGGTTGAACGTCGACCTATGAACCAGGAGGTCACGGTTGGATTCTGGGTCCTTCCATATGCCTGGTTTGCAGGCTCGATCCCCAGTGTGGGACATGCAGGAGGCAGCTGATCAATGATTCTCTCTTGTCATTGGTACTTCTATCTCTCTCTCCCTCTCCCTTCTTCTCTGAAATCAATAAAAAAATTTTAATCATTAAAAATATTGTTTAAAAAAACACACCTGTTTCATATACTTACAACTGTTAACCTACTTTTGCCCAATCCTGTATATTGAAAATGTCTGTAACTGTATCATCTAGAAAATTATATTTTCAAGGTATTAAACCATATGCCCTTCTCATTTAGAAGTCACAAACATCAAATTTCCTTTATTAATCCATTTCTACTCTGACCCAAAGAGTTACATCTGGTGAAAGGGTAATTTGGTACAGAATGTACATGAACAGCTACCTAGAGTTGTGGCAATGCTGCAGGACTTTGTGCAAGACAGTTTTCCTCAGAAGCAGGTCAGTACATTTCTGGAACCAGGAGCATAGTAGATGCCTTTGCAGTTTGTTAATCTGTAGGAAAGGAAGTGCAAAGTTACATAAATTGAGAAGGGAATTCCAAATATAATAATCTACACATTATAAAGGGAATTTATGACTTGTGAGTTAACTTTAAAACAAAAAATAAAATGTGAAGTACAGAAAAACAAAATTTTAACTTCTTGCCAAAACCGGTTTGGCTCAGTGGATGGAGCATCGGCCTGCGGACTGAAGGGTCCAGGGTTCGATTCTGGTCAAGGGCATGTACCTGGGTTGCGGGCACATCCCCAGTGGGAGATGTGCAGGAGGCGGCTGATCGATGTTTCTCTCTCATCGATGTTTCTAACTCTCTATCTCTCTCCCTTCCTCTCTGTAAAAAATCAATAAAATATATTTAAAAAAAATTAACTTCTTGCCTAAAAGCTCTGGCTGTATAAAAGAATGTCTTTAGATGCTTAGATCAATATGTAATGAGTATTCATTCTTTCAATGTGTAGGCACTTAGAACACTGAAAAAGTTCTGGTCCTACAATTATACCTACAAAGTGCTATATTTAACCCTAAGCCTACAAAACTGCCAAGATTATATGATTTTATCTTTAGTGAAAAGCCTACCCTAAGAAAATGATCAATGACTACATGGGTCCCCTATTGTGGCTATCTGGGAAACAATGGGAACATTCTTCAGTAATACAATATTGTATATCCTTCCATTCTGTATTCAACTTGCAATACTCCTTGGTAATTTCTGTTGCTCACAATTTCCAACAGTGGTCAGATCTTGGCAATGAGTATCAGCAGGAAGTTCAGTAGTCTTCTCAGCAGCAGTGTCTCCTGGTTGCAGACCTAGAGCTTAGGCTGTTTGTAGCTCTAGATGTCTCTGAGAGAGCTCACCCACTGCCTGTCAGTTACTCAGGTAGCTTTAATTATGTCTTAATGCATCATTTTATTTTCAAAATTTCCTCTTTGACCCATGGATTGTTTAGAAGTTATATTGTTTAGTTCCCAAGTGTTTGAAGAAATAGTTTTCTCTATTCCTCCTGCTAAGTACAATTTTGAGCCATGAGCATTATAGATATAGAAATAGATGACAGATAGAGAGATAGATAGAGATAGATAGATGATAGAGATGATAGATAGAGATAGATAGAGATAGAGATAGAGATAGATAGAGATAGAGATAGAGATAGAGATAGAGATAGAGATAGAGATAGAGATGGAGATGGAGATGGAGATGGAGATGGAGATGGAGGTGGAGATGGAGATGGAGAAGGAGAAAGAGAAAGAGAAAGAGATAGAGATAGAGATAGAGATAGAGATAGAGATAGAGATAGAGATAGAGATAGAGATAGAGATAGAGATAGAAAGAGAGATAGAGATAGAGATAGAGAAACAACTCTGAAATGTATGGAGATAGAAGAATGACTAGGGAACTAAAAACCTAAGAAACAGTAGTATTTGTTATTTTCTTCTTGCTTCATAAATCCCAAACTTAGAGCAGAAGAAACTAGCAAGCAACCTGGACAAACCAATAGGTGGAGACCATAAAAACAAAACAAAACAAACAACAAAAAACGCCAACCAAATGAAAACAATGACAAGTGTTCTCTCTCTAACCAAATGACTAGAAAATGGGCAGCCTAACAAGATAAAGAATAGCAACTACTTTCCAATTTAAAAAAAAAAAATCGTTATTTTCTGGAGTACATATATGTTATATGGAATAGTTGCGTAACATAGGACAAAAAAGCATGTCTTTCAGGGATTCCCCATTGCCAAGTAAATATTGTTATTCCAATTATTGATATATCCTAATTTCTCATTAATTTAATCTAATTAACTATTTTCATTATCACGATAGCTTTAAGTATTCCATAGATTTTCTTGTGCATGAAGAAGTATTTTTATTCTAGCATGTCAATGGTAGGGATTTGGATGAAGAAGACCAAATATCTCAATGTTTTGAACTATAAATAAATTATCATCCTTTAACTCTAAAATGCTAATATAAATGTGATTTTCTTTCAGGTTATTATAAAATAGTTTCACATGTAAAGCAGAAATTGCACATGGATTATGAAGATGACATTAAACAGAGATATCAAGAGCATGTAATAATTTTTAAGTAATTTAAAAATAAATATCAACAATAAAAATTATTTTGCATTGTGATGTTGGAAGTAAAAGAAACATAGACTAAGTTAAGGATGATAAAAATATGTGAAGCCACACAAATGAACTACACTTTTCTCTTTAGTCTTTTTCACTTATAATAAAAAAGGCAATTTTGCTAGTATTATTTGTTCATAGCAAGTTGTAAAACACCTCTTATAGTAATCTTGAAACTAAAGAAAGACTGTTTATTGTTAGTGGAATAGTCATTAGTAATGTTGATCCTGAACATTTTAATGCCAGACTGATAAAAGGTATGAATACTAATATTTTCTGTGATCTTGAAAAAGATGATGGTTTTAACATAATGAAGAGGAATACATATTAATATATTATTACAACATTTTAAAAGTTTTTTGTAAACAAGATGAATTGGAAGTCACATAATTAAAGGTATATAAAGAATACAAATGATTAGGATTATAGAGGGTTTGTTGAAGAGCCACTGAAGTATCTGTATAGCACAGGATGATAGACATTTAATCTGGAATGGGACTATGGGGCATTTACATTCAGACAGATATTAACATGGATTCTCATTACAGATCTTGCAAATTATAGAAAAATAGTGAATGGCAGCATTTACTATTATGTCTGTCCCTGGCATTTCAAACTTTAAATGTTTTTCAGTTTCTCACAACAAGAGAAGGATGCCCACTTTGTCAATTCTGGATGACACAGGTTTATCTCTACGTCAGTGAAAATTTGTGTTGGAGAAGGTTCAACAATCTTCATCCTGCCATTGATACTTTATGCTTATGGAATCTTACTATGACAAACTAGAATGAAAATGAAATCACGTGACTATTTTGTTGAAAAAGCTTCTTAAGTGGTTACTTGTAACTGCAGTAACCACAGGGAAGCCCTAACACGCTGGCCCAGCTGTCAAGCAAATGGCCAATCAGGTTGCATTGTGCTTAGGATAGTTATTTACCTTCCACTGTCCACCACCTACTTCCTCATCACATCCTGAACCCAAAAAAGCAATTATACTTTGCATACGTGCCTTTTTATACTTTTACCCTGCTATTTCCTTTGCCTTGCCCCTTTATTTCCTCCTTTTTAAATCAAAGCCACTTTTGAAGGCCTGGTCAAATGTCCCTATCTCCAGCTACCTTCCTTTGGGCTACCATGAGGTGTTTCTTCTGTTTTCTTCTTGCTTGCATCACTATCAAGTTACATAATATTTAACGTTAGATTAGAATTTTATTACAAACTTGCCTTTCTCCTCATTAATACTACATCTTGTGTTTATCTGACTTTCTTTAAATTGCATCACCTTGCATACGTTCATAATATCTACATATCTCAGACAACACAATGTTTATTAATTTTAAATGAATTTTAGAAGCCAAGAACATATATATATATATATATATATATATATATATATGTATATATATATATATATATATATATATATATATATATAATGTGTATATATTATTACATGTGTATATATGTATAAATATGACATATGGGCTCAAATAAAAGTACTTTATGGGAAGTTCAGATAATAGTAAAAGTTTCTTGTCTAGTCAGGACTGAGTTAAGTAATGCCAAGATATCTTTTCAAAATAAGAAGCTAAACAGGAAAATAAAAACTAACACAAAGCATTTTGTATTCATAATTTAGCATTAAGACAAGATTCTAAGGCAGAGAACACTTGGACAAATGCCTGTAAAGGGCACACAAGTAACAGATCTGTGGGAAGCAGGTTGAATTATATATTGGATACCTTGCTAAAAGAGGTAAGCTATTAACCAGGCTCAACCGATTTTTGCCATGAACTAATGTGGGCCCAAAACTACCTAACTGAATTTTCCAAGAGGAGGCAAAAATCCAGATTTTTATGTGAACACTCAAACTTTATTTTAAAATAATTCTAAAAGAAATTAATATTTAAAATATCCCAGCATCAATTGGCACGCTTTGACTTTTAAGGCTTTTGTAAAAGATTACTGAAATGAAGAAGAAAAGTAAAATTATGAACAGCCCATTGGAGATAAGTGAAAAATCCAGCATACCACTTTTGAAGAAGGTTTGAAGATCATGAGTGGTTTGTGGAAATTTAAAGATGGAATAATGGCACATGTAATCTAAGCAATGACAAGAGAAACTATTTTAACATAAAAGTTGATTTTAGACATTCAATAGTTTATCTAATTAATAACTACCCTTCCTTTGTACTATCTATATCCAAGTGCCTGGCATTGCAAACTTCCCACAAATATTTTCTCAGTCTTCTAAATGGACTTACATGTCAAGTATTACTATTTAATATGAATCAACTGAGGCAAAAATATTAAGTAACTCCAATCTCCCTACACAGTAAGAGCTTACATAAATACAGCTTTTCTGGACTACAAAGTCTGCTTCCAATAATATGGGTCCAAAATCAGGTAGATATGTGTATTTTTATCTGACTACATCAGGTCTTTGTGGGCTCATTTACTCTCGTTGTTTTTCAATGAACTTTTTGGGGCCTGGGAAACTAGTGACTAGTCATTAGACATTGGCAATTCAACTACCAGTAACTAGCTGGTACCCTAGCTCATGTTTCTGAAATATCTCTAAGACAGCTTCCTGGCAACAGACTGAAGGGTTTATTACAGAGCTATTTGTGCAGCTGAGAAAAAAATACTGCCAGAAGCCCAGTTTGAAACAGTATATCTAAGGATAAATGAAGAAGGAATAAACCTGAAGGATGTGCATAGAGTGAATAAGCAGGATTGATTTGGCAATCAGTCCAGTGTGTACAATAAAAGAAAAGAAGATGAGTCAGTGATTTGTATGAAGTTTCTCTGAAAGGAATTTACTGCATTGAATAGAAAAGATGATTATAAGGGAGTATATTAAGAGATAGTGAGTATTTTGTGTCAATAAAAATCGATTAAATAAGATATAATATGCAGCTTAGTTATATAGTATAATGATTCTAGCCTTATTGTTGTACTTGAATAAAAATCATGTTATCAATAACTGAGGAGTTTCCCAAAAGTTCATTATTCACCTGTCATATTTTATTTTAATTATTGAATTGAGATTTCTTTATCTGAGTCCTAATGTTTGGTGTTTATTCTCTTGATAAAACATTGACAAGTTGAGAAAAACATTCACTGAGTACATTTGATGGGCAAATATGCTTCATGCTGTGTTGGATGAGTAACTGATGAGTGGATTTGGGCCATTTTGTTTTGAACTGTCAGATAAATTTCTCTTGGGCATCTTTTCCATTGCTGTGCATCTGAGCAAAATAATATTTTATTGTTGGTCATAATTAATAATTCATTGAAATATACCAAATGAATGCACTCAAAATATAGATGTAAATCTTATTAGGTCTCTGAAGATAGCAGTCCCAGTCACAGTGTGACTTTTGCAATATGAATTGCAGTTGTAAGTTAGATCATTCACTATCAGAACAAGTTGAGAATCATAATATAAAAAAAATGACAGATTCCTTTTGCCTACAAATGAGAAAACAGATTAGTAAAATGTGAAATGAGCCATTCTGGCAAAGCCGAATTTGAGCTTCAAGTGTAAACACTTGAGTTAATGGCTGGGGTTTCTCAATCTCAGAAGCTCTGGTGCATGGGGAGGGTGAAGCAGAGGTTATGGAAGCTCTTCAGCATTTTACTTAGAACATCCTTATAGGACTTAATTAGGCAGATTACCTGTTATGCATGGTGTAGTGTGCTGAGCACTTTTAAACTGGTATGTCCTCAAGGCAAATGGAAGGCAAAGTCAGAAGGAATTACACTCTGCACAAATAACATTGAGCATTTTATTAGTGGGCCTCGTAGAAATGAAATCTTCCTTGCCAATGCACCATTTAATGTTTAACTCAATTGAGTACTAAAGAGTTTGTTAAATGTTGAACGGCCATCTGGATTTATGGATCCAACCTGACTACCCTTTAGTGGCTCTTTTTTGCTTTTTTCAAGTGACAGCACTGGAGCTTTGAAATAAAACAAAAATCCTTCAGTTTTTAACACTAAGTGCTTTGTTCTAAATTACCAGGGAATAGGAGAAGTAAAACTATTTACAAAAAAGAGACAAATCTGCTTCTTGAAGAAAAACACTATTTTATAATTAGAACTTTAAAAAGTAAAATTACTTAAGATATACTCATGAATGATAACTGTTTATTAATTAATTCAGGATGCAAATGTTATATATATATATATATATATATATATATATATATATATATATATCCCTGATTCTATTTAATCACTTTATTCCCCTAACCACCTACAGGGAAGGGTCACTATGTCAAGCAATCCTGAATGGTATTTTGTGTGAATCAGGAACAAAGCTTTTAAAGGCCAGAGGTTTAGGAACATAAACCAGATGTGCTCATTTCAAAAAGTCTACTTAGTTTAAGGGAGTGGGGGGGGAAAGGTCAGCCTCTTAGATCTTTTAAAAATCTTACTGTCAAACACATTCCATGGAAACTAAGCATTTTGCTATTCTCAGAGTGGAGCTACACTGCCTTGCCTTTTTCTTTTCGATGAAATATTTGCTCTAATCTGTATTGTACATGAGTCTTCTCTACACTTAGAATACAAGATTCTCGAAGATTTTCTTAATCATTTAAAAACTCCTAAAATATGTCAGACTTCTGAAACTTTCCATGGAAATGATGTTGTATTATTTTTTTAAATTGTCATTCTCCAAACAAATGTCTGACTTAAATGTTGATTCTCAATTGTTTGTGGAGCCTAAATCTAGGTCATAAAATAGCTATTAAAAAGAAGAATTTTATAAAGATATATTTATATAAAGTTGAATCCCTTCCATCTTTTTCATAGTAACAAATTAGATTTAAAAGGAATTTATTGAAATTCATACTTCAGTATTTTTGTAGAATATAAATTATGTTGAACTTTCGTTTAGAAAATTTTTATGAGCTGTGTATATAACTCATGTGGAAATAGGTAGTTCTTTATAGTAACATCACTGATTTACACTTTCCAAACTCCTAAAAGAAATTACGCCTTTGTCTAAGCTGCTACCTAGTTCCCATCTAATCTTACACCCAAAGGCAGCCTTGTGTGTATGTAGCAGTGTATGCACTGATGGCTTATGGGCTTGGGCTGAGTCCTACTTATTAGCTATATGATCTTGTTAACTACAAAATGAGGATAAGATTTAATGAGAAACTGTATAATATTCTAACTTAGTGCCTCATACAAAAGTGCCTGTATATTGAAAATACTCAATAAATTTAGGCACTCAATCCAACCACATAAATCAAGCAGTATCTCTGTTTAAGAAATAATGGTAGAGTTCAAATGGTATGGCTCAGTGGTTGAGCATCAACTTATCAACCAGGAGACCATGGTTCGATTCTGATTAGCACACATGCCCCCGGGGTTGTGGGCTTGATCCCCAGTAGAAAGCGTGCAACTGATCAATGATTCTCTCTCATCATTGATGTTTCTAACTCTCTTTCCATCTCCCTTCCTATCTGAACTCAATCTCTCTCTCTCTCTCTCTCTCTCTCTCTCTCTCTCTCTATATATATATATATATATATATATATATATATATATTAGAGTCCTGGTGCACAAAAATTTGTACACTCGGGGGAGTCCCTCAGCCCAGCCTGTGCCCTCTCACAGTCTGGGACCCCTCGGGGGTTGACCACCTGCTGGCTTAGGCCCACTCTCCGGGAGATTGAGCCTAAGCTGGCAGTCAGACATCCCTCTGGCAGCCCGGGAACCCTTAGGGGATGTCCACTTGCCAGCAGGGAGCAGGCCTAAGCTGCAGTCGGACATCCTTAGCACTGCTGAGGAAGCGGAAGAGGCTCCCACCACCACGCTGTACTGGCAGCCATCAGCCTGGCTTGTGGCTGAGCAGATCTCCCCCTGTGTGAGTGCACTGACCACCAGGTGGCAGCTCCTGCATTGAGCATCTACCCCCTGGTGGTCAGTGTGTGTCATAGTGACCAGTCATTCCCAGTCTTTCTGCTGTTAGGGTCAGTTTGTGTATTACCCTTTTACTATATAGGATAGAGCCTGGTGCATGGGTGGGGGCTGGCTGGTTTGCCCTGAAGGGTGTCCCGGATCAGGGTGGGGGTCCCGCTGGGGTGCCTGGCCAGCCTGGGTGAGGGGCTGAGGGCCGTTTGCAGGCTGGCCACATCCCCCAACCACCCAAGCTCCAGTGGAGGCTGGCTGGAAACAGGTGTCTGGGATATATTTGTCTTCTATAATTGAAACTTTGTTGTCTTGAGTGGAGGCCACAGCCAGCCAGGGCAGGCAGGAAGCTTGGCTTCCTCCATCGCTGGGGCAAGCAAGCCTCCTGCTTGTTCCAGCTCTGTGGCTGCCGGCTGCCATCTTGGTTGGGTTAATTTGCATATAGTCACTCTGATTGGCTGGTGGGCATGGCTTGGGGCAGAGCAGAGGTGTGGTCAATTTGCATGTTTCTCTTTTATTAGATTATATATATACAAACACACACACTGAGTGGCCAGATTATTATGACCACCCCATCAGTACTTCATTGACACTTCCAAAAATACTGAATATTAAAAACTTTCTAAGCAAATACTCTCAAGGTTTTATTATTATTATTATTATTATTATTATTATTATCATTTGCATAACTAATTCACTTCATTGTACTGATGAGGTGGTCATAATAATCTGGCCACTCAATGTATATATCCAATATAATAAAGAGCTAATATGCAAATGGTGGTCATGCCCTCACACCCTCGCACCCTTGCACCAGGGCCAGGGGATCTGAAGCTGCATCCCCCGGCTCCAACACTGGAGCTGGAGGACCTGAGGCTGTGCCCCTAGCACCAGGGCTGGGAGACCTGAGGCTGCACTCCCCCGCCCAGGCATCAGGGCCAGGGGACCGGAGGCTGGGCTGGGGAACTTGAGGCCATGCCTTGGCCCAGCGAGGCTTGACGGAGGACTAGAGGCTGCCGCCCCCACCCCGCAGGACTTGACAGGAGACCTGAGGCCACACCCCCCACCTGGCAGGGTTTGACAGGAGTGGAGCTGGCTGGGTTTGGGTCTCACACGATTTCGAGGTGCACACGGGTGGTTAGGGACTTGACTCTGGGTCCTGCGGCGTGCCCCTGACTCTGATAGGAGGGAGATTTTCATATACATTTTACTAATTTTCTTTCATCTCTGACACTTCTATTATAGAGAAAGGTTAAATAGCAATATTAAAATATTTCCTCTAATTAATTCTCTTTTAATGTGCATGAATTTCGTGCACCAGGCCACTAGTATATATAAAGCAATAGTAGTAGAGTTTGAAAAGCACTGTGCTTGTAATCTAGTTCAGTCCTCTGATTGTAGGCAAATGTTTTAAAATCTCTTAGCCTTTTAAATGCATATATTAAAACAAAAAATTGAGATGCTTTTGTTATAAGAAGCCTTATGGACTACTGTGAAAATCCAATCAGACAGTATGTGAAATGACCTAGCAACATTGCTCATTAAATAAGCATTTATAAATTTATAAATGCTTTATAAATTTCACTGCTATCTATTATTAAAATAATTTGAATTAAACTGACACTAGATTTAAATCTGAATCATTGGATTAAGTGCTTTGGCAGAAACTACAAGTTGCTTCCTGATGCCTTCTTTAGTAATAGAATTTCTGATTTCTGGTTGGCCATATGGACATCTGGAATGAATGCTGTATTTCCTAGCCTCATTGCTCTACTGACTAACAGAGAAAAAAAAGTAATTTTGAGTCTCTACTATGGCACCATTGCTGGAAAACAAAACAAACAAAAGAAACTGTCCACTGCCTAACAAAAGGTTGCTTATATTGTATCCCTTTGATAATAAAATATGTAGCAATTTGTCCACATTTGAACACACATTTATTATGCATATAGATTTTTCTTTCCTACCCACAATGATTCTGCAAACAATATCTATAAACTTACAGAATACCTTCTTTACTCTAAATATCTCACATATTATTGCTTCTGACCACGGATCTTACTTCAGAGCAAAAGTGGGGCAAGGGCATAGTTATCAGAGGATTCAATAGTCATACAATGTGCTCTGTCATAGAGATACTGAGGCTTAAAAAAGAAGGGAAGACTATGTTCAGTACTCAGTAATGGTGCAAATTGAGAAATAACCTTATAAGATTTGGTGATGTATGTATATGGATAAGTTTCTTAACTAACAGCAAGTATAATGGTGCTGTTTTTGCCACAGTTGAAATATGTGGGCCTGGCAAGCAAGAATGAGAGTAGGAGTGGTACCTGTCAGTATATCATTTTATGATTCATTTAAAAATATTTTTTAATTTCTTATAATTTAATTAATCTTATAATTTCTGTGACCTTGACCTCTCCCAGTTTATAGATATTAGTCCTCAAGGAAGAAATTATTTCACTAGGGAACACAGTGAATGCTCTATTGTATTCAGAGTTGCGCTTGTCACCTGGCCATTCTGTATTCTCAGGGCAGTTAGTTAGTATACACAAAAGATGGTTATGGTGTGGGGTACAGTGACTGATCTTCATTGATCAGAAAAATTAGTGTGGCTGTTGCACATTAAGACACAAGAAAGACTTGGTGCCCAGAGCATCAGCTGGTGTGCCTCCCAGAACTACCATATATACACACAAAGCTGATGGAAGAACTATAGCACCTCATCATAGGGAGGACGCCTGAAAGTTGAGACCCTTATTATGGGAATGTTTGTCACCTATCCAAATAAAGAATCTGTGAGGCTGTTGATGCAAAACAAATGAAACACGGACTTGAAAAGAGAGGAATAAAATTAGAAATACTAACCATGGTATCACTACCAGCTCTACAAATAATGCGTTCAGTAGATAACCACATATGTTTCTTTGTCCTGTGATATATACATTTACATGAACGAACTCTACTTTTTTCTTCATTCCTTTTGTTGTCATTTGAAGTGAAGTTCTTGGGGTGCCACAAGACAAAGAATTTCCTGAGTACCCACCAGAAGATAGGGTTTTGTGAAAAGCTTTATTAATGATGTAAAATTAAGGGGGTTCCCCTCCAAGGTCTCATCATTATCTGCCTCACCATGGAATAAGTCCAGCTGTATCTTCATCAGGGACAGAATAAAGTCCAAGGCTCATAGTTTTTGCTTCATATTAAAGTACAGTCAGTCCAGCATCCTGCATATAGATGTTTGTGTTCCCAGCTTCAGTCCATTGCATGTAGGGTACACACAATCAGGGGCCCCGTGGCTTCTTCTGACTACAAAGAGAGAACAAGCAAGTGCAAGGTGAGTTTGAGTTATGGAGCAAGAGAGAACAAGAGCAAAGAATCATGAGAAAGCTCCTTTGCCTGCGGTTTTAACCAGAAGTTTAACCAATTAACTTTTCAATATTCTGCTCACTTCTGAGTGGGTCCATCTCAGGATTACACAGCCAATCCATTGTTCCTCAGGCTATACTGACAGGCAAGCACTTTCCATGCTGTACCCCAACTTCTACTGCGCATGTGCCTATCTCCCCTTCTCCCTCTAATAACGTAGTACCAGATAGGAGAAGGGAGGGGTGTTAATCTCCTTGGAGAAACAACGCTGTGTAAAGCCGTAAAACTTCCCAGGTGACCATGCTTACAATGCCTGACTTTCCTTTGCTTTCTTTCCTTTCTTAATATTAACTAGCTGATTACGACAATAACAACTCCATTTTCCTATCATATATAATAAAGAGGTAATATGCAAATTGACTGTCATACCCTCGCACAAAGATGGCAGCCCCCATGTGGACACAAGATGGATGCCACAAGATAGCCAGCAGGGGAGGGCAGTTAGGGGGACCAGGCCAGCAGGGAGGGCAGTTGGGGGTGATTGGACCTGCAGGGGAGCAGTTAGACATCAATCAGGCAGGCAGGGGAGTGGTTTAGGGGTGATCAGGCTGGCAGGCAGAAGCGGTTAGAGGCAATCAGGCAGTCAGGCAGGCAAGCAGTTGGGAGCCAGCAGTCTTGGATTGTGAGAGGGATGAGAGGGTGCAGGCTGGGCCGAGGGACACCCTCTCCCCAATGCACGAATTCTGTGCACCGGGCCTCTAGTAATTTTATATTCAGTATGGGTGGTGGTTAACTTTATAATAATATCCTTGGTTTACAAGACTGAATTAGAGGAGAAAGGATTACACAGAAATGGGAACAGTGCTGGATAAAGTCATTTTCATTTACAGAGGGCTAGTTCCATCATATTTGTTGGGATCATGTTGGGGTTCCAGTTGTTCTTGGTTTGAAATTTAGATTTAAAATGAAGAATATATATATATGAATAGCAAGTATTGCCACTGGAGGACCTTTGACATACCATACATTGGCTCACACAAACATGGCTCAAAGCATTCCTTTGCTATCTGTACTGCAGAGAATGGAAAATAAAAATTAAAACCAAAAGAAACACATGTCCCAGTGTCCTCATATCTAGAGTTCTGTTGTACCTGAGTTTCTGCCAAATGCATTTGTGTCTTAGATTTGGAACTGAATTATGTGGCAAGAGATGCAGAACATGGTGCATCGATTTTGATAATAAGGTTTGTAGCAGAAGAATCATGAATTCTAATTAGATGACTCCCAGCAATGTTATGGGCAGCATTTTCCAGTGGAACAAAGACAGTGAGGTTCTATAGCCTACAACTACCAGATTCTTTGAAAATGGTGGTGGCAGTTTTGCTGCTATTAACGAAGGCACTGTGATTTGGAGAACTGGAAGATTTATTTCTCTACTCTGAGCTTCAGCAAATCACTGTCTTCACAATAATTCTATTCGCTCAATCTACAATTTAACTTTAATGTAATGACTATTAATATATATATTAATACAAAGATGAAGATGAGACTGAGAAGATGGTGGCATAGGTAAACGCCTGTACTTGCTGCCTCCCACTACCACATCAAAATTACAACTAAAACACAGAACTATCATCTAGAACCACAGGAAAGCTGACTGAGTGTAAGTACTACAACTAGAGAGGTAAAGAAGAAAGCACATTGAGACTGGTAGGAGGTGCGGATGCGCAGAATGGGCTGGTTCAATACTCGGGTGTGCCACTTTTTTAATCAGGAGGGAGATTGCCTCTGCGGAGGCCACCTGGAGGAGCAAGGGGCCCCAGGCCCACACCAGATGCGCAGCCCAGGGTTCAAGAGCTGGGGAAAGAAGTCCCTATGGGCAGTAAGAACTAGGGACTGTACATAAAAACCAGTGTGGATTGGGGCTGAGTGACACACAGGTTGCTGGAGACTCAGCTGCTCCTCTTAAAAGTCTGGCACCAAGAACTGAATTTATAAGCTCTCACTTCCTCTGAGCTTCAGTGTCTGGTGAGGCTCTGGGGGACCCAGCACATATGGGGAGAAATTGGACTGTCTGGCATTGGGGCAGGAACTTGGGGGCAGCTTTCTTCCAGACAGAGGTGCTCACAGCAGTCATTGTTCCTGTGCTGGGACCTCCCCGGTGCAGGGCTGACTGGAATCCATTCCTGTTTGCTCCTCCCTGGTGATTCCCTGAGACACTGCCCCACCCAATTTACAACCCCACCCAAGCTGTGCACAGCAGCTTTTGCATATGAATGGTCTGTTTTTCCTCAGGCTAAAACTCTGTTAAACAAGTTGCAACTAGGTCAGGGAGTCTCAAACCTATCAATAAAAGGCCCAAGAACTGGCATCAGCACCAGCCTGCCTTGCTTCACAGCTAGGCCTCGTCTGGGCACTTCCAAATCCAATACAAAGAGCAGGAATCTGCAGTTCGCTCTGTAGCTCCTGCTGGATGGCCCCAGGCAGTAGCTGACTTTGCACCTCCCTGGAGACCCAAGAGCCAGTGTACCAGTGGTCAGGGTGAGACCATACCAGATTACAACTCTTCACATCCATAAGTGAGGCACTCAGGGGGCAGACTCAGTGAGCACCAAAGCCCCACTGAAGCAAGTCCTGCTCCATAAGATTGTCTCCTGCACAGCAGCTCTCCCACTGTAGTCACAGCTGGTCCCCACAGCCAATTGTCCCGGAGGTCAATTCCTCGCAGTGACACCAACAGCAAGTAAGGTTCAATTACAACAAAACTGTGCACACAGCCCACAAAGGGGGTACATCAAGAGTGTCCACTTCAGGTGAATGGGAAGTCTGAGCCACTGGGCCCTATAGGACACCTACTACGCAAGGCCACTCTATCAACTCAAGGAGAATTAGCAGCTACCCAGTACATAGAAACAAATGCAGGGAAGCAGCCAAAATGCAGAGACAAAGAAACAGGTCACAAATGAACGAAATGGAAGAAAGCAAACTAT
The DNA here is from genome assembly GCF_964212035.1 of Myotis nattereri. Classification (NCBI taxonomy): domain Eukaryota; kingdom Metazoa; phylum Chordata; class Mammalia; order Chiroptera; family Vespertilionidae; genus Myotis; species Myotis nattereri. Next base: position 157,357,117 of record NC_138077.1, on the reverse strand, counting down.
AGGATATAAAATTCAAAACCACAGTTATACTGTTACTCAAGAATCTTCTAGAAACCTCCGAGGAACAAATACATATGGCCAGTGAGTTTGTCCATGACTGGAAAACCAAGATTGTGAAAGAGAAATCTAATGGAATAAGTCTAGAAAAGTAGACTGGAGATCAAATTGCACTGAGTATTAAGTGAAAAGGAAGTTTAAAGTTTTGTTCCTTGATTTGTTTTTTGTAGGCAACAAAGAGTGACATCTCACTTACAGAAAGAAAAATATAGAGTTAGTGGATAGATTAAATTAAATGTGAGAAAAAGAAGAATATGAAACAGATTAATTAAGAGGTTATCACCACAAAAGGGAATATTCCCAAGGTAATACTGTAGGAATGATAAATAGCTGATTGATTTCATAGATACTGTAGAGCAAAAACCAACAAGGCTTGGTTTCCTATTGAATGTGAAAGTTGATTTTTTTTAAAAAAAAAAATGTGGTCTAGAAAATTGTCTCAAATTTTCTAAATTGAATTACTGGAAGCATGCTGACGCCAATAGCTCAACTGAGAAGCACAGGGGCCAAGCAGATCTGATAGGAAATGTATTGGATTCTGTTCTGATTGGCTGTAGTGGAAATACCTAATGTAAGATCTACTCAGAGATGCCCCATAGATTTTTAAAGTCTTAAGGTCCAAAAAGGAACCACAGTTATAAATGAAGATTTCCAGAATAATATATTTAGGAAGAGAGATAGTACCTGTCAGGCAATTTAAGCAATACCAATCCCGCACTGATGTTTGTCACAGTGGACCTCACACAGAACCAACAATTTTTGCACCAGCACTGAAAAGTAACTTAGGTCATCGAAATGATCTTAAGGACTTTTACACAAGGCTGGGTGGGATTTTGGAGGAAATCAGACCATTTGACCTCTGATAATTTAGACTTTTTTTCTTTTTTTCCCCCCACTCCTACTAGAAGAGGTTTGGAAAACTCAGGGTGTATTTTTAAGAATATTTCATTAAATGATTTTATGTGTAAATCTCCTATTTGAAAATATTCATCATTATAAATTAGTTAGCAGATTTTAGCAAACTTGCAGAATTCATGGTATTTTTCAAAAGGCAGCAAATACTCATCAATATTTAATTTAAAACCTCTTCTTCCAATTTTGGGTGGGTTAGCAATTGCAATGTGTTACAAGTTATCATCCTTAGAGATATCTACTCTTCTATCTCTTTCCTTATTTGATGAAATAAGCTGAGATTCTGTTTCTTATCTGTTCCCTTTTTAGCATTCCAAGGGAAATATAGCTTATAAATAACCATAATTTTGATGATTCAATTATGTCTGATGATTTACTCACTTATGAATTAACAATAGTTGTTGATTTTTTTTTTCTAAAAGAACTTTGACCTACATAACTTACTATAAAAGAATATCATAGTTCCAAAACTGCTGACTCTTCCATTATTAAAGTTTTTGATAGATTTTTTTGGGGGGGTGTATAGTGGTTCAAAAGATTTAAAAAAAATCCTGCTCACTGTTATATAATTCAATCAAAAGAAATTGTAAGAAAAGGGAAATCACTGGAAATAAACATATCTAGAAATAAGATTAAAATACAAATCAGTTTGTATATGATTTTAATAACTAGTAAATGCTAGCACCTATGTATAGGATACTAGCAAGGTATTTTATGCTGCTGAAACTGAGTCAAAGAAATTTTCTCTCTACTTAGTGTCAGAGAAACAAAGAATTTTAGTCTCTCGGACTTTCCTCAGAGACTATCTAGCATCAGGGGTGGGCAAACTTTTTGACTCGAGGGCCACAATGGGTTCTTAAACTGGACCGGAGGGCCGGAACAAAAGCATGGATGGAGTGTTTGTGTGAACTAATATAAATTCAAAGTAAACATCATTACATAAAAGGGTACGGTCTTTTTTTCAATAGTTTTATTCATTTCAAATGGGCCGGGTCCGGCCCGCGGGCCGTAGTTTGCCCACAGCTGATAGCTCATTCCCCTCATTTCATCCATGAGGAAATTTAAGGTCACAGAGGCAAAGCGATTGTCCTGAGTTTTATGGCTATTAATGTCAAATAGAATACAAATTGGATCTATTATTTAATTGAGAACTTGGAATAACCTATACAGGTCAGTATTGTTGCCTCCCTCTGTCTCTTAATCAGATAAACTGAGAGTCAGAAATGTGTGCTAGAGTCCAATTTTAATAAGTCAATATGATTTTCTTTTCTCAGCTACATTTGAAAGTATCAAAAGAAAAATGTCAGTTCCTGAAAACTCTTCCAATGTGGGAGACAGTGATTCATACATGAATAAAGTGCCCTGAAGGACCAGTCCATAAAGTATAGTCCCTCAGATTCTAAACATTGTATTAAGGTACCATGAGTCACTGCAAGAAACTCACAGAACCACTGTGAAATATTTTTAAATTTTGAAGTATTCCTCTACTTAATATCTATTAGCATGAAAATTACTACCTTGAGGTAGTTTATAGTTTCAACATTAGATTGTTACTTTCTTTTTGATGATGTCATCATTTTTCAAAACTGAGATTTTGGCTGTGATTTAAAAAAAAAAAAATGATCCTATGAATCAATAATGTGTAATAGGACTGATACCAAGATGTTGGTATCAGCCAGTTTGGCTCAATGGATAGTTGGCCTGCAGACTGAAGGGTCCTGGGTTCGTCAAGGGCACATGCCTGTATTTACCTATAAAGTATTTATATTTAGGTATTTTTTTTGTCCTTGGAATTCCAAAACAGAATTATTGAAACACCAAGTGTAGTATCAACCTAAAAAGTTTGAGAACCACATACATAACATTCTTCTTTGATATGAGCAGATCAAGCATTCACCCACAAGTGAAGTTTGGGACTTGGAAATGATTTTCTAACTACGAAAATTCAGAGCAGAAGGAAGTAATGGCTCTCAATGCTAAAAATGGACTGTTATCCTAAACATGTATGTTTATATCTCATTTTATATAATTTTATGAGCTTCTATTGCATGTTTCTTGCATTCCTGCTCTACAACATACAAGATAACTGCAGTTTCCTCATCTGTATCACTAACAACCTAACTCATGGTGCTGTTGTGAGGGACAATTAAAAAGATAACCTAAATAAAATGTTTAATACTGTGCTTGAAACATAGAAGCCAGTAAAATAATATTAGCTATTATCATTATTATTCACTGTGCCATGTTTCTGAAATAAATAATGATATACACTATGAACAATATAGAATAAATTACCAATATTCTGTGCTCGATTAAGTTTGTTTTATTTGACTTAATTCAAATTAAAGGAGCCAGACTAATAAAATATAAAATTCTTTGATATAAATAAGCCCAAAATATACACAACCAATTCCATTCTTCCATCAACTAGGCCCTGCCACGTTTTTCCCGCTGCCCTGGCTCCATTATACATAGCAACTACTATCCTATAGCTTCCCATAACCTTTTGAAGTTATGTTTCTCCATAAAATTAGATTATATAACTCATGTTATTTAACGTTCTCAGATAACCCAAAATATTAACTTAATTTATTTTAAAGAATTAATTCTACTTTGGGACTTTTTCTAATCTTTTATGAAAAAAAAAAATTGAACATTAAAAATTTCTAAAGCTAATAGAACAACATAACTTTAAGGCCACTCTACATGAAAGTTCACTAAGAGCAACAGAAACTTGGAGGAATATGAACCTCCAATAGCAACAACTTATATCTGAAATGATATTTTATAAGCTAAAATTAAAAGAATTAATCCCAAATTAATGTTTTAGAACTCTCAAATCTATTCTTTTCATCTATGCTTCTTGCAAGATTTTGTTTGTTTGTTGAAATGCTCAAAGAAGCAACAATCTCAAAAACCCTGGGGGATGAAATCAAAGAAGTAAACTAAGAAAAAAAACTCCTTAGCCATTCTTACCTGATGTCATGGCATACTTTAGAGGCCTTGGTCATTTGTTAGTTTCAAATGCCAGCCAATATCTCAGGTAATCCTTGAAACAATCAATTCACCCATCAGCGTGTTTCAGTGCATACTGAGAATTTTTAGAATTTACAAAATCACTCCATACATTGGTATATTTTTAATGTTCCTTAACATTTTTTTTTGTAAGAAAGATTGAAAAGAATTGTGCAAATGGGTGCTAATATATTATGAATGGTTACATTTCTGTTTCTTTATATATTTTATGTTCTTTACAGTTTTAAAATATTCATGTGACTATATTAGTATTTGAGAAGGCTATGCATACCTTAAAAGTATAGCAAAATATAAATTTGATATAACAAACAATATTAATGGGACACCTTCTATTGTTATGTACTATAGATTTGACAAACTTCAAAGTCAGCAGTTGCTCTTATTTTAAGGACTAGAGGCCCAGTGCACAAACTTTGTGCATGGGGGAGGGGGTCTCTCAGCCCAACCTGCACCCTCTCCAATCCAGGACCCCTTGGAGGATGTCCGACTGCTGGTTTAGGCGCAATTCCACCCTAAACTGGCAGTCAGACACCCCTCTCTCAAACCAGGACTGCTGGCTCCTAACTGCTCGCCTGCCTGCTGGCCTGATTGCCCCTAACCACCTCTGCCTGCCAGCCTGATTGTTCCTAAATGCCTCTGCCTCTGATTTGATCATCCCTTGACTGCTCCCCTGTGGTGTGATAGCCCCCTAATTGCTTCCCTGCTGGCCTGATCACCCCTAACTGCCCTCCCCTGCTGGCCTGATCACCCCCTAACTGCTCCTCCCTGTTGACCTGATCGCCCCTAACTGCCTCTCCCTCGGCCCCTGCCACTGTGGCTTTGTCCGGAAGGATGTCCAAAAGATGTCTGGAAGATGTTCAGTCTAATTAGCATATTACCCTTTTATTAATATAGATTATTGTAATCCTATATTATCTATAGATGTGTCAAATCTCTTAAGAGAAAGCAAAAATTAATACAGGCTTTGTGAAGCAAATGGAATTAAAAAGTCAGAGTCTTTAGTTGCAGCAATTAAAATCCTGATAGAAAACTCAGCAAATTTCATCTTTATTACTAAACTAGAGGCCTGGTGCATGAAATTCAGGCTCTGGGAGGGGGAGTCTCTCAGCTTAGCTTGCGCCCTCTCCCAGTCCAGGATCCTTTGCTCCTTACTGCCTGCCTGCTCGCTGCTCCTTACCTCTGTGCACGCTGCTCCTTAGTGCCGCTGTGGAGGCAGGAGAGGCTCCCGCCACCACTGCTGCACTCACCAGCCACGAGCCTGGCTTCTGGCTGAGTAGCCCTCCCCTCGTGGGAGTGCACTGACCACTAGGGGACAGCTCCTGCATTGAATGTCTGCTCCCTGATGGTCAGTGTGCATCGTAGTGACTAGTCATTCTGGTCATTCTGTCACTTAAGCTTTTATTATATACTAAGAGCTCAGTGTACCTTGAAGGAACTATGGGCCGCAAGGCTGTGGTTGGCACAGGGACGGGTCTTGGTCCATCCTCCACACCACTGTACGACCCCTCCCACCACGACCCCCGGTCCCATGTCTGCCAGCAGCCCCACTCCCACTGCTGCCCCACCCATGTACTGACAGTCCCGGCCTTGTTCTCATCCACTGATGACACAGAGCAATTGCCCTGATTGCCCCACAGGAGCAGGGGGAGGTGGAGAAGCCTTCAGGGGCAATCAGCTGCCGCTCGCACCTGCTGATGGCGCCGAGTGATTGAGACCAGCACTGGGCACCAGCAGCAGGTGTGAGTGGTGGTTCTGGCACCGGCTGCAGGTTCGAGCGGGGCCAGTGCTGGCAGTGGGTGTGAGTGGGGCCAGCGCCAGCAGCAGGTGTGAGTGCCGGGCAGGATCACAGCATGCTGGAGCAAAGAATTTTCAGTAACCACCAGAGGCTCGCCTCGATGATAGCAACTGGCACCCTGCCTTGGTCTGGCACCCCCACTCACTTGCTCCACCATCCCACCGCTGCCAATACCCACCATGTTCCGCACACAGCCCCTGATGGTCAGCGCACGCAATAGCAACCAGTTGTTTGGTTGTTTGGTTGTTCCAGTTGTTCCACCGTTTGGTCTATTTGCATATTAGCCTTTTATTATTTAGGATATTTGACAGTTCAAAGGGGCAGAAAAAATAAAGAGCAGGGTAATTTTCCTTTCATGTACATCTGATCTGCTCAACTCAATGTACAGAATACAACTTTGGAAATTTGGAGGGAATAAAGAGGAGAGGGATATAGCCAGGCAGCATAAGAGAATGCTTAGGGTTTGCCTAAGAATTAAAGCTAAGAGAGAAAGATTGGAAGAAGAAAAGCTAAAAGGAAGTCACTGAGAAAGAATAGGAAACTGTATGCACTTTGAGGGACCCTGGAATGCAGTATAATGAATAAATTCCTGGTGAGCCTAATCTAGTGTTTATCTCAGTGAAACAGGTCAAAACAGGCAGATATCAAAGCCTATTTTTATGATTATAATACATGTGCTCCCCTAAAGTCTATATAGTTCCAGGTATATTTATTACAACAATTACCTGTCAGCTGCAAATCTTTAAACATATATGATAATATAAGACCTTCAAATGTTAGGTACTAATTGACACAACAACATAGCTTCTTTTATAGGTGAATCCTTTTCTGTATGATTTTAATTGACAGTACCCAGTCATTTTTAAACAAAGTTTTATGAAAGAGCAGAAGCAGCAGTTTAATATGCCATTTTAAAAATCTGACAGTAACTTGGGAAGAGAGAACTAGATATGTGTGTGTGTGTGTGTGTGTGTGTGTGTGTGAGAGAGAGAGAGAGAGAGAGAGAGAGAGAGAGAGAGCACTAAATGCTTACTCTAAGCACTATTGCATGCTTAGCTGATTCAGCAATATCATTACCATCTCTTTGTCAATTTAGTCCCAGTATACCTTTTTCTTAGATATTTTATTTGGTTGTTGTTAAAAGGTTACTGTAACAGTATTCATTTATAATTAATTTAATGACATAATAAAGAGGCCTGGATTTGACCATATAGTCATTGAATAAATAAGAACAAAGAAAATTAGCAGAAATGTAACTTTATTTATATAACAAGATGAGAGCTGGGTTTTTAGTTTGATTGATGGCTTTATAAAAACACTTCTTCCTTTTTATTTTGTGCTCCCTAATTTAATTGCTACACTGAAGTAGCTGAAAGGGAAAAAACTCAGACAACATTCTTCATGAACTAATATAAATTTAAATTATACTAAGGTTTTGTAAACTGTTAATTACCTGGTTCAGATAAAGCTCATAGGTAATTATTTAACACTAGAGGCCCAACTTGCACAAAATGTATGCAAGAGTAGGCCTTCCTTCCCCAAGCGGCAGGCACCGGCATACCTTTGGCACCCAGGACCAGGTTTCCCTTCTGCTGCCAGCAGGCACCCGGACCTAAGTTTCCCTCGCAGCCCTGGCTTCATCCGGAAGCACATCCAGAAGGATGTCTGGTCTAATTAGTATATTATGCTTTTATTATTATAGAATAAGGGCGCAGTGTACAAATTCGCACACCTTGAAAGGAACTGTAGGCTGTGAAGTTGTGGTGGGCACAGGGATGGGTCTCGGCCCATCCTCTGCACCCCCGCCTGGCTCCTCCTGCCGTGGCCCCCAGTCCCCTGTCTGCCGGCAGCCCCACTCCTGCCACCACCGTTCCCATGCGCTGACGACACCAGCCCCACTCGCACCTGCTGATGGCGTGGAGCTATTGGGACCAGCTCCAGCAGTGGGTGGGAGCGGGGCTGGCACTGGCTGTGGGTGTGAGCAGGACCATCGTCAGCAGCAGGTGCAAGGGGCGGCTGCTGGCCCCCGACCACTCCTCAGGAGCAGAGGAAGGTGGGGAAGCCCTAAGGGATGATGGGACCCAGCAGGCGCAACTTGCATCTCTGATGGTGCCGAACTATCAGGGCCAGTGCTGGGCACCGGTAGCGGGTGTGTGTGGCAGCTCTGGCACCAGCAGCAGGTGTGAGCAGGACCGTGATTTAGAGGAGCAAATAATTTTCAGTAACCACCAGTGGCTTCTCCCAATGATAGCGACCGGCACCCCGCCTTGGTCTGGCGCCCCTGTTTACCTGCTCCACCATCCCACCATGGCCAACGCCCACAATGTTCCATGCTCTGCTGCTTGCTGCTGACACCCGCCATGTTCCACGAGCACCCCCTGGTGGTCATCGCACATCATAGTGACCAGTTGTTCAGTTATTCGGTTGTTCTACTGTTCGGTCTATTTGCATATTAGGGTTTTATATAGATAGATAGATTCTTATTTAGCACTGTCTTTATGGAGTTGATTTGTAAATGTGGTTTGTAACTGAGCAGAGCAAACATTCTGAGAGCAGCAAGGGTAAGTTGTGTGAGGGAAACCCTGAAGGCCTCTGAGATAAGAAGAACTGAAAGCATGACCCATGCTTCTGGGTCATGTTGGTTAACCAGCCTGGCAACCAGCAGGTGCGACAAGCTCGGAGTAGCCCACACATTCAAAAACTGATTCACGTCTATGATCATGTAACTCGCCTTCCTAGCTTCATGCCATCTGTTTTCTTTTCATCCTTATGACATGAGGAACAGATATTTGAATGGTAGCATTTGAAAGCTTGAACATTATGTACAGTCAGTGTCCAGTGGCACTCACTCTGATTTTTGTGTAAGTTTTGGATGTCACCCACTCCCACCATTCTCTTTATTGATTTGTCTTTTAAAAAAAAGCACTCTCTGAGGTTATAACAAATTTCCTCACACCTGCTAATGATGTTAGCTGTCCTATCATTAAGTATCAGTGGCTGTGGTAAACAAACAAATCAAAGCAACACTAAAATAAACAGACAAAATCCTGCACAATCCAGCATGAAAATGGCATAACAAATAAAATGCATGCATAAGTTTATGTAAAATGCATGGTTCAACAAGAAGGAATTTGATTTCCCTCTTAAATCTGTGAAATTGGAAGTCGAGCTGTCAATCATTTCTAAGAAATGATTTACAGTTATATGGTGGAAAGAACAACAGAACTTGTAGAATTTTATCCTGGAATGGACGTATTTTTGGAGTCTGTATATTGCAAAACATTTTACATTAAGAAGTTAGGGCACAGCTACTATGCAAGCATTGAAGGCAGTCACTCCAGGTGCACTGTTAAATATTGGCTTATCTTTATGATGATCTGAAATTAACCAAAATCCCTGTTGAATCAGACTGACCTTGGTAATTTGAATTGATGTTGATGCTTTATAACAAACAAGGGAATATAGTATAGCCCTGAACATAGATACCAAGAATTTACCAACAAGACATTTTAAAATTATCCTTCAAGTTTGAGTGAAGCTTATATGTATTTCTTATTTATCTATCTAAATTCCAAATAATTATAAAATATTAGGGTTCAGAAAGTTATACATTAAATTGTAAGGTAATAATGCAGCCTTTGGCATCCATTTCTAAGTCTGAATTAATTTTGCAGCTATGTCTTTAAGAGCTACTCTACTACCCACACAGAATTGGCTCCAACCATTCCTCCCTGGAGTCTTGAAGAACTGCTTGTTAATGAATTAGATTGTTTCCATCCACCATTACTTTATTCCCGAAAAGCTTTCCCTACTGTTGCATCGAAATCCACAAACTCTCTATCCGCAACACAGAGCTTTCAGATGCTACAAGTATAATAAGCCAGCTATTTTTAAACTTTATTCTAGAATTTATCAATAATTTTATTGGACCATGACCTTAAAATTCCGGGAACATTCTTAGAATTTGAGCAATATATGTGCATTTTAGGGAAAATGCTTTGGAGAGACATTCCATTCCATTTATTCAATATGTTCCTCTTCTTTTCATGCCTAAAGTACATATGTTATGTTATTAATAATTTACAAATAAAATTAGACATTGGAACTGACATTTGAGATTTAAAAACAGAAGAGGAAAGTTGTTATTACATGGTGACAAATATAGCTTATAAGTCACTAAGGAGTTGAGTATTTTAGGTTTTTGTTATGTGTGTTTTTTTTTAATATTTAGAGACATATTAGAGAAGATTCTATACAGTCATCGTGGGAAACCCACCTGTAAAATTAAAATGTCTAAATGTCTCCTAGAGCTACAATTATGTTAAAATGCTTTTGTCATCTGAACAAAAAATACTTATGTGTAGAATTTAGATTCCAAACTTACAAAAGCATTTAAGAATACCTTTGTGAGGAACAGTTATAATTGTCAGTTCCTACTGGTGTGCCAAGTTCCCCAATTCTTAGGCCTTTTCATATTATCCCAGATTCATTCCTGACCAAACATTTCTGTGAATTTTTATTATGCTACCTCAAATAGTTTAAGGCTGCCTGGAGGATGAGTAAGAAGGAACCTTCCTCCCCGACCCTCCACCAAAAAGAAACATCAGAACTGAAAATGCAGAAAAAAATATTTGTCACTTTGCTCATTTGCTTACATTAAAGCTATACTTTGAAAGGTCTATTACTTCAAATGAATGAGTCATAAAAATATACTAACTTGAGCCCAGCCAGTGTTGCTCAGTGGTTGAGTGGAAACCCATGAACCAATAGGTCACTGGTTTGATTTCTGGCAAAGGCACATGCCTGGGTTGAGTGCTCAATCCCCAGTAAGGAGCATATAGGAGTCAGTAGATTAGTAATGTTTCCCTCTCATCTATGTTTCTATTCCTCTATCCTGCTCTTTTCCTCTCTTTCTAAAAATCAATAAAAACATATTAATATATATATATACATTTATATATACTTGATAAATCCACACATGTATTTTTTGGGGAAATTACAAAGGCAGGGCAAATCACAACACTACTAAATTTGTGATTAAAATTAGTAAGTATGTTTTGGATTAATAATAACTTGGAAAATATTATTAAACCTCTAGCTATATACCATAAACCAGAAAATAAAAGCTGGCTAGAGCCCTAGCCAGGTGTCTCAGTTTGTTGGAGCATCGTTTAGTACACCAAAAGGCTGTGGGTTTGATTCCCGATCAGAGCACGTATGTAGGTTGCAGGTTAGATCCTGGTGGGCCATGTATGGGAGGCGAATGATTGATGTTTCTCTCTCTCTCGCTCTCTCTCCCTATCTCTCTAAAAATCCTCAAGTGAGAATTAAAAAGAAATGGCCACAAGTTAGATTTCCAAATATCACTTAATACAAAACATACCAAGTGAAGTTTGGAGTAGTTTAGAATATTGAACAGGCTCAGAAAGGCCACCCTAATGAATTAAGGTACAGTGTAATCTTATTGTTATTTCCATGGCCTGCATAAGATGGTCATAGATTAAAATATCTCCTCAGAGAAAATAAATCCTACTATAATTCCAAATTCTTTGAGAACTATATTCATTTAAGTCAGTTAGTATCTTTTCAGATTGCTGCTTTCTCATGTTAATGTATATGAATTGACAGCTAGTTTGTAGATTATTTAGAATTTTCTACTTCAATGCTAAGCCAAATTTTATGCACTTCTCCCACACACCCCCTTTTCATAAAGTTGTTATCCATTTTCATCCACTAGCCTTCTGATTAATACAGTGCAGTTGGCTTTCCAAAGCACAGCCAACAGGGAGATGGATTAATATGTCAGCTAAAATCGACAACTGGACGTCTAGTACTAGTTTGGTGTAATTCCATGGGGTTTCAGGATTTCTAAGTGAATACTCTGAGTCAGAAAAAAAAGCATCTTAGTAAAGGTATGCCATTGCCTTGTATTTAAAAGATACCTGCATAGTGATAAAATGCTTATGTTAAAGGCTTAAAACATTCAGTATTATCCCAATGTGTTATTTAGACATTTTAAAACCTAATATTATATAGTGAATGTATTATATTCCTGTATTTGCTCATTCTCCAGTATGGAAGGAGACAGGGGAAGAAACACTTTGCAAATACACATACCGATATAAAATGCCTGACACATAGGATTACGAATCTCAGTGGGCTAACAGTCTTTAAGCAGCCCTGGAGAACTCTCGCTGCATTTCACTCATAATTAGCACTGTGGGGAAAGAATTCAAAATAAAACATATTAGTAGTCCTTGAACAAAAAGATCATAAGTAGAAACTCAGAACTTATCTATTTATGTGATGCGGAGGCTGGTGTTTCCTTTTCTACAGTTCACTTACCTGAAAAATTAGATTGAGAAAGTGTACGACAGAAGATAATTTTGAAAGCAAATTAATTGGTGCTGGTACAAAATCAGAGTAGTCACATCTATAATTAATAGAAATTGTTAAAAAATACAGAGTGATCAGAAAATATACCTGCAAAGGTCGGTGAATGTGTACAGAATTCTTTGATAGAAGCTACTACCAGTGACCAGAAAGTATATTCTCCAAAGCAAAGCATGGGTTACCCTTCATGCCCGCACAGGAGATTGAACTCAAGGGAAACTGCATTCCTGTGCTCCTACTCTCATTCAAGAGAGGTGACAACACTGCCTGTAGGATCTGAGGTTGAGGTACCATATACATGGTTTCAGAAATCATTTCCAGCCAGATTTTTCAAAGAGTGCATTTAAAGAAATCTGCTAGGAGCAATGACATTCAAAATTGTTCCTACAGAGGTATATGATTATGTACAGAAGCGTGGTGGAGGCAACTAGCACAAATAAAAAGGAAGGGTTTGAAAATGGTAGTTTGCTACCTCGATTGTATGTTATTTCTATCATCAGATGGTCAACATATTCACAGAGAACATGGATGAACAGTTGGTTGTGACAAAATTGTAGATTGACCCTTCTAGCTGGCTTCTAATTTGCCTCCTAAGATAAAGATGAAGAAAATAACTGTAAGGAATAATTATGACGAGGGAAAATTATTCTCAAGTTGAAGCATAAGTATTCTCTTTTATCCAAACAAGCATTATTTTCTCCAAATAATTAGTTGCCCTGTAACTTTTCTTTATAAGCCTTTTTTCCTCCCTCGGGAGTGGAGGGGAGGTGGGGGGGTGGGGCTTGCTTCCATGCTAGAGGTCAAAAATGGCCCTCAGATTTCAATGATTCATAGCAAAAAGTTTTTCTAAAACTTTCTTCTCTTCCTTATTTTTTAAAAATCTTATACCCTCCAAAAAAAAAAAAGGTTGTTCAAATCCTTGTGGACATTTGTATGTGTTTATTTATTTTTTTTATTTTTTTTAATGTTTTCATTTATTTTAGAGAGAAAGAAGGGAGAGGGAGAGAGAGAAACATCAATCAGTTGTCTCCCATATCCACTCTGACTAGGGACTGAACCCACAACCTGGGTATGTGCCCTGACTGGGAATCAAACCCATGACCCTTCAGTGCATGGGACTCTCCAACCAAACCGGCCACATTGGTCAGGGTGCCCTTATGAACATTTTAAACATTAAATTTGAGAATAAAAATTCTGAGCTATGGCTATCTTTCTTTTTCCAAACAACACATACATTTCAATGAAATTGACCTGATAAATATCTTTAAATAATATTAAAATGCACTGTTTTTATAATTCATCTTTAGTAAAGATAAACTTTATTCATTTAAATAAACATTGCCATGACCGGTTTGCTCAGTGGATAGAGCATCGGCCTGCGGACTGAAGGGTCCTAGGTTCGATTCTGGTCAAGGGCATGTACCTTGGTTGAGGGCACATCCCCAGTAGGGGGTGTGCAGGAGGCAGCTGATAGATGTTTCTCTCTCATCGATGTTTCTAACTCTCTATCCTTCTCTCTTCCTCTCTGTAAAAAATCAATAAAATATATTAAATAAATAAATAAATAAACATTAATACTTTCAACAAAAAATGACTAAGCAACTAATTTGAGTCAGGGATTCTGCCCAGCACAGGGAAAAGAGATGAACTTATTAAACTTGCCCCTCCTACAAGTATCTCACATTCCTGCTGGGGAGAAATGGACCAATAGAAACAATAGTGCATGAACACAGATGTCATTATAGCCAGTGACATGGAGCTAGGAAAGGGTTACACAGTATACGCAGAGGCTGCTGTGCTCAAAGTGGTGCACAATAGTGCTTCTCCAGAAGGGTCTGCCTGTGGAGCATCCCCACCCTGGGAGTTCCTCTCCTTCCTGAAAAGAAAGGCTATTTTCTCTTCCTGAAGAGTAGCAGACAGCAGCATAAGTGGAAATTAAAAGTAGCTGTCCATCCAAAGATCCTACTGGTCAGAGACATAAAAACACTTCAAAAAAGCACACACAAAACAAAACAAACAAGAACAAACAACAACCCAGCAGAATGCCTCAGAGCCCTGCAAATGGGAACAGGCTTCTTCATAAAGAAATTGGCATTTTGCAATATTTTTAAGAAAAGTCACTCCTATTATATGCAATGAATTGGACTCTTCATTTAACCCTTCAGCAATAGCAATGCAAAAACTGGGAATGATCTTTAACTAACATTAAGAACTCGAATAAAAAATGAGATTATTCTAATTTAAATATGAGCAGAGCAAGTGCCTTATAGACTTAAAAAAAAAAAAAAAAAGGAAGACTACAACTGTTAAAAAAAAAAAAAAAGGAATACTCCAAAAAAGTTCAGGTCAAAGGCAATTTCATTAGTCACACAAAGGACTTCTAAGATGAAGTGAGGAGGAATTGGAAAATAATATGAGAACTCTGCTATTTAACATTTATGGTTTGCTACGTATGATAATACTTGAACAAAGAATTGATAAATGTGAAGTACATTTTATAGTATGTGTTTAATTGGCTATTCCCTTTTTAAAACTTATTTTTATGAATTATTGAATTTTTTGTTATTCATCTATATATATAAAAGCCTAAGTGATCATTACAGTGAAATGACCAAATGACCAGAATGACTAGTCACCATAAAGCGCACTGACCACTCCTATCGCCTGATGGGGGCTTGCTGGCCAACCTCCTGGCCCCTCCCCCCAGCTGGCAGGTACCAATAGCCCGATAGGGAATGGGGAAGGAGGGGTGGCAGCAGATGTGGGTGGCACCAGGCCAAGGTGGGTGCAGGCGGGGTGTGGGGCTAGCTACCAGCAGCCAGGGGAAGGAAGGCCCTGGCCAGCCAATCTCCCCATCCCTGAAGGCTTTTGAAAAACCTCTTTCTGGGGAGGCTTTTCTTTTCCCCCAGAAGTGCACAATTCAAAGGTGCTAGCTGTGGAGCCACCCGCTGCAGAGCCACCCAATCTCTCCCCGCACCCCGTGGGATTGAGTCTGGCAAGGCGGGGCAGAACACTCCTAGCCACTGTCTGCAGGCGAGTAGCTGGTGGGGGTGGGGTGTGGATGCAGGGCCCTCAGAGCTGGACCACCCAGCAGGAGAGCGCTCTCTCCTTGGAGGCTTCCAGCTGCAGACCTCCAACCCCATTCACTGGACCAGTGTTGGGTGGAAAGTGAACCGGGAGGGTGAGGAAATGAAACTTGGGGCGGGTACCACAGGTGCAGTCCCCTTGATCTTCCCCTCCCAGGATAATGCTGCGCTCTCTAACTTCTGAGCGCCAAGAGATGAATGTGGATTTGCAAAGAGGCAAGCCCCCGAGGAGCTTCAGCTAGGGGGACGAGATGAGTTACTCACTTCTGACACCCCCACTCTTTGCTTTAAGGCTGCATTCTCCTTCCCTAATACATGCTGCTTGAAGTAATGATGTTTTGTGTTTAGACATGCGATAAACATGGGGAAAGCCAAGTTTGTGCTTTAAAACAAAAGAATTGGGAGTCTTTTGGGGGGGGGGGGGTCTCTCTCTTTCTCTCTCTCTTTCACGCGCGCGCGCACACACACACACACACACACACACACACACACACACACATTCTTCCTTGGGCTGGCGAATCTTCATGCAGAAAGTTAACCCTTGCTCCTCAGAACCCACCTTTGCGGGAGTGGCCTCTGTTTTGTTTTGTTTGTTGATTTCTCTCACAAGGTTTTTTTCTAACCTCTAACCTGGCAGTCGGACATCCCCCGAGGAGGTCCCAGATTTCGAGAGGGCACAGGGCTGGCTGAGGAACCGCCCCCCTCCAGGCACAAATTTTGTGCAACAGGCTTCTAGTATGAATAGAAAGCTGAACATGGTGAACCCTAGTTTTTTGTGTCCTAAATGGAGAAAGACAAATATCCAAGGAAATAAACTTGTAGCATTCTTAGCTATAATAAACAATGGGAAACAGCCTAAATACCTATAAAGACAATAAGCAATTTATAGACACCTATGCAGACATGAAAGTTTTAAGGTATAGGGATTAAGATAAGATACAAATGTATAATGTTGGTCTGACTATTCTGATGTACAAAGAACCTAAATTGAATAAAATCAAGCTGCATATTTAAAAAATACATTTTTTAAAAAAAATCCAGTTGGTATTTTTTTTTTTATAGATGAGAACGTGTATAGAAAAAAACAACCCTGAAAGAATGTACATCAAGATATTTAAAAGCTTATTTCTAAATTAGGGAACTGAGGTCAATGAATAGTTTTCTACTTTCTCTGCATATCTTTATTATGTAAAACTTTAATGTTTACATTCTTCCTGAATAAATATGTCATTTCTTAAGTTTAAAAGATATTTACCAATAAATAAAATAAATGCACTATCCAGAATGAACCGAATACATGTGAAGGACTTCCTAAAGAATGTTGCTTAACCATGGTTATCCCTGTCGCCTGTGCTATTTCTCACACTCCATAAAGATAAGCCGAGGAGAGTGTGAGAGTGCAAACAAGAGAGTAGCCAACTTGGAACCGTTCGCTGGTAGATGAAGTGGAACAGGGCAGAGAGGGGTCAGGGAATCCGAGATGAACTCTCAGAGGAGAAAACTTTCTAAGGAGGGAATTAGAGCCTGAGTTGAGCTCAGCAAGCAGGGAAGGTTGGAAAACACATTCCAAGCTGATTAAATAGTACTAAAAAGAGCATGGAGGTGTGAAACTTCATGATGTGTTCAGAGAACAGTGAACAATATAACTGCATAATAGGGTGGGTGGAGAGCATAATGAAAAACAAGTCAGGAAAAGCATAGGAGATTAGGATCAGATTGTAAATGTGTGAAGGGTCCCAGGTGCCATGTTATAGACTTGGAAAGGTTTTAAGCAAGGCAGGCACTATCAGACTTTATATTTGTGAAGGTTATGTTATTGGCAAGCAGGAAAAACACACACCACTAGAGCAGGAAATGTTCCTAGATTTTAAAACACTTTTATTTCAAGATGAGGAGGCCTTTTTGGAGGAGATGTTCAGTAAAGGATGGAGGCAATATGTACCAGGCTTGGATGGAAATGCTTTTAAACATATGTTTTATCATTAATATCACGCAGCATATGCTCAAATCCTATATACAGCACATTCTTGGCTTATCACCAAAAATATTTATTAAAAATCCACCTGCATATAAAATTATAGCAGAGTCTAAATCCCTTGCAAATGTCATATATACGTTTTAATTTGTGTGCTGCATAATGTGCATAAAGCATTATAACTTCTCTGAGACCTCCTCCAATACGGTCTTGCCTCTCAAGAATATCATGTACATTAAACTCCATTGTACAGTCACAAAAACAGTTTATTTTTAAGAGTTTTCTATGCAATTCAATTCAATAAGAATGTGTGCTGTGGAGGCAGAGGTGAAAAGACCTATAGAAAATAGAGAATACATTTTCTAGTTAATGGGAAGTTATAATGTAAGTGAAGAGAAGGAGGGAAAAGAATCTTATATAAGTGGAATGTTTCGTTCCTAAGGCAACATTTCAGCATATGTGTGACGATGAAGCACATAATGTGAAAGTACAGAAGAAACTCTTGGGTAGAAAAAGATCACCATGAGGTGGTTAGGGACAGAGGTGAGTTTATTTAGTGCTTTCACTGATAAAATAAATCTAAAAGTGCGAACGATTTTAGAAAGCAGGAAATATAGAACAGCCTTTCAACTGCTACCAAGATTGGCAGCTCAGTGTGACCTTGTAGAATATTTAACTTTAGCACTGAACACTTGGTACCGTTCAGAGATAGAAATTTACTTTTGAACTCCATGTGGCTCAGCTTACATTTAATTCATTTCTTGCATTTAAAACATAACAGAATTTTAAATAAGTGGGATTTGTTCCACTTATATTTTCATGTATCCACATGTCTTCAAGATTATTTTTCAAATTACCTTTTCATACAGTCATGGCAGAATGAAAGCCAGAATAATGGCAGAGATGAGCCATACAAAATACAGAGGTAGACAGAAACGTCTCCCCAATTGGACTCTTCTGCTTATTGACACATCTCCTCTTTCGCCTACTTTATTGAGTACCCCTCACTTTGTTGACCTGGTATTTATGATGAATGTATAATGCTATACATATGCTTAAAAAGTACATGGTTATGGTCCCAAAATACACCTGTGCCTGCAAGGTTCCTGCAGGTTAATGTCTTCTGCTAGGGAAAATGGCCTCATTTGCATTGACTCTCAATGAGCTCCTGCAGGCAAACACCAGGAGCCAATCATCTGCAGATACCTGCCCTCAGGCATAGGTGTGCTATCAGACAACCTGTATACTCTGCCTATAGTGTTTAATCTCATATGGTACCTACAACTTAAAGTTTGACCATTGATCCAATAGACAGTGACTGCACATCTTTGTAGAAACTGATTTGCATTTGGAATGGGTAGGCATGTTCAGTAATGAAATAAAGTTGATGGTGGAAAAGTGCTTGGTCTCTAAGGAAGGAAAAGTAATATGTAATAGAATGTGATGGAGATATAAATATAGAAAAAATGATGTAAAGAAAAATTGAAAGATAGTTGTAGTATCAATAATACAGGGAATTTAGAGAAGCACAGCAATGTTTGATGTACGAAGGTATACATTATGATTGTCTCCCAATAACAGGAAATTTAAGCATTGCTTTGCATCACATTGTTTCCCATAAATGTTTTGAAAATTTCCTCAGCCAAGTCACAAAAAATGTATCAGGTACACATTTATTCCACAATATTTATTTAATGTGTACTATGTGGTAAACTCAGAGAGGTGCATTCCTGATACAAAAATAAGTAATAAACTTAATAGGGAGACATAATAAATAAAAATAAAATAACCACAGTACAATGTGACTAGCTTCTATATTACATACCTATTTTATTTTTGGTAGTTCATTAGAGAAAGTGATTACTTCTTTGTTCTCTCTCTCTCTCTCTCTCTCTCTCTCTCTCTCTCTGCCTCTCTCTCTCTCTCTCGCCAATTTAAATGTGATACAGGGTTCAAAGATTTAGACCTTGAACCTCCCCTCTTCTTTATGTATACTCTTTCCTAAGCAATCTCAATCAATTCCTTGGATTTTAAGGACCATCAATGCATTGGTAACTCACAACCTCCAAGTACATGTATCCAACCATCTACCTGATATTTCTACCTGAATGCCTAATAGGCATCTCAAGAATACCGAGTATCCTGGCTAAAACATAACTCTTGATATATGACTCCTCCACATACAACCTTCTTCCACCATAGTCAAACACATTCATCCAGTTGCTCAGACCAAATATGTATTTTTGCTGTTCTCTTTTCCTTATATGCTCAATATACCAGCAAGTACTGCAGCCTCTAATTTTTAAATCCATTGTAAATTTTATTAGTATCCATAACATTCACTATTCTCACGTTAGTGTAAGCCTCCATCATCTTGCCTGTACCTACTTCAATAATCTCCCAATTGGCCCCCTGGATTTCCATTCCTGACCCTTTAATCTATTCCCCACTTTGCCGTCAAATGACCTTTCTAAATCTTAACACAGACCATATCACTTCCTGTCTCAAAATTTCCAGTGGCTTCCAGTCACACAAAGTTTAAATACAATGCCAGGACCCTACAATGCTTTACTTCATCTGTCTTCTGCCTCACTCTCAGAACTCACTTCTGCCCTCCACATCACTTCTGCTTTTACTGATCTTGTCTTTTTGTCCCAACTTAGAAGCTTTACTTCTGTTCCTACCTTTGTGGCAGCTATATTCTTCTCATAGATGTCATGTGGCTCACTCTACTGTTCCTTTTGGAAATTTTCTTAAATTTCTTCTCCTCAAGATGCCTCCCTGACCACCTACCTAAGCCAACCCACTGAAATGCTGTACCCTGCTTAGGTTTTTTCTTTATGTAACACCATCTTGAATTTAAAATTATAGATTTATTTGAATGTCTTTATTGTTTCTTCCAAAGACAGTAAGCTTCATAAAGGCAAAATCTTGTTTCTTGTTTTCACTACTGTTTCTCGAAGCTGAGAAATGTGCTTGGAAAGCAGTGGCCACCTAATAAGGATTGTGGAGTGCACGCATGAAAGAAGAGTTGGTACATGAGTCTCACCGTGAAGGATGAGTAAAACTATTGCTTGGATAAAAGAGCTCTCCGGAAGTGGATGGTGAGTATGAGCTCGGAAGTGTAAAGAGCATGAGGCATTCACAAATGGTTAATAGTTCCCTGTGGGTACAGCATTCCTGAAATCATGATAAAGACTCTCATGATTGTGTAAATTTCATTCACACATTGACTCTGAACCAAATAAAAAGAAGCAAATGAATACATTTAAAACTTGTGATCCTTTATAATGTTCCATTTATTTTGTCAATCTGTAAAATAAATGTTACTAAAGAACAAGGAAAATACTTCCATCAAACCATTAATGAAGTGCACTCTCTTTCAAGTGTTCATAATTTGTCTCTAAATGTCATTGAGAGTATCATGATGTGTATGTAAAGGTGAGACTAAAATCCCCAGGTAATCCTTGTGCCAACAAATGCAAGCTTGGCCAGGGACACTCCTGTTTAAGAGTCGGCGCATTCTGTGGCTTAGTCTCTTCATCTCTCTGGCTGCATGAATCCTTACCTCAAACAGAGCCACCTGATGTTGTCTTGCTCCATGCCAGGTGAAGCTGTCTACTGCTGTCAAAATCGGGACTGTGTGTATAACTGTTATCACATGTTAACATTCCTCTGTCCACCAACTTGAATTTACTTCCTAGCAACTCCTCTGTCCTCAATAACTTAGAACTCTACAGTCATCCAATCCTAATAATACTTTAGTAATGGCATCAGAAACAGGATTCAGAGCTCAGAATGCCTAGTTTCCCACTTGTGAATCATTCATCATGCTCCTTGTTTTCATATATGACATGTGAATGAATTTGATATAGCAGTTTGAAAACAAGACAGGCTCTGGACAGGCTCTGGACATGGAGTCACATTTAAAGCAACAGCTTTCAAGGGCCGAAGTCACTGTGTGGAATCCTGTGCACCAAGCTCACAGCTTAACAATGTTAAAATCAATATGCCAGGCTGCATCCTAAGGACGAAATGATTCCTAGAGTACCCTGCTATTTAGGAAAATATTAACTTGGAGAATTGTAAACTCTGTCACAGCCAGTAACTTACCTTTCTCATTTGCTGATATGTTTTTAGCAACTAGCTTGTCTTAAAGGAAGTTATTATCATTTTTTATGTTTTTATTGATTTTAGAGAGAGAGAGGAAGGGAGAAGGAAAAAAGACTGAAACACCGAGGAGAGAGAAACATCAATCTGCTGCCTCCTGCACTCACCCTACTGCACTCACAGACCTGCAGCCCGGGCCTGCGCCCTGACTGGAATGGAACCAGCACCCTCTCGTGCCGGGGTCCAAACCCAGCAAGTCCAGGGGTCCCCAAAGGTGTGGAAGGAGTCGGCAAAGAAGGAATGACACGGAGACAGTGTTCAGTTGATCAGCAGCCTAGCCAAGATCTCCAGCCAGGATCTCCAGCCAAGTTCTGGTCTGGATCTCCAGAGAGGTTCTGCTTAGGATCTCCAGCCAGGTTCTGTGTCCATGTTCTCTTGCTAGGTTCTCCAGGTTCTCCAGCCAGGTTCTGTAGCCATGTTCCCTCGCTAGGTTCTCCAGCCAGGTTCTGTCCAGGTTCTCAAGCCAGGTTCAGTCACCAGGTTCTAGTCAGGTTCTCTTGCCAATTTCTGTAGTCAGGTTCAGTCCAGGATCTTTTGCCATGTTCTCTCGCTAGGTTCTGTCTCTAGGTTCTGAGGCCAGTTTCTGTCCAGGATCTTTTGCCATGTTTTCTCCAGCGAAGTTCTTCTGTCTCTAGAGAATGTTCTGTGTAGGTTCTGTGCCTCCTGGTTCTGTCTTCTTAGTTCTGAGTCTTGCTGTCTTGTTACATCTGTATTTATACCAGTTGATTCAATCCTATCAATCTCTATTACAAAGGTTAGGGCGTTTCTTATCTCCATTCCAGGGAGTAAAGATTATGTAGCTTAAGCATGATTGTTTGTAGTTAAAGTGATTAATTACCCACCTCGCACTTAGTTAAGAGGTTTTATTCCCTCCCTAACTTCAGGGGAAAATCCTTACCTGGGGAAACAACCTTTCTCAGAGACCTTGGTTAAAACACATAGTGCCAAGAAGGTGAGCAAACATATTAAGAACAGTATGCCATATATGCCAGGTCCCTTGAAACAGCAAGGATGGACTGGCTCCCGGCACTCTCGGTTCATAGGATGACATCCAACCAACTAAGCCACACCAGCCAAGGCATTAAAGGGAGTTTCTCAGTTCTCCCCATTAGGCAGTCAACTCTTTGAGAATAGGGCCTCTTTCTATAATAAAGTCTAGACAATTCAGCACTATTCAAGGTAACTCGCTGTGGTGATGAAAATGTTCTGTGTTGTCAAATTCTGCGCTGTCCACTAGACTTGGGTGGCCAGTGAGGATATAAATGTAGCTAGTACAAATTAAAAACTAAGTTTTTAATCTTTAAAAATGTTATATATATATGGCCACATATGACTGGCAGTCAGTATATTAGACAGCACAGATCTACAGTACTCGGATTAATATAGCATTTTATCTTTTAATGTGCAATATATGTATTTTAAGTTGTCATTAAATCACAGAATTACCTAAAACATTCACAAACATAAAACAAAATTGAGACCTTTTGAAAATGACTACAGTGGGGCCTTGACTTACGAGTGTCCCGACTAACGAGTTCTTTGAGATACCAGCTGTCTCTTGGCCAATTTTTTGCATTGAGTTGACAGAGTAATTTGAGTTAACGAGCTCCTTAACACGCTCGGTCTCAGAACAAATTAAACTCATGAGTCAAGGCCCCACTGTATGCCTATTTATGTCAATATATCTGGATAAGATTTTTAAATTTTCCCAAAGGTTTTGCTTAAATTTCATTGATATCCACTAAAGTTATTGAAATGGAAATCATAAATCTTTAAGTTAGTACAAAATAAAGTCATTAATGAAATCATTAAACTTTAAAAAAAACTCCTACATTATAAAGTATTTGAGCCAAACAACATATGCCTAATATCTCCTCTTTTCATTGTTTGTGTGAAGATGGCAAGGATGATAGCCTGTAATTCGCCTTCTTGACATAAAAAGAGCATTATCACAGACACATGAATGGTGATATCTTCCTACTTCCTTCTATAAATTCATGCATGTTCCGATAAAGAGAAAGAGGAAGGACTGTTTTCTATCCATTCTCCAATTTTCATTAAGATGGGAATGAAGACAGTACGTTTATTAAGTTGCTAGAGGCTTTCTCACAGTGTCTATTACAGCTGTACAAACTGGCCCCCACCCTCTGCCCATTGACAAGTTCATTTTAAACAAAAGTTATGACCTATTCTCCCTGAGATCTCTCTGTCCTTTGCAGTAAAATTCCAGCTTACTTTCTACTTTCACCCTGGGTCACAAAGAATTTTTATTGGAAATCTAAGTAAAACCCAAAGTGTCCATGAACAGCTTTGAATGTCGGCCACTTTTGTGTAAAGAAAAAATCAAGACTTCCCAGGATCACACTGGAGAACTTTATATTGTTTCACATCTGGGGCAATGGTTACTTTAGTGAATTTCATCTTTATGGGGAAAAAAGAAGAAGAAGAAGATTTAAACTATGTGCAGACAATAGGTGGCAGGATATTTAGTGGATTTATGATTAACCAGGTATTTAATAGTCACACAACACACAACAGACCTAAAACATGTGCCAGTTAGATCACCTTTTATAAATAAATGTTAATTAGAACTTTGACTTTTGTTCTATTAACTAGGAATAAAAAATCAACACTAACCTCCAAATACAGTGGTTTTAATTTTTTTATTAAATTATTGGTTTTTTAAGTTTTATTTATATACACAGAAATTGTTGCATTGTGAAACAGTAATATCTGAAAGAATGTGGGTCAATTAAACAGATAATTCTTTATATTTTATCCTGGTTCTTTGTTAAAATTATGATTTAAAATGCCTCAATATGTGAATCCCCAAACTTAAGCCCTGACTTTTTCTCTAAATTTTATTCCAAAATTTTACTCGACTATGGGTCCCTTAAAGAACCATCTCTAGTCAAGGCCCCAATTGAATACTCATGGTCAGGGATTAGCACATACAAGAACTAATGATTACATTTTTAACTGCCTTCTGAAAAGTGACAACTAAAACAATCTACCTCTTCTGCCAAATTGCTTCTCTTCCATTTTGATTTTTGTTAGTGATTCACTTTCTTCCAGGCACCTGTGTTAACAATCTTGAAATTATCTTTAATTCAATGACTATCTTTTTTCCCTTTGCCAGAAAGATGTCAAATTCTGTTGATCTTTAACAAAGTTGAGTCATGTCTCCCATTTATCATATCATCTCATCCCCCCTGCCAAAATTCTATTTTAGGCCTTCATTAAGTGCTATGGTCTGAATTGCGCCCCCTCAGTCAATTCATATGTTGAAATCCTAACCTACAATGGGAATATGGCCTATAAAAGGAGGTAAAGTTAAATAGGGTCATCAGTATTGGTCCAGATTGAAGAAGGAACATGGAGCACATTCTAGCTTGCATGATCTCTCAGAGAAGAAAGAGGTCATGTGAGCACCCAGCAAGATGGCAGCAGCCTACAAACCAGAAAGAGAGCCCTCACTAGACAGACCATACTCTCAGGTGGACCTCAGATTTCCAGCCTCTGGAACTATCCTATCTAATAAAAGAGAAACATGGTAATTAGCCGTAACTTCGCTACCCTTCCCATTGGCTAATAAGCAAGATATGCAAATTAACTGCCAACCAAGATGGCAGCTGGCAGCCAAGCAGCTGAGTCAAACATGGAGGCTTGCTTGCTCCAGTGACAGAGGAAGCCAGGTTCCCCGCCTGCCTGCTGGGCTCTGAGCTGCTCTCTAAGAAACACTGTTACAAATATAGAAGCTAAACAAAACCCCAGAAACATGCTTTCAGTCAGCCGGGATCTCAGAGCTGGAGTCGCAACAAAGTTTCAAATACAGAAGGTAAACAAAGTCCAGAAACTTTCTTTCAGCAGCCGAGGTCTCAGAGCTGGAGCTGAGCCTCAGAGTTAAGATGGCTCTCAGCTCCAGTGACAGCCATAGAAGGTAAATAAAATCCCAGAATAAAAAAGAAAAAAGAAATAAAAGAGAGGTTGGGAGTTTCAGCCTGAAAACGGCCCTCAGCCCCTCACCCAGACTGGTCAGGCACCCCAGTGGGGACGCCCACCCTCCAGGGGGTGTTACTAGCTGCAAACAGCCATCATCCCCTCATCCAGGCTGGCCAGACACCCAAGCAGGACCCCCACCCTGATCCAGGACACCCCTCAGGGCAAACCAGCCGGCCCCCACCCGTGCACCAGGCCTCTATCCTGTATAGTAAAAGGGTAATATGCCTCCCAGCACCAGGATCAGTGGAGCCGCAAGGCCTCCTGCCCTGGGATCAGCGGAGCTGCGAGGGCTCCTGGCACTGGAATCAGCTGAGCAGCGAGACCTCCCGGCACTGGGATCAGCGGAGCTGCGAGGCTTCCTGGCACCAGGATCAGCGGAGCAGCGAGGCCTCACTGCCCCTGTGTCAAGCGGAGCTGCGAGGCCTCCCAGCACTGGGATCAGTGGAGCCGCGAGGCCTCCTGGCCCCTGGAGCAGCATGACAGGGGGCAGCGCCCAAACCCCCAGATCGATCTGCGGCTCTGTGTGTGACAGAGGGCAGGGTCACAACCTCCCTATCTGCCCTGCTCTGTTCATGACAGGGGAAGGCGCCCCAACCCCCTGATGGGCCCTGCTCTGTCCTTGATAGGGGGGAGCTCCCCAACCACCTGATCAGCCCTGCTCTGTGAGTGCCAGGGTAGAGCCGCAACCTCCCCATTGGCCCTGCCTTGAGTGTGACAGGGGGTGGCACTCCAACCCCCCAATCGGCCCTACCCTGAGCGTGACTTAGGGTG
The DNA here is from genome assembly GCF_964212035.1 of Myotis nattereri. Lineage (NCBI taxonomy): Eukaryota > Metazoa > Chordata > Mammalia > Chiroptera > Vespertilionidae > Myotis > Myotis nattereri. The sequence goes on along the minus strand of NC_138077.1, from coordinate 157,330,920 downwards.
GCATTGCAACTTCCTGATCCGCCCTGCTCTGTGCATGGCAGGGGAATCTCCCCAACTCTCTGATCGGCCCTGCTCTGTGGGTGACAGGGGGGAGCTCCCCAACCCTTTGATCGACCCTGCTCTGTGTGTGACAGTGTACGGAGCCCCAACCCCCCTGATGGGCCCTGCTCTGTGCATGATAGGGGGCAGCAACCCAACTCCCTGATCGGCTGGCTCTGTATGTGACAGGGGTGGTACCACAACCCCCTGATCTGCCCCGCTCTGTGCATGACAGGGGGTGGCGCCACAACCTCCCCATCGGCCCTGCCCTGAGTGTGACAGGGGGGAGTGCCCCAACCCCCTGATCAGCCCTGCTCTGTAGATGACAGGGGGTGGCACCCATCCACCCTGCCTTGAGTGTGACAGGGGGCGGCACCCAACCCCACAAATGGCCCTACCCTGAGCGGGACTGAGGGTGGCATCGCAACCTCCTGATCCACCCTGCTCTGTGCATGACAGGGGGTGGTGCCCCAACTCCCCAATCGGCCCTGCTCTGAGCCCGACCAGGGGCTGCACCTAGGGATTGGGCCTGCCCTCTGCCACCCGGGAGCAGGCCTAAGCCAGCAGGTTGTTATCTCCCGAGGGGTCCCAGACTGTGAGAGAGCACAAGTGGGGCTGAGGGATTACCCCCCCCCCCCCGCCAGTGCACAAATTTTTGTGCACTGAGCCTCTAGTGAGAAGATAAATGTCTATTTTTTAATATGCCCTTTGTTTTTTAGTTTCCTAAGGTGAAACTTAAATTATTTTCTAATATATGTATTCAATGCTATAAATTTCCAACTAGCATGGCTTTGCTGTATCTCACAAATTTTGCTAAGTTGTGTTTTCATTTTTATTTACTTCAAAATACTTTTACATTTCTCTTGACATTTTTAACCCATATGTTAGTTAAAAGTATGTTGTTCAATCTTCATGCATTTTAGAATTTTTTAGTTATCTTTCTGTTGTTGGTTTCTAGTTTAATACCATTGTGGTAATAGAGCAACCATTGCATAATTTCTATTTTTAAAAATTTGTTAAATTCTGTTTAATGGACCATAGTGTGATCTATCTTGGTGAAAATCCCATGTGAACTTCATAAGAAAGTGTATTCTGCTATTGTTGAATGAAGTATTCTATAGATGCCCATCATATTCAGTTGATTGATGGTGTGGTTGAGTTCAACTATGTCTTTATTGATTTTCTGCCTGTTGGATCAATCCGTTATTGATAGATGTGTGTTGAAGTCTCCAAGTACAAGAGTAGGCTCATCTCCTTCTTGTTTCAGTTTTATCATGTTTTACTTCACTTACTTCACTGCTTTCTGGTTAGTTGCATGCACGTTAAGGACTGTTATGACATTTTGGTGAATCCACACCTTGTAATGCCTCTCTATATCCTTGGTAACTTGCTTTGCTTTACAGTCTTCTCAGTCTGAAATTAATATAGCTACTCCTGTGTTCTACTGATTAGTATATCTAATAATAACTTTCTCATATTTTTTAGTTTTTTACTTTTTTAATTTATTGTTACTGTTGACACTATTACAGATATCCCCATATTCTCCCTTCACCCAGCCCCTGTCCCCTCTTCCTTCTGGCCATCACAACACTGTTGTCTGTTTTGTGGGTTATGCATATATGTCCTTTCTATTTTTTTAAATGTTTTTGATTGATTTTTAAAGAGAGTAAAAGGAAGAGAAAGATAGAAACATCGAGAGATAAACATCAATATAAATCAACTGCTTCCTGTACACCTCTTGCTAGGGATCAAGCCCACAACCGGGACATGTGCCCTGACCAGAAATCAAACCAGTGACTTCCTGGTGCATAGGTCAACACTGAGCCACTGAGCCATATCGCCAAACTGCATATATATCTTTGGCTAATTGCTTCATCTTCTTTCATCTAGTCCCCCCTCCTCCCTGTGTTCTGGTAGCTGTAAGTCTGTTTCATGTACCCATGCTTTTGTTGCTATTTTGTTTGTCAGTTTATTTTGTTCTTAAATTCCATATATAAGTGGAAAGGTATGGCATTTGTCTTTCTCTAACTGGCTTATTTCACTTAGCATAATAATCTCCATGTCTATCCATACTCTCACAAAAAGTTGAGTTCCTTCTTTTTCTTTAAAAAAAAATATGAGTGGGGGGACAGGGAGTAATGTGGGGATAAGGACTCATATGTAATAACTTAATAAAAAAATTAAAAATATATATTTTTTTCCTACTGATTTCAGATTGGGAGAGAAAGAGAGAAACATCAATGATGATAGAGAATAATTGATTGGCTGCCTCCTTCCTACTTCCTACTGGGGATTAAGCCCACAACCCAGGCATGTGCCCTGACCAGGAATCAAACCATGAACTATGAAATTCTGGTTCATAGGTTGATGCTCAACCATTGAGCAACACTGATTGGGCAAGAGTTCCTTCTTTTTTATGGCTGTAGAGTGTTCCATTATGTAAATGTACCACAGATCCTCTACTTGGGCTGTTTCCAGATCTTGGCTACTGTAAATAACACTCCTATGAACACAGGGGTGCATAGCCTTTCAAATTGGTGTTTTGGGATTGTTGCTCTTGGCCTTTGTTCCTTATTTTGTCTTCCATTCTATTTCTGCCTTTCATGGTTTTGATTAATCATTTTATATGATTCCATTTTCTTTCCTTTTTTAGCATATCAGTTACACAGTTTATCTGTGAACAAAGTGGGGGTTAGGAGCATCAACCCTTGCACAGTCAAAAGTTTATGTATAATGTTTTACTCCCTCTCCACAGTTATTTGTCCCTAAATATCTGTGAAAGATTGGTTTCAGGACCCTCTGAAGATATCCAAATCCAAAAATGTTCAAATCCCCTGTATAAAATGGCATAGATGAATGTATATAGTTGGCCCTCCAAATCTGCAGACTCCTAACCAAGGATTGAAAACAGTACAGGTACTTACTCAGAAAAAGTCTGCGTGTAAGTGTACTTGCACAGTTTAAACCTGTGTTGTTCGAGGCTCAACTGTACTTTATTTTTGTTTTGTTATTGCAAACCTGGAGTTTGCAATATATTTATTTATACCAATCCAAATTTACTTTTAAATAACACTGTGCCATTGTATTGGTAGTATGAGTACTTTATAATACAAAATAACCTCAGTTGTTCTCTTCTGTCCCTTGATTCATTGCTGGCATTTATTTCACTCATATATAAACATACATAATCAAAGACATTATTGCTCTTATCATTTTAAGCAAAGTGTTATCTATTAGATCAATTAAATTAAGAAAAATAAAAGTTTTATTTTACCTTTACTTAGTGCTTCTTTGGTGTTCTTCCTTTTTTTGTGTGTATCTGAGTTTCTGGCCTATATTATTTTTCTTCTGGATAAATGACTTATTTTAACATTTTTTGTAAAGAAAATCTATTGGCAAGAAAATTTCCTCAATTTCTTTTGGTCTGGAAAAGGTTTAAAAGTTTTCTTCACTTTTGAAGTATAACTTCACAGGGTACAGAATTCTTGATTGGTCCTTAATTTTTTTTCTAACACTTTAAATATTTCATTCCAATCTTTGCTTTTATGATTTCTGAGAAGTCAGATTTAATTGTCATACTTACTCCTCTTCAGGTGAGGTTTTTTCTTCTGGCTTCTTTTAGGATATTATTTTTCTTTAGCTTTGGTTTTTTTATCATTTAAAAATTATAAACCTATGTGTAGGCATAGGTTTTTTGGCATTTATCCTACTTAGTGTTTGTGAGTTTCTTGGATCTATGGTTTGGTATCTGATATTAATTTAGGAAAATTCTATCATTATTTTTTGAATATTTCTCAATTTTTTTCTCTCTTTTCTCTTTTTGTTCCAATTTTCTCATTTCATGTATATTACCTTTTGTGGCTGCCCTATAGTCTTTGGATATTTTATATTTTTTTCAGCCCTTGCTCTCTATGTTTTTCAATTATTGAAGTTTCTATTAAGATATCCTCTAGCTTAGAGTTTCTTTCCTCAGCTGTGCCCAGTTCACTAATATACCCATCAAAGGCATTGGTCATTTCTATTACAGTTTTCTAGCATGTATTTTTTTTTTCTTGAGCCCTGTCTCTCTACTTGCATTACCCATCTGATCTTGCATGATCAATTAGTGTTCTTAGCATAATAACCATACTATAATTAAATTCCTGGTATAATAATTCCAACATCCCTATATGCCTGGGTTGGATGCTTGCTCTCTCTCTTCAAATTGTTTTTTTTTTCTTTTTTGTTTTGTTTCTTTTGTCTTTCTCTATGTCTTGTGATTTTTTTCTTAGTAGCCAGTCTGTAATACTAGGTAAAAGAAACTGCTATACATAGGCCTTTAATAATGTGATAAGGTGTTGGGAGAGGGAAGCATTCTGTCATCCTATGGTTTGGCCTCAGTCCTTTAGTGAGGTTATGCATCTGCCTATGAACTTCAAAAATGCTTCACAGTACACCCCTGCCCCCAATTTAGGTGGGACAGGATAGCTAGAGTGACCTATAATTCGGTATTTACCTTCTGCTGCATGGAAGGCTAGAGTGGGCTACCGTTGGGTATTTACTTTCCCTGAGATCAATCAGGTTCTATTAATCCAAAAGGTTAGGCTCAGGTTAACTACCCTCTCCAGAGGCACACATTAAGGAAAACATAATGCTCTTGCCCATTTCAAAACACTTTATTTCTCCTCACTCAGCCAAATGTGTGGGGGATTTTTTTTCTGATATTTACTTTGACAAACTGGTCAAGCTCTTGGAGGTAAAAACTCACAAAAAGTGGTGGCTGGCTATGACTGAGTCCCCTTAGAGTTTTTAAATCAGACTGGCCCACATCCAGCCTCCAGCAATTTGTTGATTACAGTTCAGGTTTTCCTCCGACAGCTCTAGTTCTCATCTCTGTATCTGCCTTTCCACCTCTAATTTGGGGGTGGGGGGGGCGGTACTTTGCTCTGTGACCTCACCTCTTTTATATATCTAACAAGAGTAATTGACTTTTCAGTTTATTCAGCCTTTTAATGGTTAGAATGGAAGGGTGATTTCTAAGCTCCTTTCATGGAAAACCATAAACCAAAAGATGATTTTTTTGTGTATTTTTTAGAAGAGACAGAGGGTAGAGTTGGAGTTGGAGGAAGAAGAAGGGAGTGAGAAAAGGGGGGAGAGGGCAAGAGGAAGAGAAGGAGGGGAGAAGAGACAGAGAGAGAGAGAGAGAGAGAGAGAGAGAGAGATCTATAATCAAATAAGTTTTAGAAAATGATTCCACTTCAAATGGAAAGTACCAATGTTTATTAGCATGATATAATAAATCTCCAAGATGGCCTAGGGCAAAAATAATAATAAAGGGAACTATTGTTCAATACAGTCAGTCTCTTCATTTGCCCAAGAAATTTTTTAAAAAAAGATCCCTTATTGATTTCAAGCCTTAATTCATCTGTTTGCTCACATATTCTCACCAAACTATTTTCTTTTGTCCTTCCCTCTTATATAATTGTAACCCATTTTTCAGGTCCAAGTTTTTTGGTTGTTAAACCTTCACTGTTTATACTATTACAATCTTTCACTATTTAAAATTAAGAAAATAATATTTTAAAAGACTAGATTAGCACATGAATCTCTCCTAGCACATAAATAACTATGCATTATCACTTAGCATTTTTCAGAATCTTGTTGGTTCGATCTATTACCATCTTAACGAGAGGAGTCTGATTCCCAGAGTCTATATTTTGCTCGGAATGATACATCTAACAACAAGAAAACAGTTATAATTTATCATGCTTACAAATTGACAAACATTCTTCGAAGAATTCTATAGACATTATCCACATTAATCCACATACCAACCCTGTGAGATAGTACAGTGATTTCCTATTACTATTACTGCAGTACAAGCTACCACAAATCAAGCGTTGGCCAGGCTAGACGCTTTGTTGGAGGCTCTGGAGAAAAAGTCCCTTGACGGCAGGTCTGGTTGAACTTGGTTCCTAGGACTGAGCTTCTCCTTTCCTTTTTGCCATCAACTGCAGGTGTTCTCATATTCTTTGGCATGTGGCTTCTTCCATCTTTAAAACCATCAATGATACATCATTAAATCACCTTCATGCTTAGAATCTCTGACTTCCGCTCCTGAAAAAAGCTGGATAAAACACTCCACATTATAGGTCTTGTGTAATTAGATTAGGTCTGCCCAAATAATCTCCCTTGTATTAAATAATATAGACACAGAAATTATATTGTTGCTGGTGGAAATAGGATTCTTCCACTAAAGACATGAGAAAAGCATTTTGAGGACTCATGTATAGGAGAATGTGAGCAACTGTGGCAAAATTTTTAAAGTGTAAACAAAAGACTGTTCCCAGGTGCCCAAGGTCTCATCCACAACCAAGTGACTCAACTCTATCTCTCTGAGAAGAAGTCCAAGGGCCCTTCAGGAAGGTCAGGATCCAGAACTGTAATGGCATCACCTAGGGCTCCAGTAGTCCAACATAGTCTCTGCTTCCAGCTGCTATCTAGCCCTATGGGTGCTGTGCTTTGGCCTGTGCTTGGCCCCATACTGCTGCCAGACCCCGACAGCTGCTATGAAGAGAGAGCACATAAATGATCTAGCAAACACCTTGGGTCTTTCAGATAAGGAAACAAAGGCATAAGGCAGAGTAAGAGCTTAAATACTTCTTTAAGTAATGTTTCATTCTCTTTCAATTAAATTATGATATAACTAGAGGCCCAGTGCATGAAATTTGTGCACTGGGGTGGGGGGGTCCCTCAGCCCGCCTTGCACCCTCTCGCAGGGGAGAACTCGGGGGATGTCTGACTGCCAGCTTAGACCCTCAGTGAGCCTGGCTTCTGGCTGAGCAGCGCTCTCCCTGTGGGAGCACACGAACCACCAGGGGACAGCTCCTGCATTGAGCATCTGCCCCCTGGTGGTCAATGTGCATCATAGCGATGGGTCATTCCACTATTCAGTCTAATTTGCATATTAGCCTTTTATTATATAGGATTTCACTGTGTAAATCCTATTTCAATACACACTGACTTATATTCTCTTCCACTTACAAGATTCTATAGATTATTTAAAGATTTCTGGAGCATCTGTGGGAGTGAAAGCTCCTGTTACCTAAGCTAAATGTGTTAATTTCTGCCTTAACACCTTTCTGTTATTTTGAACACTAAGAAATAGTATCAACTCTCCAACCATCTTGTTTGTCCAATGGAATTCTAAGCATCCACAGCTCCTTCTTTTCTTTTTAATTTTCAAAGTGTCTTCTAATTACTTGTAACAGGCATGTACCATAGCTGTGCCTGTCTCCTCTGTTGAATTTATGCAGGACTAAATTTATCCAGTGAGTGAATGATTTCTTTTTTACTATCAGCTGTTTTTCTTTATTTGGAAACATCTTTTTTAAATTTATTTTTATTGTTAAAGTATTATGGATACCCACCCCTTTTTTTTCTCCATTGACCCCTTCCCTTCACCCCTCACCCCTTCCCATCTCCACCAAGCTATCATCTTTTATCATTTGCATATTTAGCAAAACTTGGTGTAAAAAAGGAAGAAGATATTTTGAGCTAATATTAGTTAAAACTAAATGATAGAAATCCTTATAAATTTCAGGTAGCACAATTAATACCATAGATTTTATTTTTTTGCCAGTAATCCTTAAGAATTTTTGGAAATATTCTTACTAAAAAAAAAAAAAAAATCACTTCAATAAAAGAAGATAATAGTAATTTATCTGATAATTTCTTTCCAGGTTCAAAATGGATACAAACAAGGCACAATCTCAATTGAAAGAAATTTATACTAATTAATGTGATAAATAAACATATGCTATGTGCCATTTCTTTCTTATTCTTCACATACATTTATAAAGTAAGCCTTATTTAAAAGATTGAATCTTGTCTAACTGGCTATAGGATATTGAATAAAGCACTTAGGTCTCTCTGGGCTTTGGTTTTTTCACCTATAATAAAAAGTGGGAAGCATAGAGGTGATCCTCATAACTCTCCAATTTGTGTTCATAAATATTATGATAAATTATAGGCAGAAATTTGAGCAAGAAGAGAACTGAGCAAATATTGTGTTAAATTAATAGTTCATATTTTAATTAAAATATAGAAAATGAAACTAAATGGAAAATATGTCATTTCTTCCAGTGTTTGATATTTAAGAAATAGTTATTCACAATGTCTTTTGCTTTCAATTCCAGGGTAAATGTTTGCCCTGTAAATAGAATACTAAAATCTGGTCCCCCCTGCCCCCAACTCAATTTCTGGATTGATTTTGTTTGGCCATCCGGAGTTTTTGTTTCTTTGTTTGTTTTAATATTAAATTGAATTTCCTTAAGGTAAAACATGTGGTTTGGGTTTCTATACTCTCCAACATACCTAGTCTGATCTGCACATTTAAATAACCTATATGATCATGCCATTGAGTATGTGATATGTGATATAAATAATGAAATGCTGGTTTGATATCAGTAATATTTCAATTTTTTGATAGCATAAACATTAAAAGAATTATTTAAATAAAATGATGGTGCTGTTTTCTTGGGAGTGTTTTAAATAAAGATAGGTTCTAAACTAAGAAATGGTTTCCAGAGGACAAATTATTAAATTAACTAGAGGCCTAATGCACAAAATTTGAGCAAGAGTCTTGGCCTTCGCAGCCCCGGCTTTCGTCCAGAAGGTCATCCAGATGGTCGTCAGGACAGTTGTTCTGCTGTTTGCTCTAATTAGCATATTAGATCTTTATTATACAGGATGCTATAAAGTTTTTGATTTAAGATTTCTGTAATAAATAATACAATTCACTTTTATGTAAACAATTACAGTATGTTTTTCACAACTTTCCACTTTATACAAGTGACAACCTAACAAGTGATTATTGTGGAGGCTAATACATTGTAGTATTATTCACTATAAATATGAGAAGATATGTTTAAACTGGAAGTGTCCAGTCCCCTGGAATTGTAATGTTAAGAACAATCATGATCTTTGATGTTATAAAATAAGATATGAAATTTATGTTCTATTTATTCAGTTTCATGAACTGCTCTTGAAAGTATTTTTCCATTATATTGTTTGGTTTTTCTTTTTTTCTTTGAAGTGGTTTGTGACCCATATGAAGTAATTATTATCATGGCAAGAGTCCAGATTACTCTATATTGGAAACTGAAACCTCATATATGAGGAGAACGGTCCCTGAACACCTTTATTATTCACATCGGAATCAGTGACATATTATTTAGCTACTGTAGTTTATAAAACCATTGGGTTTGTTCTGTTATGAACAAAGAAACTCATTTTTCCCCTTAGTTTCTCCCTTGCTACAACAGAGATTTTGTTAAGATCATGTCAACACATCCTTTATAAATTCATTAGAAAAATGGACAGAGCCTCAGCCAAAGATTCAAAAAAGTGTGTGTGTGTGTGCGGGGGGGGGGGGGGGGGCTTCAAATCGAGTGGGATTCACAGGTGTTTTTGAGGGAAGAAACCAGAATAGTCAAGTGTCAGCAAAGATCACAGATGATTCCTTTAGCTATGAGAGAATAGGACCCATTGGGGTCATTGTCCAAATCTTGTGAGTGATATTTATGATGTTTGAGTTGTATTTGAAACTAAAAAAAAAAAAAAAAAAATGAATTACACAGAAAAGCAGCACAAAGTGGTTTGGGTTGACAATATTTCTTTAGAGTCATTATACTCTGAGTTTCAAGGTCTATATATAATAATAAAAAAAAAATTCTATAGTTAATATGATGGTAACCCAATTCAGAACATCTTGTGGAGGAAGTAACTATATGAGTCTAAATGGAATGTCCTTGACCAAATACTGTACTTTTATAAGAAATATTATTTTTGCTTTTAGCAAAAATGCCATAATAATAAAGATTTTTTCACAGCTCTCAGCTACATACTAGCTACCTATATGGATATATCTGCTGACTGAAATGTATTGAGATACCTATCTTCTGTCATGCTTGGGGGAAAAAATTATTCTAAGTAATGGATAAATAACCATCACATTTTTGAAAATCTTTAGGTATTTAAATAATATTTAAAAAATAATCAGACAAAATATTTTCTACCATTGTACTGAAAAAAAATCCTCATATCTAAGAGATGTTTTGGTTTCAGAAACATCTGTTTTATGATATGCTTTTGTTTGTCCTTCACATTTTTATCACATATGTCTTGGAGCATTATTGATTTTATTTTAGTCAACTATATTCCCCATAGAGTCTTTTTTAAAAAAAAACAACTATTTTTAATATACTTTTATTGATTTCAGAGAGGAAAGGAGAGGGAGAGAGAGATAGAAACATTAATGATGAGAGAGAATCATTGATTGGCTGCCTCCTGCACACCCCCTACTGGGGATTGAACTTGCAACCTAGGTTATGTGCCCTTGGCCAGTTTCAAACCTGGTAGCTTATTTTAGCTTGCTCAAATAACATATTTTTAATATCTATAGAATTTGAAAAAAAATTTAAATTTTCTAACCATAATAAACCTGGAAGACAGGATTTGCTTACTAAGTGGAATATTTGTTATAAATATATACATATAAATCAGTATTTAAAACATCAACATCTTTAAGGCCTGAATGAAATATCAATTTTGTTTTCTGTCCAAAAATATCATCACTAAAATATATATACATGCTTTATGTATTTGTGGAGCATATTGTTCACTCAACACATGATTTGCATAACTTCTGAGTTTTAGCATGTTTTAAAGCATACATATTGATAAACATGGACTGAAAAGTATTGCAAAAGCATTATGTTTTGATTTTTTAACTCTAGATTTTTTTTTAGTTGAGTCTGAAACAATTTAAGACATCATTATAATATTCTCAAATTCTCATGCAGAATTTTTATAATGTTAAAGTGTTGTGGCCTCGGAGGAAAGGGGAAGAGTTATCATTTAGTCTAGTGGTGGACTAAATAGCACCCTATAGGATAATTGGACATGGCTTGCTTTTCCCCAGATCCTGAGCACAGAGAAATGACTTTGCAACCTCACACAAATACTAACATCAATCTTGCAAGCCTCCTCACATGTCAGACTAACTTGTAAGTACTCAGCAGATCTGTTTCAGTCACACTGAGGAGTCCATTACAGAATCAAAAGCATAATTTAAGTCTATTTTACAAATATGTGCTGAGATCTTAGTATGAACAAATTAAGAGAATTGTCAATTGCTGAACACATGCTTCTGACAGTTTGCACTCCACTGGGGTGAAACAGAGAGCTCTGCATAAAGGCTTGCTCCCTTCCCATGGCTTCCAAAGTGATTGTCTGGTCACTGGAGGCCCAGTGCATGGATTTGTGCACCGGTGGGTTTCCTCACCAGGCCTGAGCCCTCTCACAACCTGGGACCCCTTGGGGGAAGTCAGACGCCTGGTGTGTGGATTTGGCCCGATCCCTGTAGGCCAGGCTGAGGGACCCCACCGGTGCATGAATCTGTGCACAAGGCCTCTAGTTTGCATATAAGATCTTTGGTTAATCTCTTCCTGCCCTCCCCCCTCTTCCCTTCCCTCTGAGATTCACCAGTCTGTTTCATGTTTCCATGCCTGTGTGTTGAGCATCTTCCACTTGGTGGTCAGAGCATGTCATAGCTACCAGTCGAATGGTAAAATGGTCAAAAAATCACTTGGGCTTTTATATATGTAGATAATATTCACATGTTGATGATTTCCTAGCTTTATCATTACTCAGAATTATTTACTTTCTTCTCTACTTATTTTGTTTGAACATCTTGTCCTAACACCCTAACACTTCTTATATTACACTTATACAGACCACACTGGATAAATCCCACAGGCTTCTTTATTTACTGGATCTACCTTAGGCCTTTGCCCTTGGGAATATTAAGAACGAACTCCTATCCAAGCTAATAAAGTTCCAATTCATATTTGGAGACAATTTGATAGGGTGGTTTAAAGAACAGATGGCCTAAACATTTTTTTTCCAAATATGCATTACCAATACCTATTAAATTAAGACAATGTATCAGCCCCCATCCAAGGAACAGAAGCCTCGTGATCAGCACACCCTCTGTCTGAGGAATAGCAGCTGTGTGAGAAGCCTCCCCCCACCAGCCAGAGGAGCCACCAAGGCTGTGAACAACACCCACCAGAGGAGCTGCTGCCAACTGAGGATCAACAGCTACCACAACAGCTCAAGGAGCAATTGAAGCCTGAGGAGCCACTGCTACCCAAGGAGCAGCCCCTGAACGACTCAACATCTAAATATGTTGGTGAGATCAAACTGGGTAGACAAAGAAACCCCCAAAGGAAAGAAAAGGAGGACCCGCCAGAAAAGCAGCTAAGTGAAACTGAGGCATGCAACATGTCAGAAAAAAATAATTCAGATTAAGGGCCCTAGAGTGCATAAACCGGATGGAGGAAAAAATCAACAACTTATGCAAGAATCAAGAAGAAACAGATGAAAAAATCAATAACTTATGTAATAACCAAGAAGAAATGAAAAGTGATATAGCTGCAATAAAAAACACCATTGAAAGTTTCAACAGTAGACTAGGAGAAGCAGAGGACCGAATTAGTAAGTTAGAAGACGGAAACAAAACACACCCAAACTGAACTGCAATTGGAGAAAAAAATTAAGAGACAGGAGGAGAGCCTAAGGGAGCTATGGGACAACATGAAATGAAACAACATATGAATAATAGGGGTGCCAGAACAACAGAAAGAGGAATAAGGGTTAGAAAACCTATTGGAAGAAATAATATCAGAAAATTTCCCTGAGGTGGGGAAGAAAAAAGTCACACAAGCCCAGAGAGTCCCAAACAAGGTGAACCCGAAAAGACCCACACCAAGACACATCATAATTACCATGGCAAATGTTCAGGACAAAGAGAGAATCTTACAGGCTGCAAGAGAGAGACGGAAAGTTACATACAAGGGATCTCCCATTAGATTATCAAATGATTTCTCAACAGAAACACATCAGGCCAGAAAAGAATGGACGGAAATTTACAAAGTGATGCAAAGCAAAGGACTGAATCCAAGAATTCTCTATCCAGCAAAGCTATCATTCAAAATTGAAGGGTAAAAAAGAAGCTTCACAGACAAAAAATGGTTAAGGGAGTTTATCACCACCAAGCCAGCAATGCAAGAAATGCTAAAGGGACTGGTGTGAAAAGAAGAAATAAAAAGCTAAGAAAGAAAACAGGCACAAACAATAGAAATGGCTACAAACAAGTACATTTCAATAATAACTTTAAACATAAATGGACTAAATGCTCCAATCAAAACACTCGAGTGGCTGAATGGATAAAACAATATGACCCATATATTTGCTGTCTACAAGAGACCCACCTCAGAATAAGGGACTCACACAGACTGAAAGTGAAGGGATGGGAAAAATATCTTTCAGGCAAATGGAAATGAAAAAAAAGCTGGGGTAGCAATACTTATATCGGACAAAATAGACCTCAAAGTGAAGGCCACAACAAGATAAGGAAAGCCCCTTCATAATATTAAAGGGATCAATACAACAAGAAAATATAACCCTGATAAACATATATGCACCCAATGCAGGAGCACCCAAATACATAAAAAAACTCCTGGAAGATATCAAGGAAGAGATCGACAACAATACAATCATAGTAGGGGACTTTAATACACCACTGACATCACTGGATAAATCCTCTAGACAAACAATCGGCAAAGAAACAGCGATCCTAAATGACTCACTAGATCAGATGGACGTAATTGACATCTTCAGAACATTTCACCCCAAAGCCATGGAATATATGTTCTTCTCAAGTGCACATGGGACATTTTCAAAAATAGACCACATATTGGGTCACAAGCAAAGTCTCCCCAAATTCAGATTGAAATCATACCAAGCATCTTCTCAGATCACAATGGCATAATATTAGAAATAAACTACAATAAAAATAACCCAAAATACTCAAACACTTGGAAGCTGAATAGCATGTTATTAAATATTGATTGGGTTGCCAATGAGATCAAAGAAGAAATGAAAAACATCCTGGAAACTAATGACAATGAAAACACAACAATCCAAAACCTATGGGACACAATGAAAGCAGTCCTGAGAGGGAAGTTTATAGCCCTACAGGCCTATCTCAAAAAACAAGAAAAAATGGTAGTAAATCATCTAACTCTACATCTCAAAGAATTAGAAAGAGAGCAAGAAAAGCCCAGAGTTAGCAGAAGGAAGGAGATAATAAAGATCAGAGCAGAAAAAATTACGTAGAGACCAAAAAAACAATACAGAAAATCAACAAAACCAAGAGCTGGTTCTTTGAAAGGATAAACAAGATTGATAAACCTCTAGCCAGACTCACCAAGAAGCAGAGAGAGATGACCCAAATAAACAAAATCAGAAACGATAGAGGCGAAATAACAACAGACCCCACAGAAATACAAATGATTGTTAAAAAATACTATGGACAACTCTACTCCAACAAACTAGACCACCTGGAGGAAATGGACATATTCCTAGAAAAATACAACATTCCAAAATTCAATCAGGAAGAATCTAAAAATCTCAATAGGCCAATAACTATGGACGAAATTGAAGCAGTCATCAAAAAGCTTCCAGCAAACAAAAGCCCAGGACCAGATGGCTTCACAGGAGAATTTTACCAAACATTCAAGGAAGAACTAAAACCTATCCTCCTCAGACTACTACAAAAAATTCAAGAGGAAGGAACACTTCCAAGCTCATTCTATGAAGCCAGCATCACCCTAATACCAAAACCAGGGAAAGACAACACAATGAAAGAGAATTACAGGCCAATATCCCTCATGTACATAGATGCCAAAATCCTCAACAAAATCTTAGCAAATCGGATCCAGCAGTACATCAGAAAGATCATACACCATGACCAAGTAGGATTTATCCCAGGGATGCAAGGATGGTACAATCTCTGCAAATCAATAAACGTGATACATCACATAAACACATTGAAAGAAAAAAACCACATGGTCATATCAACTGATGCAGAAAAAGCATTTGACAAAATCCAACACCCATTTTTGATAAAAACTCTCAGCAAGGTGGGAGTAGAAGGATCATACCTCAACATAACAAAAGCCATATATTTGCCAATGTTATCACCGATAAGGGTTCAATTTCCAACATTTATAGGAAACTCATAGAACTTAACAAAAGGAAGATAAACAACCCAATCAAAAATGGGCAAAGGACATAAATAGACACTTTTCAAAGGAGGACATTCAGAAAGCCAAGAGACATATGAAAACATGCTCAAAGTCACTAATCATCCGAGAAATGCAAATCAAAACAACAATGAGGTACCATCTCATGCCTGTCAGAAAGGCTATCATCAACAAATCAACAAACGACAAGTGCTGGAGAGGATGTGGAGAAAAAGGAACACTCGTGCACTGCTGGTGGGAATGCAGACTGGTTCAGCCACTATGGAAGACAGTATGGAGTTTCCTCAAAAAGTTAAAAATGGAACTCCCATTTGACCCAGTGATCCCACTTCTAGGACTATATCCCAAGAAATCAGAAACACCAATCAGAAAGGATATTTGCACCCCTATGTTTATAGCAGCACAATTCACCATAGCTAAGATCTGGAAACAGCCTAAGTGCCCATCAGCAGATGAATGGATTAGAAAACTGTGGTACATCTACATGGTGGAATACTATGCTGCTGTAAAAAAGAAAGAATTCTTACTGTTTGCGACAGCATGGATGGAACTGGAGAGCATTATGCTAAGTGAAATAAGCCAGTCAATGAAAAAAAAATACCACACGATCTCACTCATTTATGGATAATTAAGACCATTATAAACTGATGAGCCAAAATAGATACAGAGGCAGAGCAACATCGAACAGACTGTCAAACTACAGCGGGAAGGCTGGGGAAGGTTCGGGGTGGGAAGGGGGTGGTAAGAGATCAACCGAAGGACTTGTATGCATGCATCCGCGCATAACCAATGGACGCAAGACACTGGGGGGCATGGGAGGCTAGGGGAGGGTCAAGGGGAGAAAAAAAAGGAGACATATGTAATACTCTTTGTAATACTTTAAGTAATAAAACAATTAAAAAAAGACTTAATGTCTCAGTTTGTATTTAAGAGTCGTGTTTCTCAATATCCTCTTTGCTCCTGTCAAATTCTTTACAATATATGAAATAAATATTTTCTTCTCCAAACCTCTGTCATATTATTTGCTCTATCTAAAATTTACTCCTACCTCTATGCCTTCTAAAATCTAGATGCTTGCATTCATAAAAGATGAATTAACTTCTACTTTTTATGCCAAACCTTCCTTATCTTCCATGAGTGATCTCTGGCTCTAAGCTATTTTGATCTTATTATCTTACCTCCATTTTTCTGAGTCTAAATTGCACCCCTGATCATGTCATTCCCATTGACATACTTCATAAGTTTGTGGGGGTTTTTTTCTGTTAACAGTCTTTCTTCTTTTTCAATTCTTTATTGTTGAAAGTATTACCTATGTTCCCTTTTCCCCCAACTTCATAAGGTTTTACATTAACTTGCTTTTGTCTGTTTTTGTAGCCTTAGACTGAGCTCTAACTCTAGTTTGTGACAATAAGATGAGTAAAGACAAATACAAAAAAGTTTAAAAATAATAAAAGATCCATGGAGATAGTTAACATAAATGATATGAAAAGTGACTGAGTGGATACTAAATATCAATATCAATAATATGAATACCTGCCCAGCTGGCATGGCTCAGTATTAAACAGAAGACCACAGTTTGATTCCAATCCGGGCACTTGCCTGTGTTGTGGGCTCAATCCCCAGTGTGGGGCATGTAGGAGGCAGCCAATCAATGATTCTCTCTCATCATTTATGTTTCTATTTCTCTCTCCCTCTCTCTTCCTCTCTTAAATAAATGAAGATATATTTAAAATAATAATAATATAAATAACCTGACCCCTTCAGTGAATAGCCTCTTACACAGTCCCTGGTGATCCACATCTCTTGGTCTTCATACTCACAAATACCACTCCTTGAAAGTGGGATGGACTTAACTGACTCACTTGTAATAAAGCTTGCGGGTAAAGTAATGGGATTTCACTTCTGAAAGTAGGTTCCAAGAGACTCTGGCTCTGTTGTGGGCTCATTCTCTTTAGAGAATACACATGGCAAGGGACTAATGTCTTTTGTCAACACCCTGTAAAGAACTGACACCTGACAACAGCTCCATGAGTGAACTTAGAGGATCTTCCTTTGGTGACACACTGAGATTACTGCAGTCCTGGTTCACAACTTGATTGAAGCTTGTGAGAAACACTGAGCTACACCGGGATTCCTGATCCACAGAGAGATAAGTGTTTCTTGTTTTAAGACACTAGGTTTTTGAATGTGTGTTAGTTATACTTCAGCAGATAACAAATTCATAGTTGGGTGCCTAGAATTGGAATGCCATAACCAATATCAAAAACGTGTAAGGAGCTTTGGACTGGGCAGTGAGCTTTTAGGAGAGTTTTAATGAAAACTTAAAATGTCTTAGAAACACTGTTTATAGAATTTTGGACTTTGAGAATGCTACAGATGAGGGCTTGCACAAAAGTAGTATTATTAAAAACTCATCAAACCTCAGAGGGAAGGTAGGGGAGGGTTGGGGTAAGGGGGGAGAGATCAACCAAAGGACTTGTATGCATGCATATAAGCCTAACCAATGGACACAGACACCAGGAGGGTGAGGGCATGAGTGGGAAGGAGGCAATGGGGGGATAAGGACACATATGTTATACCTTAATCAATAAAGAAAAAATAAAAACAAAAATACTCTGAGAATATCAGCAGAATATTTAGCAACACTGTTGTGGGAATGTAGAAAATGTGCCTAAAGAACTGAGGAGTCCATTACAGAACCAGGAGCTCAAAAAAAGTGTTAAAGATGCCACTTGGTTTCTTTTGCTGCTTATAGTAAAGTTCAAGATAAGAAAAATAAATAGAAGGAGAACTGGTAAACAAGAAGAGCTATGGTTTAATGAATATAAAGAATCCCAGCCTCTCCACATAGCAAATGCTGGTAACAACAAATAAATGGATTTTTGCAAACATTAAATCCCGGACATTGCTTGAAACAAACAAACAAACAAACAAACAAAAAGCATGATCTAAGGATGAAACTAAAGGTATGCCAGTGAAACTTTTGTTAAGACCTATTAAAATCAAATATTTTGTTTCAGTGTACTATTTAGTCACATAAAAAGTCTTTAATGATATAGGATGTGCCTCACAGATTCTCTCAAGTAATAGGGTTGTTGTTTTTTTAAAAAAATATATTTATATTTATTGATTTCAGAGAGAAAGGAAGAGAGAGAGATAGAAATATCAATGATGAGAGAGAATCCTTGATTGGCTGCTTCCTGCACCCCCCCCCCCCACTGGGGATCAAGCCCGCAACCAAGGCATGTGCCTGTAATAGGGTTTTTAAGAAGCTTTATATTGTCTAGTAGTCATCTCAGGAGGACTATGAGGTAGAGAAAGGGTGTCTAGAAGAGTTCTGTAGATGTGACTTTTAAGGAAATTCCCAAAAGATTCACAGGTGACCCACAATGTTTCTGAAAGAATTTTATCATCAGAAATACTACTGGCATGGAGTAAAGGACACAGAGATAATATAAAATGTAAGGAAGGAATTGGACTTCCATAAGTCTACTGGCAGTAAATCAGCTGCGAAAATTGTTAGCTGCAAGCATATGTACTTTTCATGGAAAAGAACGAATACTCAAAGAGTGGAACCAAGAGCTCAGAGGCTGACACTGAGAATATAAAGAATTATTTTCAAGCTTTGACAAAGAATCAATAAACATCCACCATTTACCTGACTGGACTTTAGAATTGCAACCAGTGACTTCCTTGTGTGTTTGGTGTTTTTTTAAGGATATCTACAGCAGTTATACCTTACCTGACCCACTATTGTATTTTGAATGTATGTTGGAAGCATATATTGACTCTTTAGTTTCATAGTTTTTCAGATCAATGGGAAGCATACCCAGGTGGCTGCACTTAAATAGTTATTCTTGAGGAGCCTCATCTACATCTATATAACATATATAAATTATGAGCTTCTGGATTTTGAACTCTTGCTGTGATAGCATTAGACCTTTTTGGACACCATAATATGGAGTGTGTTTCACATGTGGGAAGAATGAATAACTGGGTGTCTTAGGACAGACTGATGTAAGCAGCATCTAAGATGGCCCCAAATGACCCTCACCTTTCTAGTATTCACACTCTTGTATGACCCCATCTCCTGAGTATGGGTTAGATTTCCTGATTAGATTCTAATGAAGAACATACAGAAGAAGTGATGCCATTTCTCTGAGATTTGGGTGAAAAAAGAGAGAAGAAAAAATAAAGACGATGGCTTCCATCTTTGGCAGGAAGAGAGGACTCCCTTTTGCTGGCTGTAAGGAAAACCAGCTACTATGTGTAAGAAGCCTGTGAAGACCAGCCACTGTGGTTCAGTGGTTGAGCATCAACTTATGCACCACAAGGTCACTGGTTCAATTCCTGGTCAGGGCACCTGCCCAGGTTGCAGGTTATCTGCAGGGGGGGCATGCAGGAGGCAGCCAATGGATCGATGTTTCTCTCTTTTTGATGTTTCTATCTCACTATTCATCTCCCTTCCTCTCTCTCTCTAAAAAATCAATAAAAACATATTTTAAAAAAAGGAAAAGAAGAAGAAGAAACCTGTGAAGAGGCTGATGTAATGAGAAACTAACATCTCTGGTCAATATCTAGTGAATACCTGAGGCCTGTCAACAGCCACCTGCGTAAGCTTGGAAGTAGTTTCTCTACCAGCAAAACTATGAGTCAAGTTGTAGGCCTGACTGTTACCTTGATTGTAAAACTGTGAGAGACCCTGAGCCAGAGGCACACAACTAAGCCACTCAAAGATATTCCTGACCCACAACTGTAATAAAATAAATTTTTGTTGTTTTAAGTAACTAAGTTATGGGATAATTTTTTAGTCAGCAATATCCTATCTAATAAAAGGGAAACATGAAAATTGACCATACCCCCAAATGCTTCCCATTGGCTAATCAGGGTGATATGCAAATTAACTGCCAACCAAGATGGCAGCTGGCAGCCAGGCAGCTGAAGCGAATAGGAGGCTTGCTTGCTCCAGTGATGGAGGAAACCAAGATTCCCCACCTGCTGCTGCCAGCCTCTGAGTTGCAGTCTAAGCAACTATGTTGCAATTATAGAAGCTAAACAAGCTCCAGATAGCTGCTTTCAGCCAGCCGGCCTCAGAGCTTAGAGCAGCAGTGATGGCAACAGTGTTTCAATTATAGAACCCAAACAAACCCAGATGCCTGCTTTCAGCAGCCGAGGCCTCAAGCTGGAACTGGCCTCAGAGCTAAAGCCAGCTCTCAGTTCCAGTGACAGCCATAGAAAGTAAATAAATCCCAGAATAAAAAAAAAAAAAAAAAAAGGAGAGGCTGGGAGCTTCAGTCACCCACCAGCCTGACTGGACAGGCACCCCAGTGGGGACCCCCACCCGTGCACCAGGCCTCTATCCTATATAGTAAAAGGGTAATATACAAACTGACCCTAACAGCAGAAGGACTGGGAATGACTGGTCACTATGACACACACTGACCACCAGGGGGAAGATGCTCAATGCAGGAGCTGCCCTCTGGTGGTCAGGGCGCTCTCACATGGGAGGAGCTCTGCTCAGCCACAAGCCAGGCTGATGGCTGCCAGTACAGGGGTGGTGGTGGGAGCCTCTCCTGCCTCCTCAGCAGTGCTAAGGATGTCTGACTGCAGTTTAGGCCTGCTCCCCACTGGCAAGTGGACATCCCCCAAGGGCTGCCGGGCTGCCAGAGGGATGTCCGATTGTCATCTTAGGCCCAATCCCCTGGGGAGCTGGCCTAAGCCAGCAGGTTGTCATCCTCTGAGGGGTCCCAGACTGCGAGAGGGCACAGGCCGGGCTGAGGGATCCCCCACCCCACCCCCCGAGTGCACAAATTTTTGTGCACTGGACCACTAGTTTAAATAATAAAAGCTGACCTGAGCAGAAAATGTTTAATCTGAGAAATTCATTATATGAAGGAGACATCCAAGTACACATTAAAAAAGAGCATTCTAGTTCAACAATGTAGCTAATGTAAAGATTCCAGAGGAATTACAAACATGCTGTATTCAGAACCAGAAAGACAATTCATTTGGTTCACACACTGTGAGAGAAAGTAAAAGTGGCAGGAAGTGAGGTTGAATAGATAAGAAGAGGCCATTCGTTAAAGCTATAAAGATCATGGCCATGAGTTTGGATTTATTCCAAATTTGGTAGAAAGTCATTGATGAATTTCAGCAGAGGAGAAATTTATCTTAAAAATTTTATTCATGCCGTTGTTAGAGAACGGATTGTGTAAAGGAGGGATCCATGAAAGAGGGGACAGTCGACATAAGAGTCCTTTTAGACAACTATGGCATTAGTCCTGGAGAGAATGATGTGAACTTAGAGTGAAGTGTTGGCAAAGATATGAAAACATTTGAAAAAGATTTTGGAGGTCATGCCAAGAGGATTTACTAATCTACATTAATAAAAGAGAAACATGGTAATTGGCGTACGACCACTACCCTTTTCATTGGCTAATCAGCAAGATATGCAAATTAACTGTCAGCCAAGATGGTGGCCGGCAGCCAGGCAGCTTGAAACTAACATGAGGCTTGCTTGCCTCAGTGACGGAGGATCGTTGGAGGAAACCAACGTTCCCCACCTGCGGCCGCAGGCCTCTGAGTGGGCAGTTTAAGAAACATTGTAACAAAAACCACCGGACTTCATCCAGCAGATTCGCAACATTGTAAGCAAAGGCCAGAAACCTACTCTCAGCCACGGAGGCGTAAGAGCTGGAGCCAAGCCTCAAGGTAAAGCTGGCCCAGAATTAAAAAAAAAAGAAAGAAAAAAAGGAGCGGTTGGGAACTTCAGTCACTCCCAGCCTGAAAACAGCCCTCAGCCCCTCACCCAGACTGGCCAGGAACCCCAGTGGGGACCCCCACCCTGATCCAGGACACCCTTCAGGGCAAACCAGCTGGCCCCACCCATGCACCAGGCCTCTACCCTATATAGTAAAAGGGTAATATGCCTCCCAGCACCAGGATCAGCGGAGCCGCAAGGCCTCCTGCCCTGGGATCAGCGGAGCTGCGAGGGCTCCTGGCACTGGAATCAGCTGAGCAGCGAGACCTCCCAGCACCGGGATCAGCGTGACAGGGGGCAGCGCCCAAACCCCCTGATTGCCCTGCGGCTCTGTGTGTGACAGGGTGTGGTGCCCCAACCCCCTGAGCAGCCCTGCTCTGTGCATGACAGGGGGGAGCTCCCCAAACCCCCCCCCAGGCCCTGCTCTGTGTGTGATGGGGTAGAACCATAACCTCCCCATCGGCCCTGCCCTGAGTGTGAGAGTGGCGGCGCCCCAACCCCCTGATCGGCCCTGCTCTGTGTGTGATGGGGGCAGCGCCCCAACCCCCTGATTGGCCCTGCTCTGTGCGTGACAGGGGGTGGCACCGCAACCTCCCCATCGACCCTGCCTTGAGTGTGACAGGGGACGGTGCCCCAACCCCCCAATTGGCCCTACCCTGAGCGTGACTGAGGGTGGCTCACAACCTCCCAATCTGCCCTGCTCTGTGCATGATGGGGCGATGCCCCAACTCCCCAATCGGCCCTCCTCTGAGCCCGACCAGGGGCTGCACCTAGGGATTGGGCCTGCCCTCTGCCACTTGGGAGCAGGCCTAAGCCAGCAGGTTATTATCTCCCGAGGGGTCCCAGACTGCGAGAGGGCACAGGCCAGGCTGAGGGACCCCCGCTCCCTCCCGAGTGCACAAATTTTTGTGCACCGTGCCTCTAGTCCTATATAATAAAAGGGTAATATGCAAACTTACCCTAACATTAGAACAACTGGGAATGACTGGTCGCTATGATACGCACTGACCACAGGGGGCATACACTAAGTGTAGGAGCTTCCCCCTGGTGGTCAGTGCACTCCCACAGCCGGAGCTCTGCTCAGCTACAAGCCGGGCTGATGCTGCTAGCGCAGTGGTGTTGGTGGAAGCCTCTCCTGCTCCTTGGCAATGCTAAGGATGTCCGACTGCAGATTCCCTGGTCTGTCAGAGGGATATTTGACTG
The DNA here is from genome assembly GCF_964212035.1 of Myotis nattereri. Classification (NCBI taxonomy): domain Eukaryota; kingdom Metazoa; phylum Chordata; class Mammalia; order Chiroptera; family Vespertilionidae; genus Myotis; species Myotis nattereri. The sequence goes on along the minus strand of NC_138077.1, from coordinate 157,307,766 downwards.
CCTGCTTAGGTTTGTTCCCCCAGGGAGCAGGCTTAAGCTGGCAGGTGGACATCCCCCAAAGGCTCCCGGGCTGCCAGAGGGATATATGACTGCCAGCTTAGGCCTGATCCCCTGGGGAGAGGGCCTAAGCCAGCAGGTGGACATCCCCTGAGGGGTCCTGAACTGCGAGAGGGTGCAGGCCAGACTGAGGGACCCCTCGAGTACACGAATTTTTGTGCATTGGGCCTCTAGCAGAATGAATGAGAGGAATGAGTACATAAAATTATTGGCTAGATTTGTTAGATGGAAGACATTTTATCTTATATACACAACTAAATTGAAAGCACTTTAAGATCACAGATCTCATACTTCTTTTAGATTCATATAATTCCTAATATAGAGAGTTTTGTTAGATGTACAATAATACTTGTATATGGATTAAATAAATCTCATTTAATTTTTATGTTCATGGGTTCTTGCCAATACCTTTTATGAGCTCCTATGAGTTGATATCTATGCCAAAAATGAAAAGTACTAGTTAAAAATAGAATTACTGAATGCTTTTTTAATTGAAGGAACTTAAAATGAATAGGGCCCTGGCCAGTGTTTTTAAGTGGTTAGAGCTTTGGGCTGTGCACCATAGCATCTCAGGTTCAATTCCCAGTCAAGGGCATATAGTACTTGGGTTGCGGCTTCCCTCCCCACTCCTGGTCATGGTGCATACAGGAGTCAGCCAGTAGCAACCAGTCAATGTGTGTCTCTCACATCAACGTTTCTCTCTCTCTCTTTTGTCTCCCTCCCTGTCTCCACCTCCTCCATTCCACTCTTTCTGAAAAGTAATGGAACAAATATTCTCAAGTAAGGATTAACAACAAAGCAGATAATAAAAAAATAAAAATGTATAGGGATATGTAAGGTTAACGAAGGCAGAAAAAGAAAAAACTGGTCATGTGTATTATGTAAAACTTTAGTGAGAGTTTGGTTATGCCCATAACTGTTAAAATTTCCTGATCTCTTTAACATGCTATTTCTCCCATATATTTTGATATATTGTTATAACTGCAGTTTCACAAAAATGCCAGGTGTTATACATGAGCCTGGACAAAATTAAATTAATATAGCCCCCCAAAGGGCTGCTTATTTTGTCTTAACAGTCTCCATACAGGGTGATTTTTTCCTTTGTGCTACTTTCCAACCATTTTTTAGTCAAATACAAAAAATCTGTCCTTTATTTCCTTCAGAAATTTCCACTTAAATCCATATGTGGCATTTGCCCCTACTACTAATTAGCATGAAGATTTTTTCAACATGGACTATGGCAGAGGAAAACATTTGCTACTGTGCTGTTTAAGCCGTTAATCATTTGCTTTCAAAGACTCAATAGAATTTACATATGCCACCAGTTTGTGGTGTGAGCATGAGTATTTTCAGATGTCTCCATTTCATCTGGTGTCATCTCTTCACCGTAATCACCATTCAGGTGCTTCCCATCCATTCTAGAGTGTAGGTTAGAAAGATGATTTGGTCTGATTCCTTTCCTTGGATTTTGTAACTTTGATAAAATCAGGAGCAAACTTATTTTCTTTAAAATAGTCATCCAAGAATCTAATCATTGTTTTATAAACAGAGTTATTTAAAATGTATCTTCTATTTTCTTCTAGCAAAGACTATATTATCTATCCAACTTCTTTACAAAAGTAACCTATTTAGTAACCAAAAAATACTTCCTGTCTTCCAATTACAATTTCAGGATGAACTTTACATCTCAATTAGGACTTTAAATGAACAATGTGTCTCCATAGAGGAATTTTATTTTTTGTTGTTTCCAAATGTCATGTAGTATACTTGTCAGCATTTTATTAATTAGCTATATGAAAATCCGAATTCAGAAAGAGTGTATTATGCTAGGTGAAATAAGTCAGAGAAAGACAAATACCGTATAGTTTCACTTATATGCAAAATATAAAACAAACAAACAAACAAATGAAATAAAATAGAAACAGACTTATAGAAACAGAGACCAAAGGGATAGCTGCCAGAGGTAAGGGGGTTAAAAGATGGGTGATACAGATTGAGGAGAATATGATCAATAACCTTGTAACACATTTGCATAGTGACTGATGGTTACTAGAATTAGTGGTGTGATCACATTGCAAGGTATACAAATGTCAAATCACTATATTGTACACCTGAAGCAAATATAACTAATATAATATTGTATACCAACTCTACTTCAATTAATTAACTAAATAAAAACACATAGATTATCAATAAACAGTGTTATTATTGCTATTATTATTAGCCAGATATTTTAATTACAATATATTTAATTTTTTTAACAATCGTATTAAACTTGTATATATTATTATCCACATTTAGTGCCAGAAGAAGCAGGAGGTTGTAGAGATTATGTAACATTTTAAAATAAGTACCAATAAGTTAATCAAGTAGGATTAAAGATTAAATCTGTCTGAGCTAAACTCACTGCCCTGTCCTGCAAAGCACACATTAAAGTTGGTCACTGCTACAGTTGTTATTCTTTATTAAAACTCTTCCCTTTCTATGCTTCATCTAACATATTGGGGGGGGGTGGATAATAAAAACTAATAATTAAAAACTTGGATTGGTTGAGTTGTCCATAAATTAGATTATTAGACATAGGTACTTGTAATGACTCTTAAAAATATTTAAAGAAGCAGCTCATATAGATTTTAATTTTCTTTTGAATATTTATAATATATAAATATATACAGATGAATATATATAACATATAAGTTATATATATATATATATATATATATATATATATATATACATTTTTTAAAAAGGATGGTATAAAATTTAAATGTAATACATAGTTATCATCTACATTGTACGGTTCATTTTAAACAAGTTCACAGTTTTCATTTTTGTAATCTAAAAAATGTTCCCAGACTGTATCTTACTCATGTTTCAATATTGGTGATGTTTGTATTCATAGTTCCTTATCGTTCAGAATGATTATGTCAGAATTATCCTGGAAACAGTCAGATTTACCCTCTTTCACTCTGTTCCCAAAGTTAATTAATTCTGACTCCTTAAGCATTTGTTGTTAGATCTTATTTTCAAAATTTTAATTCCTGAATTGTTCAGCACCAAACTTTCCATGTCGTTTTAAATTTTTAAACATCTAACTAAAACCAGGCCCTAAATTCTAATTTTTCCAATGGAAAATATATCATAAGGACTGTATTTCACCCTGCATATAAAAACCCCCAGATCATATCAACACATGTTCACTTTCAGGCCACAAAGGCCTTTTTCATTTTATGATATTTTATTCTATTTTTCATTATTGCTAGAGAATTGTATAGTAATTGAATTCCTCATTGTTTATTTTAAGAATTTTTACAGGTGAGCAAGCAACATAGTGAATTCACATAATGCATCATTTTCATTTCACTATTCTGCATCTCATCCATAATTTATGTTTTCTTTCTAAATAAAAAGATATTTTAAATATCTCAAACCTCATTCATTTAGTACTTTTTAAAACAAAATATAATTCATATTTTACAAATCATCAAATACCTTAGATACTATAAAATTCCCACCTTCAATTTTATGGCCTTTCCATGAAAAATTAAAATCAAATAAAACTATTCTTAGATCTAATAACATCTAATAATTAAGAAATAATGAAATGTATTTTCCTCTGAGTTGTATCCTTATTAGCATTGATTCGTTGGTTAAATATTTCTACATCCGAACTATAATTCACTCAGAGAAATTCACAAACACATGACTCTGACAGCAACAGATTCTCAACCGTTATTTCTTAGGGAGTTGCTACAAATGCACCTAAAAAATGTATTCCGCAGGCAAATGTGCTTGGCAAATGCTGCATGTTCCATAGCTCCTTCTAGGAGATTAAATGTGCACCAATGCTCCTTGGCTCACAAAGGGGTTATGTTCTGATAAACCCATTGTAAGTTGAAAATATTATAAGTTGAAAATAAAATTAATATACTTAACCTATAAAGAAAAGTTTAAAATTCAAGATTTGAAGTGTAGTTTCTACTGAATATGTAATGCTTTGACAACACCTTAAAGGAAAAAAAAAAAGATTCGATTGTATGATACATCATTTGTATTTTGCATTGCGTGTTTACCACCCAAAGTTAAATCTTCTCCCATCACCATATATTTGATCCCCTTTACCCTTCACTACCCTCACTCTCTTCCCTAACTTATAATTGTATACTCGAAACCTATGTAATTTTATTAGCCAATGTTCTCAAAAATTTAATAAAAACTTATCTTCTACTAGTACAAAATTTTTAAGAACAGAATGGGGTTTTTAAATACTCTCTTTAATAAAAAAAAATTCAAATTGTAAATCTGAAAAAAAACACCCACTAAATTGAGCCATCATAAGTCCAGAATCATCTGTATTTATCCACAGTCTCTTATCTACAGACTCTAAGAAATTCAGCAATAAATAAAACATGTTTTGTTTAATGAACCATTCTAAAATTATTTTGAGCATATAACACCATTTTTCATGCTGTACTATGCCAGTATTGGGAATGGTAAACTAACAGGCCCTCAGATATAATGCATTGAGAACCTAGATACCTCATTCCCTGCATGCATGCCACATGAATTAGAGAGAGCCTATTTCCAGAGGAATTATTTTAAAAAACATTACTTTTTCTCAGAAAATGTATACCATCAAATATTCTATAATTTTGTGACCTGAAGGCTTGTGTTAAATAGTAAATATGTTTAAATAATAAAAAAAAATCTAAAATATTTGGGGAAATACTGCCAGAGATTTAAGATTTGGCTAGTGATCCTTCCTAGTCTGACAAGTCTTCCGTCAATGGGTAAGCTATGAGCTTTATGGGTAAACTATGTCACAAATCTTTCCACCTGGCTGCTAGAAGAATGACCATGGTTTCCTAGTAGCCTTGTGTCTTCTTGGTCTCGTTCTGAAATGAGTCTTTTCCAGGGTACATAAAATTGAAGGTTTCACAAAATCAAGGGACTGTGTATTAGTTAAAGAGACTGCGTGAAATGTTGAACTGTCAAAAATCTCATTTAGGAAAAGTAGGTAATAAGAATAATAGTTCCCATTTGTTTAGTGTTAACCATGTGCTAGACAGTGTTTCAGCAAGGTACTGATCAAGGAGCAAAATGGGAAACTTGTGTTTGGGGTGACAGTGATAAAGTGCTACACTGTTTGCTTCGTGCCATCTGAAATATGTCTCTTATTTGTAACTACTGCCCCAGAATGATAATCTGACCTCAAATGAGTTATAACTACTGTGTAACCCAGCACCTATCACTGTGTGAAGATATAATGGAAAAGGGGAGAAAGTAGTAATAATTTTTAAACAACTGTTTTTTTCTGCATTAGACAATTTTCCATCTACTTTAAAACATGTACCATGTAGCTTTGATACATTGCATTTTATCGTAAAGAGAAACTGTAGACAGTGCCACAATAGTATCATGGGAATTAAAAAAGATTTATCTCTTTTCCTCCCTGACAAGAACTCAACGGAAGCCTATATATTTCTTGAACTAATAAGCAAAATAAGATTCCTCTAGGATATCTTATTACTCTTTCCATCTTCTCCCTTTTGAAACACTGACCATTTGTTATATCTGTCCATTACTACTGGCATTTCTTTCAGAAAGCTTTCTGAAGTAGAGTTGCTCTACAATACTGTAATTTTTATTACTATCAAAGTTATCTTAAAGCTTTTTACAAATTTACCTCACCAGGCATAAGGAGCTAATGTCTCTTTTCTGGCAAACATCTATGTGAGGCCACAGTAAATGTTTGCAGAAAAAAATTTTGCTTCTCTGTTTCTAAAATAATATTTTTAATATTATCCAATTTAATTTGGAGTGCTGTTTTTAATGTCAGATGCAGAGTAATAGACAGGTTTCTTTTAGAGGTGATCATAAATCTGGATTGGTAATGGTACAAACTATAAATCTGCCCTTTTAACCAAAGGACAAGTGCTAATTAATTAAGGTGCCCATGATATAGTCCTAAGACCAGAACAAGATCTGAGCATGTTCTTAGTTATATCTTGACCTCACCAATTTTTAATGGGGTGGCCATGGATATGTCATTTATCCTCTGCCTGCTTTAACTTTCTCATTTGTAAAATGAGGCTATTACTTGCTATGTACAAAGGACAGATGAAGTGAATGGTTGTTTTGATGTGGCTTTGTCAACTCCTAGTGCCTTTTAAACTCAAAAGACTGTACACACAAGGTATTTGTTAGTATGACTAGTAATTCTTCAAGTAACTAATTAAACAAATAATAATAGTAGGAAGTGCTAGAAGACTTATTTGGGTCTGTTTCAGTCACAGGGCTCTAACACAACTCCAGTGGAGGGTCCACACATGTCCTATAGTCTGTTTAAGATACAATGGATCCTAGATTGTCTTAATAAAAAAAAAGGTCAGGGGGGAGAGCTAGAGGCATATTTGCACATTATCAATTTAATAACTGAAATTTATTTTCTTAAGATATGTTTCATTGTTAATGTTCAAATAACAATTTAAAATATCCCAATCTGAACAGAATTAAGAAGCACACATCAAACTTTATCAGAGGTCAAAACAGCAAGATAATCCATCTGTTCGTTATCATTCAGAATTAGGTTCTTTCACATAATTTGTGATACAGGGTTTCATAAATTCACGGATGCCAACAGGAAGTGTGCTCAATGTACAAATGACTATTCTGGGACAGGTTAAGTTATTCTATTAACAACTTTTTCAGAACAAAATGTGGAGTATATTATTCTCCAATGTGATTTAATTGAAATAAGGAGAGGTGAGTATTAAAAGAGGCACATATATAGAAAAGCTTCTACTTTGGAGAATTGGATTTTCATACATTGTAGTCATTAAATATGACTTAAAAGACTCAGTTATTTATGTGATTCACAAAGTGTTTTGTTTTATTTGCCAGTAGCTTCCCAGTTTAGATTTTGTTTTAGTGTTCTCAGGCAGCCATAACAAAATACTGTAGACTGGGTGACTTAAACAACAGAAACTTATTTTCTCACAGTTCTGAAGACTGGAAGTCTATAAGATCAAAGGGTTATGGTCAGCTTCTGGTGAGAGCTCTCTTCCTAGATTGTAGATGGTCATATTCTCACCAGGTGGTCACAGGGATTTTTTTTGTGTGCAGGTAGAGAGCAAGCTCTCTAGTATCTCTTTTTATAAGGACACTAATCCTACTAGATTAGCACCCCACCCCAAAATGATCTAATTTAACCTTAATTACTTCCTAGAGTCTCCATTTATAAATATATCCACACTAGGTATTAGGGTTTCAACATATGGGGGGGCGGGGGAGGATAAGCATATAGTCCATAAAAGATAGAAATTCAACACCAAATTCTACTGTGTTTCTTTTTGCCCCTTTACATATGTTCATTTGACCCTTTATTCATGCAGGCCATCAAGCAAAATCCAGTATATTCTAGACATTTTGCTAGCTCCTGTGGAGAAAACCAAGTCATGTGACCTCAAGGATTCCATGTTCAGTGATGATGATATATATAAACAAAGATGAAAGCTGTGAACATTTTCTTCCTTCTGAAAAAAAAAATATCAGCACGTAGATTAATTCTATAATGAGGTGGAATTAAATTATCCACAGTGAAGTTTGCAAAATTAATTCATATCTTGGCCTTTAGCCAAAATAGAGTAATAGGTACTCTTCTGCCTGAAACAAACACAAATCAAGAAAAGTAGATAAAACTATCTTTCTTTAAATTTTGTTTTATTGCTTAAGGTATTACAAAGAGTATTACATATGTCTCCTTTTTTTTTTTGCCCCTTGACCTTCCCCCGGCCTCCCCTACCCTTGTGTCTTGTGTCCATTGGTTATGCTTATATGCATGCATACAAGTCCTTCGGTTGATCTCTTAAAACCCTCCCCCTCGCCCCAACCCTCCCCGCTGTAGTTTGACAATCTGTTTGAGGCAGCTCTGCCTCTGTATCTATTTTTGTTCATCAGTTTATAATGGTATTTATTATCCATAAATGAGTGAGATCATGTGGTATTTTTCTTTCATTGACTGGCTTATTTCACTTAGCATAATGCTCTCCAGTTCCATCCATACTGTTGCAAATGGTTTATCAGACAATGCAAGACAGTCTTCCCAGAGAAATGAGAAGGAATGAGGTGATCCTTATGATTTCCCAGGTTACTGTTTGGGAGAATTTCCAGGCCATGGCACAAGGAATGGGAACTTAGGCAGAGTCTGGTGGCCTCTCTGACAGTTCTATTGGTAGAGCTGAGAATCTGGAAAGACCAACATAGTTAGTAATCATGGGATGGGATAGAGTACTGAGGGGAGAGAGAGAGAGAAAATACCACCTCAATTTGAAAGGATTAAATAAAACTGTGCCCAGTGATCACAAAGGGCATTGGGAATTATGCTGGTCCCAACCAGGAACAATGGAAACACCTCATAATTCAGAGCCCATTGTACAGGATATGCACAAATGTGAGTACAGACTACTCAATATATTAGTTCTAAGTATTGGGGGGACACAGTTTTGGTTTCACCTAATAAATCTTTATAGCAAGACCCAAAATAAACAAACAATTTCCAATTAATTTAACTAAATCCTAGAACAAAACTCAAGAATAATTATAGGAATTCAAAAATATCCAGCAGCCACGAAGGTACAATGACAGTGGAATATAACCAGTCATGCAAAGCAGGAAGATGTGACACTCCCATGAAGAGAAGAAACAATCAATTCTGATCCAGAACAGACACAGTTGTTAGAACTAATGGACAAGGAAATGAACAGTCATTATAGCTATCACAGAGGTTGAAGTAGATTTTAATATGCTGAAAATAAAAATAGAGAAATAAAATATATATTTTTTAACGCATTGTATGCGGGAAACGTCTTTATACATTTTACGTTGACTGGTAGCGTTGACTGGTAGTAGAGCGCGGGACACGTATTAATACGTTTTTTATAGACTAGCGGTAGAATGCGGGTAACGTATAAATATGTAAACTAAAGTTATCGTAATTTTACTGAACGTTGCCATTTGCGCAAAAAATTAGCAAAAATGGCCCGCACCACCTGTTAGTGCGCGATAAAAACTACCTGCAAACAATGTTAAAGTCCCAAACTTATCTTTTATCAGTAAAACTGAAAATGTCTTACAGAAAAAATGCACAGAGTGGGATTAATTTTAGATCAAATGTTGCATGAAAAAAGGTTAGTAAACTTGAAGATATTAGAAGTTATCCAAAATAAAGCCCACAGGGAAAAAAATGGATCAGTGAGTGGTGGAATAATTTAAAAGAGCTTAATATTTGTTTAATTGAAAATTCTGAAATGAGGCTGTTGAAGAAATAATGACCAAATATATTTAAAAAATAATCTTACAAATTATAAACCCACGGATTCAAGAAACCCAATAAACCTCAAGTACACCTTCTCACACACACAGAAAATTCCCATAGATACATAATAATCCAATTGGTCAGAACCAGAGCTAGAGAAAAATCTTAAAAATATAAAGTTATAGGGGACATATTACCTACAGAGAAATCAAGATAAGGGTGATAGCAGATATATTTTCCTGTTGAAACAAAGCAAGCAAGAAAATAGTATTGACACATGTTTAAATATGGAAAGAAAACATTTCAACTTACAATTTTATACAAAGCAACACTGTATTTCAAAAAATAAAGGCCACATAAAGACTTTTCAGCACACAAAATCTGAAAGAATTCATCAGCATAAGACAGTTAACACTACAAGAAAAGTGAAAAAAAAGCCTTTCACTGGACACCAGATAAAAAGTATACTTCTATAAATGAATGTAACTCATGGGTAAAAGAAGAAATGAAAGAGGAAAATGAAGATATGAATATTATATATCACAATTTGAAAGGTGCTGATAAAGCAGTCCCTGGTAGAGAGTGGATTTACAGCACTCAGTTCTCTAATTAGGAAAGAATAAATGTCTCAAGTCAATGACCTCAGTTTCTACCAAAACAAATAAACAACAAAAAACTAAAACTAAAAAGGAGCAAATACAAAAAAAAAAAATCAAAGTAAACATAAGAAAGCATACAAAAATAATCAGAGAAAAATTAAACAGAAAACAAGAGAGTATAATGAAACATAATTGGTTCTTTGAAAAGTAAAGAAAAGCTCTGGCAGATTTGGTTCAGTGGTTAAAGTGTCATCCCATGTACCAAAGGGTCCAGGGGGCCAGGTTTGATTCCTGGTCAGGGCAGTAACATAAATATTTCTCTCTCTCTCCCTGCTCTCTCTCTAGAATCAAAGAAAACAAACAAACATATTCTCAGGTGAGAATTAAAACAAACAAACAAAATTAGTAAATCTTCAGTTAAATTGACCAAGGTAAAAAAAATGACACAAATTATCAAAGCCTAGATTGAGAGAGATAATACTAGTGTAGATTATATAGATATTAAAAGGCCACTAAAATGCTACTATATTTTTAAAAACCTTTATACAAGTAAATTTGATAATTTAGATGAAATGACCAAATTCCTTGAAAGACACAAATATGCAAAGCTCCCTGTAGAAAAACAGATAGAGTAAATAGTTATACATATATTAAAGGAACTAAACATGTAGTTAAAATCATTCCACATAGAAAACTCTAGGACCCATTGATTTAATTGGAAAATTCTACAAAATATTTAATAAATAGATAATACTAAATCTTCAATAAACTTCCAGAACACTGTAGAAATAAGATATCTCTCTGTTTATTCTGAGGCTAGGGTTACTCTAATACTAAAACTTAATGAATACATTAAAATAAAACAGAATGTAGTATTTACACAAATATGGAAAAATTCTAAACAAAACAATATAGCAAAGCAAGTATAATATACAATAGGGATAATCCATCATAACCAGATGGTATTTATCCCAGGAATACAAGATATGTTTGACATTCAAAAATAAACATTACCGAATATATTAACAAACTAAACTTTTAAACCATATGATTGTATCAGTAGATGCAGAGAACGCATCTGACAAAATATAATATATATTTCTGATACAAACTCATAACAAAATAGGATTAAAGGGTAACTTCTTAAACCTTATAAAAAGTATCTACAGGAAAACTACAGGTAACATCATACTTAATGGAAAAAGACAAATGCTTTCCTCCTGGAAAAGAAGTAAAAATGTGTTTATCCAAAATTGATGTGATCACATATGTAGAAAACTTAACAGAATCTACAAAGAAACTAACAGTTTATTAACAGAGCTTCAGGATACAATCTATACTAATAAAGGGTAACATGTTAATTAGACCTGGCGACCTTCCGGGAGACCTTCCAGACATCCTTCTGGATAAAGCCATGGTGGCGGGGTCGAGGCAGAGGCAATTAAAGGTGATCAGGCTAGGAGGGGAGGGCAGTTGGGGGTGAGCAGGCCAGCAGTGGGGGAGGGGGGCAGTTAGGGGCAAGCTGGCTGGTGGGGGGGCAGTTAGGGTGATCAGGTCAGCGGGGGGGGGGGAGACGTTGGAGGTGATCAGGCTGGCAGGGGGGCCAGTTGGGGGTGAGCAGGCAGAGTGGTTAGGGGTGATCAGGAAGGCAGGCAGATGAGCGGTTAGGAGCCAGCGGTCCAGGATTATGAGAGGGATGTCCAACTGCCGGTTTAGGCCCGATCCCATAGGGAAGTAGGGGAGATCAGGCCTAAACCGGCAGTTGGACATCCCTCAAGGGGTCCCAGATAGGAGAGGTTGCTGGCCAGGCCGAGGGACAACCCCCTGTGCATGAATTTCGTGCACTGAGCCACTAGTATCAATATAAAATCAATTGTATGTCTATATTTTAGAAATAATCAAAGATAAATTTTAAACATACCATTAGCATCAAAAAAATGTAAAATACTTGAACAAAAATCTAACCAAATATGTACAAGATCTAAACACTAACTTTTAAAATACTGTTGAGAGGGAAAATATTGAAGGCCTAAATAAATAGAATGATATTTTTGAGTCAGAAGGCTCAATATTATTAAGATGTCAACTCTCCCAAAATTAATTAAATGCGATACTATTGAAAAGTACAGCAGTTTTTGGGATGTTGCTTGTTTTTGACAAACTTGACAGGCTGATGGTAAAGTTCATATGATAATTCAAATGTGCTAGCAAAGTCCAAACAACTTTGAAAAGAGAAACAAAATGAGAAAACTAGCATGACCTGATTTTAAGACAGATTATAAAGCTAAAATAATGGGCCTGAATTAGCTTAACTTAGACAAACAGATCAAAGAACATAATAGAGCATCTAGAAACAGACCCACACATATATGAAACACTGATTTTTGATACAATGGAGAAAGGATAGGTTTTCAAAATATACTGCTATCAGAATTATGGAAGTCCATAGGTAAAAGACAACAAAAAACAAACAAACAAAACTTTGATTCCTACCACGTATTATATAGAAAACTTAACCCCAAATGGCCCCTAGGCCTAAGTGAAAACCTAAAACCATAAAATTTCTAGAAGAAACGGGAACAAATTTTAGATATCATATAAAAAATATGCCCAAAAAAGAAAAAGAAGATCATAAATGAGAGTTCATCAAAATTGGAAACAGCACTATATTGAGAATCACTATTAATGAGGATGAAAAAACAAACCATAGACCGGGCAAAAACATTTTAAAATCATTTATCTGATAAAGGATTCATCTTCAGGATGTGTAAAAACTCTCAATTCTCAACAAGAAAACAAATTGATATAAACGGGCAAAATATTTAAATATACCCTTCACCAAAGATAAACAGATGGCAAATTTAACTAAAATTAGAGACTGGCCGTTGCAAATATTTGCGAGGAAGTGGAGTAACAGTATCTCTCTGAAACCTGGTGCAAGTGTAAAAATTGTTTAATTGCTTTGGAAAACAGTTTGGCAATCTCTAAAACACATACATAAGTTTACAACTTTCAGATGATTCAGCCATTTTACTTCTAGGAAACAAAAGTATATGTCTATACAAAAATGAATGTTAATTGCCTCATTTATCATAGTCAAAAAGTGGAAACAACCCAAATTTCCATCAAAAGAAGGTATTCCTGTAACATATTTATGTTATTTCTATGCGATGGAATACTACTCAGCAATAAAAATAAATGAGAAATGAGATACATGAGGTCGTGGATGAGTCTTAAAATAACACTGAGTGAAAGAAGCCCCTTCAAAAGGGCTACATACTTTATGATTTAATTTATATAAAATCACAGACAAATCCATGGTGGCAGGAAGCAGATATGTGGCTAATGGCAGTGGAATGGGGAGGAGGAGCAGGGGGATGGAAGGATTACATAGAAGACTGGATCTTGTTTCAACAATTCACAAGTGCTAGTATGTCTCAATGTCAAAACTTGTCTAATTGTATACTTATATGTGTGCAGTTTATTGTGTGTCAATTATACAGCCATAAAGCTGTTAAAAATTAAAAATATGATTATAAAAACCTAATTGCTACATACATATTTTTGCTTGTGTGATAAATTCCATTTATTCTATTTGTTTTTTAATCACGTTTAACTCCTATATATTTATGGCTATTTTACTAGAGCTATGCTCTTTATTTTTAGGAGTTCTACTTTAGTTTTCAGAAAAGTAATAAATACTCAAAATTTCATGCATTTATATGTTTTATTTTTTTAATTTAAATTCTTTGTTGTAGAGAGTATTACATATGTCTCCTTTTTCCCCCCATAGGCCTCTCCCCAGTCGATCCCACCCGCAAGCACATGCCCTCACCCCCCTACTGTCTGTATCCATTGGTTATGTTTATATGCATGCATACAAGTCCTTTGGTTGATCTCTTATCCCCCCCCCCACCCCCCATCATCCTCATCTGCCTTCCCTCTGAGGTTTGAAGGTCTGTTTGATGCTTCTCTGTCTCTGGATCTACTTTTGTTCAACAGTTTACATTATTCATTATATTCCACAAATCAGTGAGAACATGTGATACTTATTATTCTCTGACTGGCTTATTTCACTTAGCATAATGCCCTCCAGTTCCATCTTTCTTTTTTATAGCAGCGTAGTAATTCATTGTGTAGATGTACCACCATTTTCTAATCCACTCATCTGCTGATGGGCACTTAGGTTGTTTCCAAATCTTAGCTATGGTAAATTGTGCTGCTATGAACATAGGGGTTCATATATCCTTTCTGATTGGTGTTTCTGTTTTCTTGGGATATATTCCTAGAAATAGGATTACTGGGTCAAATGGAATGTCCATTTTTAATTATATGAGGAAATGCCAGACTGTTTTCCACAATGGCTGCACCAGTCTGCATTCCCACCAGCAGTGCATGAGTGTTCCTTTTCCTCCACATCCTCTCCAGCACTTGTCGTTTGTTGATTTGTTGATGATAGCCATTCTGACAGGTGTGAGATGGTACCTCAATGTTGTTTTGATTTGCATCTCTCGGATGATTAGTGACTTTGAGCATGTTTTCATATGTCTGTTGGCTTTCTGAATGTCCTCTTTTGAAAGGTGTCTATTTAGGTCCTTTGCCCATTTTTTGATTGGATTGTTTATTTTCCTTTTGTTAAGTTGTATGACTTCCCTATAAATTTTGGGATTAAACCCTTATTGGAGATAACATTGGCAAATATGTTCTCCCTGCAGTGGGTTTTCTTGTTTTGTTGATGGTTTCTTTTGCTGTGCAGAAGCTTTTTATTTTGATGTAGTCCCATTTGTTTATTTTCTCCTTCATTTCCTTTGTCCTAAGAGATATACTGGTAAACATATTGTTATGAGATATGTCTGATATTTTGCTGCCTATGGATTCTTCTAATATTTTTATATTTTCCCATATTACAATTAAGTCATTTATTCATTTTGAGTTTATTTTTGTGTATGGTGGGAGTTAGTGATCTAGTTTCATTTATTTGCATGTATCTGTCTAATTTTCCCAACACCATTTCATTTATATTTTTTAAAATATGTGTTTAGCCTAATTTTTTTAAATATTGATGTTTTAAATATGTATATACAATAGGTCCTTGGGTTATGTTGGAGATCCGTTCCTAATGGGAGAAATAACGCGATTTTTGCCATAAGTAGGAACCCACCTACATAATAAGCACCTATGTCACTCACATGGAGCACATACACAGCAGTAATGAAGTGAAACAGTAAAAAAAAAATTAAAAGAAAGATAACAATTCCTGACCTTTACTTGTGGTAAAAAAATAATAAAAAAACATAAAGCACATATGTACATATGTCAAAATAATGGAATTTTTTTTTCCTGTTTTTCTTTCTTTTTTTATTGTTTAAAGTATTACAAATAGTAGTACATATGTCTCCTTTTTTTTTTCCCCAATTGACCTTTCCCCAGCCTCCCCTACCCCCTGGCACATACCCTCACCCCTCTCCCAGTGTCTTTTCATGATTACGTCACCATCTCCCATCCTGTCTAATAAAAGAGAAACATAGTAATTAGTGTACGACTGCTCCCCTTCCCATTGGCTAATCAGGGCGATATGCAAATTAACTGCCAGCCAAGATGGCGGCCGGCAGCCAGGCAGCTTAAAGCAAACATGAGGCTTGCTTGCTTCAGTGACAGAGGACTCCAACATTCCCCACCTGCCACTGCCGGCCTCTGAGCTGCAATCTAAGCAACTATGTTACAAATATAGAAGCTAAACAAAACCCTAGAAACCTGCTTTAGTTGCTGGGCTTCAACCAGCAGGATCGCAACATTGTTTCAAATACAGAAGGTAAACAAAGGCCAGATACCTGCTTTCAGCAGTGGAGGCCTAAGAGCTGGAGCCAAGCCTCAGAGCTAAAGCTGGCCCAGAATAAAAAGAAAAAAGAAAAAATGGAGTGGTTGGGAGCTTCAGTCACCCACCAGCCTGAAAACAGCTCTCAGCCCCTCACCCAGACTGGCCAGGCACCCCTGAAGGGTGTGTGACCAGCTGCAAACAGCCATCATCCCCTCATCCACGCTGGCCAGGCACCCCAGTGGGGACCCCCACCCTGATCCAGGACACCCTTCAGGGCAAACCAGCTGGCCCCCACCCATGCACCAGGCCTCTATTCTATATAGTAAAAGGGTAATATGCCTCCCAGCACCGGGATCAGTGGAGCCGTGAGGCCTCCCGGCACTGGGATCAGCATGACAGGGAGCAGCGCCCAAACCCCTCGATCGCCCTGCGGCTCTGTGTGTGACAGGGGGTGGGGCCACAACCTCCCTATCCGCCCTGCTCTGTTCATGACAGGGGAAGGCGCCCCAACCCCCTGATCGCCCTGCGGCTCTGTGTGTGACAGGCTGCGGTGCCCCAACCCCCTGATTGGCCCTGCTCTGTGTGTGACAGGGTGTGCACCGGGCCTCTAGTTTATTTATAAAAAAATAAAAATTCCAGAGGTAAGAGATCAACCGGAATTTTTTTTTTTATAAATAAATTTGAGATGACAACGTAATCACAAAACGATGTACATCAAGTCAGACATAATCCGAGGACTGTGTGTGAGTATAGTATTTCCATGTTTCTTCCCTGTAGTGATTTTACTTCATTCAATGCTTAGTAGTGATCTATATCTATAAATGTCCCCAACCATCATCACCACTTAGCTATGAAACATTTCAAATATTGGTTTCACACCATGGTATATAATATATTAAGGATTCCTTAACATTTACTTAATTCAATTCTAATTTCTAAAATAAATTTTTATGGAAAAGTATTAAGTAGAATTATTTATAAAATATGTATAAAGTATTAAAGCATGAAACTAGTTTATATATTATTCATTACATATTTATACTTGTTACCTGTTATTATTAATTCAAAGTGTGGGCAGCGCCTCCTTTCTGGAGGCTCTATGGGAGGATCCATCTCCTGCCTCTTCAAGTTGTTGGCAGAATATGGTCCATTGCTGTACTAGGACTGAGATCTTGCTGGTTGTCAATTGAGGGCCTTTATTGGCTTTTAGAGGACATCTGCAATCTTTGGTTTATTGTCCCCGTTCTTTATCAGAGACACTGACAATGGGTTGAATTCTCCTGATACTTTGAATTATTCCTCCATTTTCCTTTTCTCTGAACCTTCTGCTTTTTTCCACTTTTAAGGGCTCTGTGATTGCACTCAGTCTGAATGGATAATCTAGAATAACTGCATGGGTAGGATCCCTAGGCCTGGCTTGTGATCAGGGTCAATCAGGGCCTTCGTGCATGGGTATGGTCCCTATTGACTCCTGGCTGCCAGCCAGGGCCTCCCTTCCCCGGCTGCTGACTGCTGGCTGGGACCTCCATTCCTTCCTTCTGCACCACCCCCTGGTGGTCAGCACACATCATAGCAAGTGATCGAACTCTTGGTCTACTGGTCGAACTCCCGAGGGGACAATTTGCATATTAGGACAATTTGCATATATATATATATATCCCTATTTTAACATTAACTGGTTAGCAAGCCAATTTTATCTGCAAATTAATTGTCCTACACATACATCTGTGCATATTCGTGTGTGTATGACCTATATAACTTAGTAAAGATTAAATTACATACTATTAGCAAAAATATTGTCTATAGTAATGGCTTTATAAAATGAGAATTTCACTTTTTCTCTTTTATATTGAATAGGATGAAGCCTTTTTCTGTTTACTTGTTTGTTTTGTTTTGGCTGAAGCTTTTGAAAAATAGCTTAAGCTATAGAATAAACCACTGACTGTATGGGTGGCTGAGGAGATTCTAAATTTGAAAGACTTGAGGAAGGAATAAATATTCTTTTTAAAAAATATCTCTAAATAGGTGTAAGAGTTGTCTCTTTAGAAATTTTACGTTTAGTATATTGTCTACTAGAAATAATTCAGAATCATTTATAACTTTATTTTTAAAAAAACATTTACAACTTTAAATTCCAAGATTGTGAGTTGCATCTGCTACCAGATAAGTGTTCTTATAACATTACAGACCATATTTTCTTCCTGATAGCATAGTTTTTATTTACAATAAATATAAAGACAACTAAATATTAGATTTTGAGTATGGAATGTTTGTCTCTTTGTTATAAAATTTACTCTGAAAATGTGTACAGGCCAATGAAATGGTTTTTTACATTCCTACATGTAAATGCTTTCATTATTTTAATTTTATCTGAGAGTCTTTAGGCTTCTTTCTTTAAAGAAAGTTAAGAATTTGAACAGAGTAGCCAAGTTCAAGAAACACCATAACTGATCGAAAACGCATTTTTAGTTTCCACATAGTATTGACAGACACCTTGCATTTTAAAAACCAGTTTCAAACTTGAATTTGTTTGGTGTCTCTAGAACATCAATCATAGTTTACCCATTCCCTTCTATTTTTGTTCACATCAGTGTGAATGATGTCTATCTGTCTCTTGTCTTCATCCAATTTCTTGTTGCTTCTTTGGTTTTCTGAGTTTGAGTGCTACTTCCTGAACAAACTCGGAAACATGATCACATTTTATGTAATCTAGACTATAACACAGAGAAATGTTTTATATTTGCATTTCCCTGAAAAATGAGAAATGATGCTATAACTGTCCTAATTTAATTCAGAGTGATACACAATGTGTTTTTAAATAAACATTTTGGAAAGAACGCAAATGAAGACATAATACAGTGTCACAATATGATGGATGTCTTCTAATGAAATTAAATTTGATTTAAAATTTTTGACAAAGTGAATACTTGCTTATAATTTAGGTAGAAGTATTAAACATTAAGTATGATGATCACAGGCAGTTTTTTGTGGAGAGATGTTCTCTCAGATCTTTACACACCACTTATTAAGATGAATGTGCATGTCAGATTTTATCTTTATAATAGTATATGCTATTCTCGATGTAAGACAAAGCCAAACCCAACTGAATCTGCTTTGGATTATTTGCAGCCAAGTTTTAGAATTTAAAAAAATAAAATTCAAAGTAATATTCTTAACATGATTCAGATTAATATAAAGATTTTCAATGACAATCTTTTATACAACTTATTGTTCTTTTAAACATTGTTACTTATTATTTATTTAAATTCTTTATTGTTTAAAGTATTATATTAGTCTCCTTTTTCCCCCATTGACCTCTCCCTGGCCACCCCACCACCCCAGCACAAGCCCTCACCCCCCTACTGTCTGTGTCCATTGGTTATGCTCATATGCATGCATACAAGTCCTTTGGTTGATCTCTTACCCCCTCACTCCCCACCTTCCTTCATAGGTTGTACAGTCTGAGTTGTGATTTAATTAAGCAACTAGAGTGAATTAGCTGTGACATGATCAATTTATTTTAATTAAGAGAAGTAGAGCATTTTGAACTGGCATCTATAAAATTACAAATTATATGGCAGAGAATCATGAAATAGTCTATGGGAAAGTATTTTTAGATGTCCAACCCATGGTTGCTAAGAGTAGAATATTTCACTTTATTTTCCTAAAACTCCACCATTAGATATTAATTACCTTCATTCATACAATAGGCATCTTCTACCTTGAATTGTTTTTTTATTTCTCCCTAAACTTTCCAGAATATATTACAATTGCAGGATAGTTGAAATTATGAAGTTGACCTTGCTACCGTTGATTATTTTATATGTCAGAACAAATCAATTGAGTTCCTTTGTAATCTAGTTGATTCTGAGTTATATTTTGTTTCATTTTTTTAACAACTCTAAAATTAGAATGTATCTTACAAGCATTGTGAAGCAGGTAACTGACATGATATAGCTGTCATTACTGGAATACCTGCCTCAAAACTTACAGAATGGGTATCAACAGAAAATCCTAGCAATATATGCAGCAATGTTTTTAAAATGCACCAAAATGATAGAATGTAAAAAATAAAAACAAATAAAATAAATAAAAAATTGGTGATTTTCAGCCAAAAGTAATTTGAGAATGTCAGCTTCTAAATATGAAGAAATTTTAGTACTACCTTAACCAATTAATTTTGCCTATTTTCCTCTATCTGCATACACAATTTTTACACATTAAAAAAAATCTGTCTACGTAGTCTAAAAAAAGTTCTTTGAAAATAATAAAACAAAATTTATAAACTATAAGAAAGTACTATCAAATCTAATTGGCAGTGCTCTTTTAATAGTACATAAAAATTCTAGACAATAATTATAATTTTTTGATCAAAACATTTAAGGAGTTATCCACACCATTCCTGATTTACAAATGTTTTGAAAAGTGCCATTTCCTTGTTGGAAAATTAAACATTAGTCCTACCTAGTGTTGCTCATTGGTTAGAGGGTCGACTCCCACACAGTGGGTGACAGGTTTGATACCCAGTCAAGAGCACATACCTTGGTTGTGGGTTTGATCTGCAGTTAGTTTGGATTCATGCAGGAGGCAGCCAGTATCAACCAGTTGATGTGTCTCTCACATTGATGTTTCTCTCTCTCTCTCTCTCTCTCTCTCTCTCTCTCTCTCTCCCTTTCTCTCTCTCTCTCTCTCTTTACCCCTCCACTTCCACTCTTTCTAAAAAGCAGTGGAAAAAATATCCTCATGTGAGGATTAATAACAGCAAAACAAACATTATTCCATATAGAGTAGCAAATATATTTTTTCCTTTATTTCTTTTATTTCTTCTGTATTTCTTTTGCTCTCAAGTACAGAGTAAATAAAGAAATTTTGGTAATTATTTACAAGGCAATTTACAAACACTTTTGAAATTGAAATGGCAAAAAGCTTTTCAAAACTATTTTGAAATGTGCACTCTTACTGTGGGAATGAAGTAGACCACAGAGAGGAAAATGTTAATGAGATAAATGTAGGACATATTTAAATTCTTCACTTGTTAGTCTTTATTCTATCACATTATTAGTCATGTTATAGCCCAACAATTTAAAAATTCTGGTTTTGATAGAGAAAAATTTAGAAAGGAGTAACAACCACTTTACTTGCATAGAAATAAAACACATTATACCTGGCATAATGATTTAAAAGAATTCAGTAAAAATGTGTAGAAATTACTAAAATAAAATGCATCTCTTCTTTTGCTCACCCATATATTAATTACATATATCAAACTTTGTTTAACATAAAAAATCAAAGTGTCTGCTCTTAATACCTTTTAAAAATAATCTGTTGTGCTAGTTCTTAATTTTTTTAATGTAAAGTAGCAACAGAAATTTCAGGAAGAAAAATAAAGAAAAGAAAAATCTGGAGGATTAAATAACAGTAAACATCCAAACCCGAAAGGAAGTAGATAAACTGGTATCTCAATCATCCATATATTGCACATCTTTCTCTTAATGTAAGTCACCAATACCTGTAAGGTTAGAGTATGCCCATGTAAGGTGTTAAGTGTACTTCACTTATTTTTCTAGTGTAAGAATATGCTTGATCTGTGGGAATTTTGTTTTTTGTTTGTTTTGAAAGAAATGTTATATGTGCATGCTGAAGTGATTGCAGGTACAATTTTACTTGCCCAATTGTAAATGATTGCCAAAATGAAAGACAATGAATAATGCATTATCCTTTGCAATAAGTGGGAAATTAATAAGTTTTTCAGGAAACATTTTCACCATAATTCTCATAATAGTTTACTTTGAAGCAGAGTGTAGGAAAAGTTCTTGAGAAGCTGCCAATCCAAGAACAAAGCCAATTCAGCACGTGAACTGAAAGAGGCGTCAGGCCTGAATACAGTACCTGGAGAGGAAGTGCCTAAAACTACACTAATTGTATACAAATGACCTATAATTTCATAGCTGATTGCGCACTGTGGCTTGTACAGCACATTGACCTGTTGCCCATTGGTATCACCAGGTGCTGTTATGGACACCTGGAGGAAGTAGGGGAAGACGAAAGCTTTTGGTTTCTATTAATAGCAATAGTTCTATTAGTTTTCAACTTTGTTGAATTTAATTCAGGACTTATACACTCAACAAATACATATTAAGTGTCTTCTATATGTTAAGGTTTAAAGAATCCATTTGTTTAGAATATATTTGTTCTATTCTAGATTTTTTCTACTATTTTTCCTACTATATTGAATTTTTCTTAAATTTGATTATCATAGTCAAACCATTTTTTGAGGGGGAAAAATAAAGCTTCACTACAAATATCTTCCCCTTACATTTTCAAAAGATAAATTTATAGAAGAGAATTTGACTTATGACAGACTTAGGTCATGATAACTCATAATATCTTCTTTCCAAAAAAATAGGTAGCGGACTATTCAAGTTACACTCAGAGCTTCTCATGGGAATATCAGATCTGGAGTTTAACAGAAACAGGGACAGCTCAGCCAGTAAGTGTCTCTAAAATATCTATGAGGATTTTCTCTTGAGTTCTTAATTGCTCAATTTTAAACTGCCTTCAGCATTTAGCAAGGGCACTTAAAGCTGGGAATAGGCCTTGAAAAAATAGTTTTGCTCTAGGCTCAGACATACCTGGTAGCAGGAACAGCTAAGAAAAGTGTGTTGAATCCATATTGACATTACTAGGATACCGTGTCTTATAGACATAGTCTCATTCACTCAGTCCTGCTTATCTTCTATTCATGAATATATTAAATCCTGTTCTGCACCAAGGTCTTTGCACTAGAAATTAGAACTTATCTATAGACAAAATGGAACATGTAAGGTTTGCTTTTAATATCATTTATTGTACAGCCTTTCTTATACGTACAAACACCATCCCAATACCCTGAGACTGCCCATTCCAATACCCTTGGAAACTCTGAGATTAGGAATCTCAATTGCACCTGCTTTTCAACATTTCCAATGTTATACTTCACTCTTTTTCTTTTGCTAGCTTATTCACACTTTAACAATGTAATATATTTTGGACAATGGTCAATATATATATGAAAATAAAAGTACAAAGGAAGAGATAGCTGTAGAATCAAAGAAAGTTTCCAAGAAAAAGCTATACCTGAACCTATTTGAATGATAAGTATTTTAAAAAGAGAGAGATGGCAGACATTTGTCATAGCAATATCTTTACTGATACTGCTCCTAGGACTATGGAAACTAAGGAGAAAATAAACAAATGGGACTACATCAAAATAAAAAGCTTCTGGACAGCAAAAGAAACCATCAACAAAACAACAAGGAAGCCCACTGCATGGGAGAACATATTTGCCAATGTTATCTCCAATAAGGGTTTAATCTCTAAAATTTATAGGGAACTCATACAACTTAACAAAGGAAGATAAACAATCCAATCAAAAAATGGGCAAAAGACCTAAATAGACACCTTTCAAAAGAGGACATTCAGAAAGCCAACAGACATATGAAAACATGCTCAAAGTCACTAATCATCTGAGAGATGCAAATCAAAACAACAATGAGGTATCACCTCACACCTGTCAGAATGGCTATCATCAACAAATCAACAAACAAGTGCTGAAGAGGATGAGGAGAAAAAGGAACCCTCATGCACTTCTGGTGGGAATGAAGACTGGTGCAGCCACTGTAGAAAACAGTATGGCATTTCCTCAAAAAATTAAAAATGTAGCTCCCATTTAACCCAGTAATCCTATTTCTAGGACTATATCCCAAGAAAATAGAAACACCAATCAGAAAGGATATATGAACCCCTACGTTAATAGCAGCACAATTTGCAATAGCTAAGATTTAGAAACAGCCTAAATGCCTATCAGCAGATGAGTGGATTAGAAAATGGTAGTACATCTGCACAATAGAATACTATGCTGCTGTAAAAAAGAAGGAATTCTTACCATTTCAATAGCATGGATGGAACTGGAGAGCATTATGCTAAGCGAAATAAACCAGTCAGAGAAAGATAAATATCACATGATCTCACTGATTTGTGGAATATACTGAACAACATGAACTGATGAACAAAAATAGATCCAGAGTCATAGAAAAGAACAGACTGTCCAACCTATGAGGGAAAGCGGAGGGTGAGGGGGTAAGAGATCAACCAAAAGACTTGTATACATGCATATGAGCATAACAAAAGGACTCAGACAGTAGGGGAGTGAGGGCATGTGCTGGGTGGGGAGAGTGTGGGGGTGGCTGGTGAGAGGTCATTGGGGGGGGGGTTGGGAAAGAGACTTGTGTAATACTTTAAACAATAAAGAATTTACATGAATACAAAGAGTGCACTGCACACTATGCAGGATGCTCGTCACTTACAAAAATGGAAATATGAGGTAGTGGAGCTCAAGACCTGAAGCTCCTGATCTCACTTTCTTCCTTTCCTCTGATATTCTGCCATGGTCAATCCCAGCAGTAGCCAAAGCTTATGGGAACCAGTCCATATGGGTAGGCCTTCCAGAGTCAACAGTAAGTGAGGAGGGAGTCGTAATGAGTCTGGAGGTGAAAATGCAAGATAATTGAAATAGCCCAGCTTTGTCCTTAAGGCCCTATCTTCCTTCCTGCAGTCCTACACTTGAGGAAGGAACAAAATGCTCTCAGCTCTCTTATCAGGTTGGAATGTCATGCTATCAACTGAGTCACACTAATGCCTGAAACCTAAAGCATTAGCTAATATGTCTATTATTTTTTAGGACAGCAAGGGAAGAAAACGTAGAGAGAAAGGGAATAATTAAATAACACATTTGTTTCAGTCCCTGTCTTTGTAGCTGGCCATTAAGCAAATCTAAGTAGGTATCATACCTGTGTCTGTCCTCCTCAAATTCTATATTCTTTACTCACCACCAACAACACCTCAATTGGAAGGGTGCTTTACCTGATGGAATGAACCAACTTTGATTCCTGCAGAATCCAAGTGTTTTTGTGGTCCTGCCTTTATTTTTGGTTCTTTTTCCTATCGACCTGATTATTAGATTTTATAATAAGAAGTGTCCTAGTGAATCCTTTTGGTTCTGTGCTCTCTTGATTTAAGCTGCATAGAAGCAACCCCATTTTCAATTAACATAAGAGCTTATTAAACCTTTTTTCTGCCTTTGTTCTGTAGCCTGTGGTATCCAAAATGGCAACGGGGCAGTTTTAGCTTCACTGTAAACAAACAAGGACTGTGCGTTGTCCTGAGCACTCATATCTTTAAGTGCACATAGCATAAGATTATGGAATAAAAGCAAAATATCCCTATCTTATTTGCTCAGGCTACCACAACAAAATACTGTAGATTGGATGTCTTAAACAACAGATATTTATTTCCTCACAGTTCTGAAGGCTGGAAGTCTGAGAGCAGGGTGAGAGAGTAGTCAGGTTCTACTGAGGGATCTCATCCTGGTATGGAGATGGCTGCTTCTAGCTGAATGCTCACATGGATTTTTCCGGGTACATGCACATGGAGATAGGAGAGAGAGAAAGAAAGAGAGAGGTCCTGCCCTCTTCTTTATAAAGCCACAAATCTTATCCTATCAGGACCCCACCATTATGACTTTATTTAGCTTTAATACATCCTAAAACCCTTATCTCCAAATACAGTCATATTAGGGATTTCGTTTTCAACATAGACATTTAAGGGTGACAACATAGGCATTTCAGTATATAGTACCCCTTAATCCAGTTAGTAGGTATCATAGCAAGGTAAGTCCCATTTGACCTCCACCCATTGGTTTCTAGGCTAGTGAATTCTGACTATGAGGAAGGAGGCACTATCTCTTGGATCCTGGTTCATACATATGGTAGCTCCTACAGGAAAGCTCTCTAGCTTGGCAGAGCATTATCTCTCAACTGGTACCTTAACAGACCCTTCAGCAGGTCATGCAAAGTTTTATAGAGCCAAATGCTACTGAGAGTAGAACATGTGGTAGCAGAACCTGTAAATTTGGTGGGCATGAGCTGTTGTTGTAGTTATTTTATTACAAAAAGAGTTTTATTTTGTTGTTGATACGTGTTTATTTGTTTTTTATTCATGATGGGTAAATACCATGGAGTAGCAAAATCAATCTCTAAGACCACTTAAAATAGCATTGATAAAATCTGTTAAGGTAAAGTGTATATCATAGGTGAAAATACAGGGTGGTGCAAAAGTAGTTTTACAGTTGTCCCTATGGAAAATGATACAATAATTAATTAATAATAATAATACAAGAATAACCCTGCCATTATGGCTCAGTGGTTGAGCATTGACCTATGAACCAGGAGGTCACAGGTTCGATTTCCTGTCAGAGCACTTGAGGGCTAGATCCTCAGTAGGCGGTGTGCAGGAGGCAGCCAATCATTCTTGTTCTCTTATTATTGATGTTTCTATCTTTCCCTCTCCCTTCCTTTCTGAAATCAATAAAAATATATTTTAAACAAATACAAGAATAAACTGTGTCTTGCATATTCACAACTGTAAACCTACTTTGCCTCACCCTATATATCTATTTTTAGGAGTACAAATTACTGTCTCCTACAAAATAGAAAGTCTCCATAAGATGTCCACAGGGTGGCTGGCTTGTCTGCAGGGGAAGGAAGCTATATCACAGGCTCAGTGTAGGCCTTTGCTGTTGGCATATTGGGCAATAAGCATTGGCGGTAGTCAGATCAGCCATTGTAAGAATAAGTTTATATTGTTGCATATTGTTGAACTACTACACAACCTCTACCTGTGTCACTTTGTCTATGGACATAGTAAACAAGCATGGGGATGGGGATATGGGTAGAAAGCTGACTGGCACCTCGAGGAAGGGCCATAGTGTCTATCAGGTAATTTAGAATACGCTTTGCAGTAGACATTCAATGAGGGCATTTCCATGGGAATATCTTCACATTTCCCATTCAGAAAGGTTCATTCACATATCGATCAGTCAGACCTTATTTTTCTCCCAGCCTTGTTCTTTGTAGCCAACCCACTAGCCATTGCACATAACTTAGCATACCTTGGACTTGCCCCCTTTAGTTTGGCTTGAACAACCAGATATTTTGTTGCTAATCAGGGGAAATATTTTTTCTTCACCATTGTCTTTTACTGTCACCCCTCAGAAAGTCTGTAGCATTTGATAGAAGATAATATCATGAGAGTCTGAGCCAGTTGCTCATGCAACTCAACTTTTCAGACATGCTTCAATCATCATGAATGCTGTAGTGCACTTTCACTTTTTGCTTACTTTTAATTAAATAGCACCTATTTTGTAAAGGGAATTTCAAATCATATAGTTATATAGTGTCCCATGGACAAGTGTTTAGACACTATTAGAGCCTAGGAGAAATCTAAAATTTACCTTTCTAATGGAAAGTAGTTGCTGCCATAATAGCATTCCCCATTGGAGTTTGCCAAGAGCTCCACTCAGATTTCCATCTGCCATAGATATTTTCTATACTATTGAGTTTTCTGGGTATGAAGTCCAGAGATGCTTGTACTAGCGCATTGAGGTGGTACAAAATTTTATTTAAAACCGCCTTCTGAATTATATAACAAAAGAGTTGGAGCTGCAAGCCTAGATGTGATGTGGATTTTCCTTCTCAACATCCAGAGTATCACCAAGCATGTGTCACTGTCTTTGAGGTCTGTAAATGGCCTGGGTACTTATCTCTCACTTTTAGAGGCCTACTTTTTTGAGAGTATCAATTGATGCTTTCTTTATTTTATTTATTCCAAGGTTTGTTGAGATACAATTTATAACTGAGGTGGCTGTTGGTTTTTGGAGTTTATCTCCCATCCTCCAGCAATCATGTGTCTTACGCAGGCCATTAGGCTTCTTTAGGTTCTTGTTACTTCCTGCCTGGTATGTTCAATTAGCATATCTACACTAATAAAAGAGAAAAATGGTAATTGGCGTACGGCGATACCCTTTTCATTGGCTAATCAGGGCTATATGCAAATTAACTGCCAACTAAGATTGGCAGTAAACTGCCAACAAGATGGCGGCTAATTTGCATATGTAGGCACAATGCAGGGAGGCGAAAGGGAAAGCAGGAAGAAGCCCCCTGCCACTGACAGTGATCTGAAACCCAGGGGGGAGCTAAGAGCTGGGGGGCAGTGCGGTGACCCGCACCTTGGAGAGGGTCCGACGGGTAGAGGCGGAGTGGGATGAAAGACCAAGAGACGGGGTTGGGAGGACTGGCACAAGGCACCAGCACCAGCACCAGTACCAGCAACTTTATTCTTTACACACACTGCTTTATATCTAAGCTGTGGTTGGTCATGCTTCATAGATCACTGTTAGGACTTGGCCCATTATAGGGAAGTAGCAGATTGTTACAGGCTGGGCAAGACTGGGCAAGCTTTGACTAGATCCATCTATTGTTTGACAGTTACTATGACAATCAGGTTATGTTTTAGTAACTGCACTTTTAGCCACCGAGGTTGTGCCTCGGTCAAGCCTTGTCTAGTTCCACTTTGCTGCAAACTCTAATAAGGCCTTAAACCTTTCCTGAGCTTTGACCTTAAAACCTTCCAGGATCGACATAGGGTAGAGTCCAGGGCTTTGCCATGTCCTCTGGTCAGCTTAGACTTTGCCAGCAGCATGACGGTCCCCAACAGGGCAGGGCAAAGGCGGTCCTGGGGCCGCCTTTGCCCTGCCCCCCAGCCATGATCGGAGAATCAGGCGCCTTTGCCGCCCTGGCCAGTGATAGCAGGAAGTAGGGGTGGAGCCAGTGATGGGAGCTGGGCAAGGTCAAAGCTGGCAGTCCCGGGAGCTAGGGGTCCCTTGCCTGGGCCTAAAGCGAAGCCCACAATTGCGGCGCCCCCCGCTGCCACTGCAGGTCCCCGCTGCCCGGGCCAGACGCCTAGGCCAGAGGTGTTAGGCCTGAGCAGGGGCGGAGCCTGCAACCGCGGGGAGCTGGGGGTCCCCTGCCCAGGCCTGACACCTCTGCCGGAGGCCTCAGGCCTGGTCAAGGGGCCGATCCGGTGATTGGTGATCAGAGGGTGATGAGGGTCAACTCCTCTGGCCGAGGCATTAGGCCTGGGCGGGGGGCGGAGCTGGGGGTTGGGGGGATATGATGGTCCCCTTGCCCAGGCCTGAAGGCTGGGTCAGAGGCGTCAGGCTTGGGCGGGGGGTGGAGCAAGCGATCAGAGGGAGATGGGGGTCCCCTGCCCAGGCATGATTCCTGGGCCAGAGGCCTTAGGCCTGGGCGGGGGCCAGAGCCAGTGATCGGGGGGAAATGGGGGTCCCCTGTCCAAGCCTGACACCTCTGGCGGAGGCGTCAGGCCTGGGCAAGGGGCCGATCAGGCGATCGGAGGGTGATGGGGGTCAACGCCTGAGGGCTCCCAGTATGTGAGAGGGGGCAGGCTGGGCTGAGGGACACTCTCCCCCCCCCACCACCCAGTGCACGAATTTCGTGCACCGGGCCCCTAGTTATCAATATAATAGCCACTCATCTGTAACATAGCCAAAAGTCAAGGTCTCTCTGGTCTGTTAAGATCGATAACAGGAGATCAGAAATAATCTTCAGGCAAGACAATGATCATGGATTGCTCTCTTTGCAAAGTAAAAGCAAATGGCTTCTCATTAAATTTACTATAGATAAAAGTTAGAAAACAAAAATACATATCTAAAGCTGCATAATAGAGCCCATGACTGGATACATTATCTGAAACTGTACTTCTTTTATGGCATAAGTTCTTAAATTTCTAAAATCTAGTCATGCATCTGACTTTTGAGCTGGTCAAAGAGGGCAGGTAAAAAGGGATGTATTAAGAATCATACTCCTGCTATTTTCAACTTTTTTGATGGTGACACTAATCTCTGAAAAGTCCCTAGGAATTCAGTATTTCTTTTAGAATATTGCAGGGAGGTGGTATGATCTAGTAGCTTCTACTGGGCCCTTTCTGCCATAACAGTGTACATTTCACTCATTGAGGAACTAATGTGGGTATTATGTATTAAATAAACCCTATTTCACCACTAATCCTGTTACTAGGAAAATCATTACCATTAGTTTAATTTGGTCCAAGAATCTGTTTGTCTTCTGACCTCTATAAGCCCCAAGTCTGTCTAGTTTTTTTTCAAGTTACCAAGGAGTGTCCATCTGCAACCAGTGACCGAAACCCAATGGCTGAGCTTTACTCTTTCTCCTATACTCAGTCACTTTCATAAATTGCTTCATTGCTGTGGGAGAAAATGTGGAAGATTGACTTGTGTTTCATTGAAAAATATTTCTTTAAAGAGATTCATAAACAAATATGTTGAATTCTGTGAAATGGCTTAGATAAAAAATTTGAATAAGAGACCACATGTCCTCTATAACAATTGGAATTACTTTTCTGCTCACTAGATCTAGAATTCTCACTTATGTATTTCAAACTGCATCTTAATAGGCTCCCCACCTATTTTATTCCTAGAGATCCTGTGATCAATTAGCTAGTATCTCTGTTTAGGGTAGTGTTCTGATTGTAAACTCTCTATGAAGTGTATTAGATAATTGGCCCTATTTTTTTGCTAAGAGATAAGCATCTCTATTACTCCAGGATGTGAGGATTCCACAACTCCCATTAAAATTTGGAAGCTCAGTTCCATAACAGCATCTCCTACCATCATCTCCAGCGTCCATAAGGACACTCACCACAGAGTTTCTAAGAAGGCTTAGAGAAAAATATTCCCCCAGCTTCCCTACAGTTAAAGCAAGCATTGGTTAAGCAGATTCCATGTAGTACATTCATTCCAACATTCTTTGAATTTTTGGATACCTTTCCTGCTCAGTATGTCCTGCAAATGTCTGCACCTCATTTCATGACTATAGTATGCTTGCCTTTAGTTCAACATCCTAGCATACTGTGAATGTTGATTTCCAGTGATTAAATCAACACAAATCATGTATGTTACATAATTTCATTAAGTTCAATAAACTCATCCTATATCAGTCTTACATGGCATGCTAGTTGGCCTAACAACCTTAGAACCCCTCTCATTCATGCTCTTCAGACTCACTGATACAGATTGGCAAGATTCTACAACTCTTTCAGTGGACAGCTGCTTCCAGACTGGTACTTGCACTTCTCCATTTTAAATTCCATTGGCGTCTAGATCTTCTTCCTATACATGGAGACCTCCATGGAGGTCTGTGAGGCAAGTGTGCCAGCTTATGTAGACAGGAGCTGCTTTCACGAATTAGAGAGTTTCAGGTGTATATGGGGATTCAGATTTCTTAGGTTTATCTATTTCTTCCCTAATGTTTCCATCCCATGACACAGCCTTCCATACTTTCACTACCATTTCATTTTCTTAGCATAGAGATCTGATAGAATAGCACATTCAATTAGTTGTACAATTCTACTGTGGTTATAATTAGGTCCTGGGCTTGATCCTATATCTATAGGAAATTTTTAAAATCCTTCAAAACTGACCTTTGACAATTTCCACCTGAACGCTGCAATTGGCATCCAAGACAATTAGTGTTTCCTTGTCTATATTTTGGCTCTCTAGGATGTTCGGAGGAGTTACTTCATGTCACAATCTTTCTAATCCCTATTCTCGCCACTGATCTAAATGCCACAGACCCTTGCTCACAAAACCTTACCTTCCATTGGCACTTCCTTGTGTTTCTTTACTGTTGATCGTCTTTGAAAATTTAAATGCCAACACTTACTCACTATCACCCCACCCTGCACGAAGGATAACATGTGCTAGTAAAATATGTAAACCACCAAATCCCAGAATCTTAATTTTAAAATTTCCTTCTTGGGAATACTCCTGGTACCAATTACTCTTTTA
Organism: Myotis nattereri; assembly: GCF_964212035.1. Lineage (NCBI taxonomy): Eukaryota > Metazoa > Chordata > Mammalia > Chiroptera > Vespertilionidae > Myotis > Myotis nattereri. The sequence continues at coordinate 157,276,216 of NC_138077.1, read as the reverse complement.
GACAGAAAACAGATGGCATACCCTAACAGGATAATTAAGAAAAGCTTCATGCAGGCACCATTTTTTAGTTGAAGTTCACCAACAAGGAATCATGAAGCACCCCCGTGCTAGCAGGCAGCGGTAAGCTGCTACCATCTTTAGACTGTAAGTGGTAGGAGAAAGCCATAGCTGTCGAAAATCTATCCAACAGGAACTCAGTCCCTGCCAGTCTTCAGCATGGCATCGACACCCAGGGAACCAAACATTATGACCTCTCCACAGCCCACTGCCTTCTACTGGTGCCTCTCCCTGGCACAGTGTCTATACTTATGAGGAATGATTTTTATTGATACTATATTCTGTGTGTTATATTAAAAGTAATAAATGTACCTCTGTTTACTATGTCACTTATTGTCAACATAATTTTTATGCTTTTGAGCAAAAGGAACTATAATTTGATTTTTCCATTGTTATAATTCTCCTCTTTAAATTAATTTTTAAAACATTAATCACTAATTTATTTTCATGGTTCAATCAATTTGAGACTATGTACAAAATTAAAAGAATATAATAATACATTCATAAATAAATTTTTAAAAATGCTCTCCCTTACCCTTCAAGCTTCTACTACATTTATTTCCTCCTTGTTAGGGGAACACAACATATAATTTTAATACTTTTTTCATAAACTTTCCTTCTATTATTCCCTAGACTCACTGGCATCTGGATTTTACCCTGAAGCTGCTCTTGTTAAGGTCAATAATGACACAAGATGTTAAATCCAATGGGTAAATTTTAGTCATTTTATTTGTCCCAATACTAATAGCTAACATGGTGGATTACTCACTCCTTCCTAAATAAATTATCTTAACTTGGATACCAGGATCCTACACATTGTTAAGTTTTCTAAATTTCCTATGTGATCCCTCCTTCTCTGTATCCTTTGCTACTTTCTCATATTCTCCAACCTCTTAATATGGAATTACCTGAGCTCAGTATTTTGTTCTCTTCTCTTCTCTGTCTTTATTTACTCCACTAGGGGCCCAGTGCACGAATTCGTGCACCTTGAAAGGAACTGTGGGCTGCGAGGTTGAGGTGGGCACAGGAGCAGGTCTCGGCCCATCCTCTGTGCCCAAGCCTGGCTCCTCCCAACACAGCCCCCTGTCTCCTGTCTGCCAGCAGTCCCACTCCTGCAGCCACCACTCCTATGTGTTAACGTCGCCAGCCCCCGCTCACACCTGCTGACAGCGTGGAGCAATTGGGGCCAGTGCCAGCAGCAGGTGCAAGAGAGGGTTGCTGGCCCGGATTGCCCCTCAGGAGAGAAAGAGGTGGAGAAGCCCTGAGGGGCTATCAGGGCTGGCAGCTGCCACTCGCACCCACTGAGAGCACTGAGCAATTGGGGCTGGTGCTGGGCGCCGGTAGTGGGTGCAAGCGGCAGCTCCGGCACTGGTAGTGGGTGCAGGCGCCGGCCACAGGTGCGAGCACCTGGTGGGACTATGGTGTGTGGGAGCAAAGAATTTTCAGAAACTACCAGAGGCTCCCCCTGATGACAATGACTGGTGCCCTGCCTTGGTCTGGCACCCCTACTCACCTGCCCTACCATCCCACCATTGCCAATGCCCACCATGTTCCATGCTCTGCCACCTGCTGCTGATGGCTGCCATGTTCCGTGTGCATCACCTGGTGGTCAGCACACATCATAGTGACCAGTTGTTCAGTTGTTTGGTTGTTCCACCATTCGGTCTATTTCTATTTGCATATTAGGGAGATATATATATAGATAGATAGATAGATAGATATATACATATATATGTGATTATATAGATAGATAGATAGATACATATATATGTGTATATATATATATATATATAGATAGGTTTATATATGTGTATATATATATATATGTATATATATAAACTAGAGGCTAGGTGCATAAAATTCGTTCATGGGTAGGTTCCCTAGGCCTGGCCAGTGATCAGAGCCAATCTATGGGACGACCAGCAGGGTGATCAAGGCCCCCACTCGCACCCGCCTTGGCCTGGCACTACACGTTTGCCAGCTGTGCCCCCCACTGTGGTCCTGCTCTCAGTGGGGCCCATTGGGGTCAGCAGCACCTCTGCTGCTGCCCGCTGCCAGCTCCACATCGCTGATGCCTGCCATGTTCCATGCTTCCCCCTGTGGTCAGTGCACATCTAACTTCCAGTCAGTCAAACTCTGGACTGTGGAAACAATTTGCGTATTAGCCTTTTATTATATAGGATTAGTGGTTTTATCTAGTCTAATGGCTTTAAATAGCATATGTTAATGTCTTCCAAAATTATAGCATCAATTCATACCTCTCTTCTATATTCTAAACTTGTTTATCAACTGCTTTCATGACACCTCTACTGGGATATTTCATGTCTTAATAATCTTTCCCCTAAATCTGCTCTACTTATAGCTGTCCCCAATTGAGTTAATGACAGCTTTCCAGTGTTCAGGTTAAAAAAACAGAAACACACACACACACACACACACACAAAAAAAAAAAAAAAAAAAAACACTATAAAGTTGTCCTAGATTCCTGTCTCTGTCTCACATCCACAAAACTGATACCTTTGGCTATCCTTTTCAAAATGTACCAGAATCCAAAATGTACCAATTATTGTAACTACGTTGTCTAGGCCACCATCATCTCTTACCTGGGTTACTACAAAGTTGTCTTTGTCTTTACCCATACTTTCCTAAAGTCTTTTATCAACAGAGAAGCCAGAATGCTATATTAAAATTCCTCCAATAGCTCCTCCTCTCATTAAGAGTAAAGACATATCATTTCTTAAAAGACCCTACATGAACTGGATCCTCATTAGCTTTTGACTTTATTGGATTCTACTCTACCCTTCACTCACTCATCTATAGCCAAACAGTGTTCTTGTTATTTCTAGAATATACAAATATGCTCTGCCTCAGGACATTAGCTGTAGTGTTCCCTCTTCCTGGAATACTCTCTCTCCAGACACATATTTGTTCACTCCCTCACTTCAGTCAAGTCCTGGTTCCAATCTTATCTTTCCAAGTAGACTTATCCTGACCACTCTATTTAATATTTCATCCTTCTCTACCTCTCACTCCTAACACTCTCAATTCACTTACTTTGTTCTTTTTTCTTTTTATTCCACAGTACTTACCATCTTCCATCATACCATACAATGCATGTTATCATTCTTTAATGTGTTTGCATTTACTTATGATGTTTATTGATTATTATCCATCTTCCTCTCCTAATAAGTAAATTCCATGAGGACTATTATGTTTGTCTGATTTGTTCACTGATGTACCCCAAGCATCTGGCACATAGTAGGTACTCAGTAAGTACAGAATGAATGAATGAATAACTATAAAATTTAGAGCTCAAGAACTCAAATACCAGTATGAATAACAGTAGATGTCAGCACTAGACATAGGTCCTCCCTTACCATCTTATGTATCATCATTGTGGACAATTTCATCTGCTTAAAGGCAGAACCTAGTAGGGCCAAGGAAAGTTCTCTAAATTCAAATCTCTCTTAAGACTTTCAGTTTAACTCTCAAAGATGTTGTGATGAAATTTTAAGCCTTAATTTATATTGTTTTCAGTAAAGTGCTTTTAGAGAGAGGGAAAAAACAACATAAGGGACAAAATTTGAGTGTGGTAAAGATGTCCTCAAGAACTAGACTTGAAGACATAAAATTCTTGTAAGTAGCTCATTTTTTTTGCTGTTGTTTTTTTATCACAAGTATTAGTGTAAAATTTTCTAAATGGGAGAGTTGGGTACAGTGATTCTCTCTAACGTCAATCCACAAAAGCTGCATTAAATCACAAATCCTAATAGAGAAGATTCAACTACTTACTAATGTAAAAAAAACTTTATGAAACTAAACTAAAAAACTCAGTAGATTGTGTTTGGAACCTGGATATATTTACATTATTCTGTCATCATTTCCTTTGCCAAATCCTTATAGAATAGCTTTTAGTATAAAGTTCAAGTTTACTGACATGTTTTACCAAACCTTTAACCTTGTCCTTGCCAACATTTCCAGACTTATCTTCTGTTTCCTTCTTCCTTGCACCTTTTGTTCCAGCCATAATAACATTAAAATAACAGATTTCCCCTTGCCTTCCTCGCCTTCAAGTACTGTTATCTATACTGCGGATGCTCTTGCCACCAATCTTTGTTTAGTGAACTCTTACACATCTTTTGGATCTTAACACAAAATAAACCTTTTTTAGAAAAGCCTTCTCTGACTCACAGATTAGGTAAGATCCCCTGTTAGACTCTCCTTTCTTTTATAACATTTTATACATTTTGGAAGTATATATTTATTTATGTGATTCTTTGCCTTAGTTTTTTTTTTCTCCCTCAAAACACTAGACACTAGGTTTTATGATCACATTAACCATATTTACTTTTGTTAAATTACTGTCTTCATTTCCCTAGCGTATACTAGGCCCATAATATAAATCAAAAGAAAGAATGAATAAATTTATTAATTAGATAATTGATTCCCACACCCCACCTCTTGACTATGTTAGGTTCCCCTATTATGATATCCACTTACTGTAGTTTTTTACTTTATGGCAATTGCCTCACTTCCCCACCCCCCTACACAGACACACACACACACACACACACACACACACACACACACACTCACACACACGCTAAGAACAACATGAAGAAGAAGGAAAACACATATGTGATCTTTCACTATGACATTGGTAAAGCCTATCATATTGCTTGGCATGTAATATATTCAGAGCAAGTAGATATTAAGTGAAAGTTTTTGTTTATGCCTTTCAACACTTCCCTCTTAGGACAGAAATATTTCTTACTATAAATCTGTTTCAGAAAATATTTTGGCCAGGTTATATTTCAGAGCTGATACAGTTCTGAAGGCTAGAGTCAGTGTCCAAATTCTGCCAAAATGAGTTTTATTAATGAATTAAATAAAGTTGACATAATGGAAAAGGGAAATTTAGTCTAAAATTCTATATTCTACATATCCTCAGTATCACTGAGTCTAAGAAGAAAGATCTAATTTGGGAAAGGCTATATTAACTAATTAAAATATAATGTAGCTTTTTCTGTAAGATCTGCTCTACCATCTCTTACTAGATTATATTTCTAAAATACAATTTGCAACAGGGTCAAGGGACAACAATCCTGTGAACTACTTGTAGGCCTTACATTATGTTAATGCTTGGTCCTCACCTGTGACTTTTTGTTACTCCCTAAATCTAATGATTTACTGAAGCCAGATCATACTAACTTGAGATTTTATAGTTTCAGGAATCTGTGAGCAAGTTGTTAAAACATTGGCGGTTTTAAAATTGACTATCACAAGAGTATTTATACTACAGAAATTGATGAATGCTACAAATGTAAGTTTTTGTCCCCAGAGAGCCACTTGTTAAATATTTACTAACATAACACTGCTAGGATTCCTCTTGACAATATCTTGATAATACTTTGAAATTACATTATGATGTCTATGCCACAAATTAAGCACCATATAAATTGACACTTGATGCATTATCTTTATCTTTGTATTCTCACCTACCTTCACAGTTTTGGGACACAATATATTTCAATAGGTATTTTAATATTAATGAAAAATATCTATTTTGGCTTATATAAGAATATATCCCTCAGATCATATCACAACAACCACAAATACTGTAGTTCTTAAATAATGATATGGCATCTAAATTTTGGTATAATTATTTTAAGACTTGAGAAGATAAATAAATATTTCAAGATATTAATAGATGCCTTAAAGTATCAATGATGATATACACTGAGTGGCCAGATTATTATGACCACCCCATCAGTATTTCATTGGGCCACCTTTTGCTTTCAATACTGTGGCAATTCTTCTTGGCATTGACTCCACGAGATGTTGAAAGGTGATGCGAGGAATCTGACACCATGACTGATGAATAGCACTGTCCAGTTCTGTGAGATTTGATGGTTGTGGAACCAGTTGCCTGATGGCTCTTTTAACTTCGTCCCACAAATACTCAATTGGATTGAGATCTGGTGATTGTGGGGCCACCTACGCAAGGTAAAGTCTCCCTCGTGTTCTCAAAACCACTCCTGCACAATATGAGTACCATGGCATGGCACATTGTCTTGTTGGAAGAAGCCATCTCCATTGTGATACGCCATCAACATGATAGGATGAACTTGATCAGCAACGATACTTAGGTATGTTGTGCTCTTCAGAGGTTGTTCCACACGAATTCAAGGGCCCAAATCATGCCAGGAAAACATGCCCCAAACCATAACACTGCCCCCACCAGCTTGAAGGGTTGCACTCATGCATGTGGGGTGCATGCTTTCATGCTGTTTCCGCCAAATTCTCACTCTGCCATCTGCATGATGCAATTGGAAACGTGATTCATCGGACCACATGACTTTTTTCCAGTGCTTGACTGTCCAATCCTTGTGTTCCTATGTGAATTGGAGATGTTTTATCTTGGTAACTGCAGATAGCAAAGGTGTTTGAACAGGCCTTCGGCTTCCATATCCCATACGATGCAGTGTACGGCTAATTTGCCTACAAACAGGTGGTCATAATAATCTGGCCACTCAGTGTACATCAAAAGGAAACGGTAAATAAAATTATGGGATATAAAGAATAATCTCACCTTGTAACAGGCACAGACTACTTAAGTATAGCATCTCTTTACAACACAATGAAGTTCTCCCCTGAAATTTTTAACAATTATAGATGCTATTTGAAAAGTGAAGTGCTTGAAATATGGAGAAGTCACAGAAACAAGTCTTCTTTGTTATCTTCTTTTATGCTCCCTGACACCATAGTCCTGAGAGGATATCAATGATTACTCAGAATTGTTCTCATTCTTAGATATTTTATTCTACTTTTCCATTTTCTTTAAATAGTTCTATTCTCTTGATGGGCAAGATAAGAATTAGTGAAAGAAACCATTATAATCCCTTTGTCCATTTTCTCCTGATCTGCTGTTATGTCTCTTTCAACCATGAACTAGTGTATTCACTGAATATTTAAATGTATCTTGGTTGAATAAACATATTAAGCCAAAGAATGAGATATTATAAGAAATATAAATGCAATCATTACACTCAATTATAACTAACTTTCTCCCTAGAGAAAGGGTATAAGACAAAGATGCAACTATCCTTACTTCTATTTAACACTTTGTTCTATCACTAGTCAGTGCAATAAGACATGGGGAAAGGAGATAGGAGTAGTGTAATTGTTAGATAAAATAAATGAAAATAGTAGTACCTAAAGAGAACATGATTTTTTACATTGAAAATTCAGAAGAATCCATGGACAAATTTTTAGAATTAATAAATGACTTTTGCAAGGAGATTGTGTACAGAGACAAACACAAATTGTATTTCTATGTATTAACAATGAAGGTAAAGTTTTTAAATGTTAATTACAGTAGCAGCAAAACATATCATATGTTGAAATAAATCTAACAAAATATGCCCAAAACTTTAGATTAAAACTCCAACAGAGTATGAGAAAAATTAGAGATAAATAAATGAGTATGTATACATGTCCACAGATTGGAAATTCAAAATTATAAAATGTCAATTATTCCCAACTTAATAGATAAACTTATTGCAGTTCCAAATAAAATGCCAACAAGAGTTTATTTATAAGTGTGTATATAAATGGACAATCATATTTTAATACCTATATGGAAATGAAAAATACCAAGACTAACTTGGCGATCTTTAAGAACTCAGACATAGCTGGAAAACTTGCTCCACTTATCAATAGCTAAGTTATAGTAACATGAAAAATATGCTATTGCTGCACTACAAAGTTTACCATCTTGCCTATCTAATAATAGAGAAACATGCTAGTTAACCATAACTTCTCTACCCTTCCCATTGGCTAATCAGTGAGATATGCAAATTAATCTCCAGCCAAGATGGCGGTTAACCGCCAACAAAGATGGTGGCTAATTTGCATACTGCAGGCAGGGCGGGACAGCGCCATCCCACCTGCCCCACTGCCATCCGGGTCTGCTATTTGCGACCTGGGTGGCAGGTGGCCCGTATGGGAACAGACCCAGGGCTGGCAGCAGAACCCTGGCTATTGGCCACCGGCTAAGTCCACAAACAGCCCTCCAGCGGGGATCCCTGGCCTACAGGTGCTAACGCACCGATCTGCCACTGGCCACGCCCACAAATGGCCCTCAGGGAGGAGATCCCAGGATGACAGGTGCTAATACACCAATCTGTCACTGGCCACACCCACAAACGGCCCTCCAGCGGGGATCCCCAGCCTACAGGTGCTAATGAACTGATTTGCCAAAACGCACACCTGGGCAGCCTTTGCCCTGCATGAACTATGCAGCCAGGAGAGGGGAGTGGGGTCGCTGGGAGCAGGGCGGGAACTTCCCGGGGTTGGCGTCAGGCAGCTCAGAGCAGAGTGCGAACTATCCCCACTGGTAGCTGCTTGCTCATTCACTTACTCGCTCACTCATTCACTCATTCACTCACTCATTATTCACTCACTCAGCAAACCCTCTCAGGTCCATGGCACCAGGCCAGGCACTGAAGTTGAAGCAAGATAAGACAGAGCTATGTCCTCAAGATGTTAGTAATTCAGTAGGGCGAAGCAGGCACATGAACGAGGCAGTTGTATGCACAGATGCAGTGTACTGGATTCTGTGAGGGCTGTAACTAACGCCGATTTTGTTCTCTTGATAAATTGGGGCCTCGGGAGCCAGGCTGCCCAAGCCTGTAGGCCTGTGCCTAGGCCAGGAGTGGCCGGGGTCCCAGAACATGACAGAGGGTGCAGGTCGGGCTAAGGAGTCTGTCCCCACTCCTCACCCTCACCCCCGAGTGCACAAATTTTTGTGCACCGGGCTACTAGTATATATATAAAAGCCCAGTGACCAGAACAACAGAACAACTGGAACAACTGGAACGACCAGTCTCTATGACTCGCACTGTGGTGGCTAACCGGCCCAATCAGGGCCCCATCGGGTCCCCCCAATGGCCCACAGCCCCTCCCCCTGGCCATCCCTGGCCCCAACTGGCCTCCACCCCATCAGGGGCGGGGCTGGCCAGTCTCTCACAAGCACCCCCCTGCCAGCCAGGCCTAATTGACCCCAATTAGGGCAGGCCAGCTAGACCCCACCCATGCATGAATTCATGCACTAGGCCTCTAGTATGAATAAAATAGAGAGTTAAAAAACAGATTCACCCATAAGTGCTCAACTAATTAATAACAAAGATGACACTGGTGCTTTAAGTTATGAAGAATCTTTTCAATGGTGATTCTGGGTCCATTATATAGAGAAAAAATGTATCTAGATCTCATCCCTAACCAAAATTCAATTAAGCAGATCTAATTGTGAAAGATAAAACTTTAAGAATAAAAAGAGAAAAAACTTTTTATAAAATAAATAAGCAAATATTCTCAAATGGGACCTAAAATGTACTAATCATAAAATTTTAAAAATGGATAACTTAGATGACCTTAAACTTAAGAATGTCTGTTTTTCAGAATTCACCTTTATAGCATGAAAACAAGTCCATATAATGAGAGAAGATATTCACTATATAAAACTGACAAAAGACTAGTTTCTAGAATATATAAAGTTTTCTAACAAATCAATAAGAAAAACATAGATTATCAAATAGACGGACAAAAATTTAAGAAGAAATTTCACAAGAGAAGATATCCAAAATACCAATAAATTTATGCAAAGATAATAATCTTCATTGTGTATCAGGACAATATAGATTAAAATCACAATGTGATACCAATAAAACACACACCAGAATAAAGTAAAAATGATAGAAAATGTAAAGTTTTAGGATATGGAGTACGTGGAACTCTCATAACCTGCTGGTGAGAGTACCGAACCATGCTGTAAACCTGCATAGCAGAATTTACCAAAGCTAAAAATGTGTATACCTGATGAATTCTACTCCTGAGTTTATACCTCATGCAGTGTGCATGTTTGCCAAAGATACGTATTAGAACATTCATAACAGCACTATCATAATTCCTCCAAACTGGCAATTACCCAAATTCCTATCATTGGGTAAAATGCATTACAGTCACAAAATGTAATGTCATAGCACAATAATAAGAATGGATAATTTCAAATACATAGAACAATATGGATAAATCTAGCACACATAATATTGAGCAAAAGAAATTGGAAAAGAATATATATATATATATATATATATATATATATATATATATATATAGCAAGATTCCATCAATATAAATAACAAAAACATAAAAACTAATCTATGCTGTTAGTAGTCAGAGTAGAGATTACTTTCACAGGGGTAGTGACTGGAAGGAAGGGGAAAGAAGATTTTGTAGGGTTGGTAATGATCTGGGGTATTTGTATTGTTTTTGAATTTTGTTTCAGAGCCAATTAGATGAGGTTATTTAGCTATAAAAATTCATCAAGCTGTACACTCATGATATCTGATCTTTTCTAAATATTAATTAAACTACAATCAAAAGTTTTTTTATAAGACTGAAGGTTATATTTTTTTCATCTCAGTATCCCTAATTTTCATTGTGTAACATATTTCTCTTTCATTCTATTGTATGTATTTTCTCTTGTAATAATAAAGTTTTGTGTTTATTAATAGAGAAAATTCCAATCCAAGCTCTGCTCCATATACACATCTTGCAATATATAAAATGAGGGAATTGTACAAGCTATTTAATTTTGAAATTTCCATTTCTGGAATAAAAACCAGAAGGTTCATATTTAAATAATTATTATTAGAACCAACCACGGCAAGAAAGTAGATCCAACATGTGTGCCCTAAATTATTCCTGTCATCAGTCTTTTCAACATAACCGGAATATATAATTTTTCATATTTATGATGGAAATGCACTCATTTGTCCAATTTTTCAGTCTTTAAAAATATTGTTACATATTTAAAGCAAATACCCATGTTGGAAAATGTTATGCCTATTTCTCTAATGAAAATTTCATACTGAATTTCTCAGAAAACCAAGTGGACCTTTTTTTAAAAGGAAGAAAATAAAAACCAATGCTCAAACACAGAGGTGATCTAAAAATAACCATATTTGCTGAATCATGAATATTGAGATTAGGATTTTTATAGTGATTTTGTTATTTAAAATTCCTTTAGGCTCATGTTCCCAAAGACTACAAATGTTCAGTGTTTTATATATTACAATCCCACTTTTATTATAAAGAAATTATTGTCCTGGTATCTAAACTAGGAACTTTAATATCAGATGAAAGGGAATCATTGAATACTTTCCACATTACATACATTTTATACACTTATACACTCATTCACATGTTCAGGCAGAAAATAAAGACAAAAAATAAAATAACACAGTTTTTCTAGTTATCTGGACATAATTATGTTATATCACTCACATTTCTAATTAATTTATGACTTATAATTACAAAATTTATTAAATTTCCACTACTGGATTTGGTATACAAAGATAGAAAAAAAGTTCAGTATACAGCACTAACAAAAATAAACGAAGCTGGTTAATTTTTAAGATCATTTATTTTATTGAATTCATCAGATACCTGATGCTAGATGACAATCAAATAACCCAAAATTGAAATTACAGGTATCTCCAAGGAGAAACTGAGTAGGAGTTATTTGCTTGCCTATAACAGATGTCAAATGCCATACAAGCTGGTAAGAAAAAATCAGCAGAAAATCTTTTAAAAATGGCAAAAGACTCTGTGAGAGTTAATGTGAGTATAGAAACTTTGGATGTTATAGACAAGAAAGTAATTCACACCCACTTGAAGGATTTTTTTTATATGGACTTCACTTGATACTCTCAAGAAAAATGGTTAGAGCACAAGAGTCTACAGAAAGTCAATTTATTATGCAACCATGGAGGAGGAGAAAAGCAGCTACTGTGGAAAAGATACAAATCCTCACTGGGATCCTTCTTAAGTGGAACAAAAAGCCTACAGCTGCTAAGGTTAGCGTAACAAACACTGTCACCCTTGAGCCATAGAGGAGAACCCATTACAGCTAAAGGAAGATAAGCAGAAAACATCAACAATGACTTGAACTTGGGGGAGAGACAGGAATACATCCTGAGCCGAGACAACAAGACTCCCTATTGCCAGAGAAAGGGTAGCATTGCTGAGAAGATTCTATCTATGAAACCAAGAGCATAGCACCTGCCTAAGACTGAGGCTGGACCAACAGCAGACATTCCCCTCACAACTCACCACCACCCACCTAGCAAGTGTTATAAAAAGAGCAATAGCAATCTAATCCTGGGAAAAACATCAACAGAAAGATATCTCTGGAGGTGTAATAGAAAGACCTAAAACTAAGGGAGGACTGCACAGTGGGAAAACTCTGGAAGATCATTCCTCAACCTAAACACAAGGTAACTCAGAGACATTTGTAGCTTGTGGTGCACTGAGGGTAGCTATTACAGCAACAGTTCAAACCTAGCTCAATTCCTGACTAGATTGACTCAACCTTTGACAGTAGAGACTTTGAAAAATGTGTGTGCATTCCCAAGCATAAATATTATGTACCTAATTTTCTACTATTCTCTATAAGATACCTGGATTTCATCTCCAAATTATAAGACACAGCGGACCTAGAAAAGCAATACATTGTTAAGAGACAAAGCAACCAAGAAAATCAGAGTCAATATAACATCAGACAGGAAATTAAAAACAAATATAATTAATAAGTTGAAAGCTATAGTGGAAATGATGAACAACATACATGATTAGACAGAAAACTATGTTAAAAAGAATATAGTGGAAATGCTAGAGATGAAATATGTTCTCCCATTCAGTGTGTTGTCTTTTCATTTTGTTGATGGTTTCCTTTGCTGTACAAAAATTGTTTAGTTTGATGTAGTCCTATTTGTTTATTTTTACTTTTGTTTCTCTTGTCCAAGGGGATATATCATAAAAAATATTGCTATGAGAAATGTCCAAGGTCTTATGCTTTCTTCAAGGATTTTTATGGTTTTGAGTCTAACATTTCTGTCTTTAATCCATTTTGAGTTTATTCTTCTGTATGGTATAAGTTATTGGTCTAATTTCATTTTTTGCACATTATCTGTTCAATTTTTATGACACCATTTATTGTAGAGACTGTCTTTATTCCATTGTATGTTTTTTCCTTCTTTGTCAAATATTAACTGACCGCAAAGGCATGAGTTCATTTCTAGGCTCCCTATTTGGTTCCATTGATCTATATGTTTGTTTTTATGACAGTATCATGCTGTTTTAATTACTTTGGTCTTGTAGTATAGTTTTATATAAGGTAGCACAATTCCTCCAACTTTGTTTTTCTTTATCAATATAGCTGTGGCAATTCTGGGTCTTCTGTGGTTTCATATAAACTTTTGGAATTTTTTTTTCTAGTTCTGTGAATTATGCCATTGGTATCTTGATAGAAATTACATTGAATTTATAGATTGCTTTGGGTAGTATGGACATTTTAATGATGCTAATACTTCCTATTCGTTCCATCCTCTTGAGTTTTTTGGAATAATATGAGGATAGGTGTTAATATTTGAATATTTGGTAATTCCAGTGGTAAAGCCATCCAGTCCAGGACTTTTGTTTATCAAGAGTTTCTTATTTTTTAATTACTGCTTCATTTTCATTAGTTGTAATCTGTTTGTCCAGATTCTCTGATTCTTCCTGGTTCAGTTTTGAAAGATTGTATGTTTCTAGGAATTTAATCATCTTTTTCAGATTGTCTAATTTGTTGGCATACAGTTATTCATAATATTTTTTATACTTTGTATTTTTGGTGTCAGTTGTTATATCTCCTCTTTCATTTCTAATTGTTATATCTTTATCTTAATGATGTTATAAAACTATATGCACTTGCCTAAAGTTGTATAATTCTACATTAAAATGGTTACTTGTATTGTGTCTAAATTGTACTTTACTTTTTTTAAAAATCGGGAAAATTTTATTTTATTTAACAAGCCATTCCCTAATGGCCCCTATTTAAATTAGCCTCCTCTAAAAAATAGCTCAATTAAATTAAATGTTCAGTAATGTGGCAGTACTAAATCAAACGTAGAACATTTTCACTTATCTCTACGCTGTGCAAGGCAATTACTTTCTAAGTAAAACGCTTGCAGGATTTTTCCCTCAATAAAACATGTTAAGTGAGATCAGTATGAATAAAATAAAGGAATATGTATTATATAGTAAAAATTTCAGGAATATATCATATAGTTTGATTATCTTACATAGCCAAATATGCCTTCTCACCACATATTTGCATTTATGTAACTGTTTTTCAGGAGCTATGGCAAAGCCAGTATTAGTAACTATGGCAATTAAAAGTGAATTAGCATCCAATGTCTGTAGCCTTTTGAAAAATTGCATAATGAAATTTGTGCATTTATCTGAACCACAATTTGTATCAGAATGTATCATTATAGATAACATAGAAACACAAAGGGAAAAAGACTCTCTTTTTTTTATAAAAACAGATTTTATAAATAAAAGTTGTATTTCAGTTACAGAAGACATTACTTATCATAACTATGGCTATTGGATGATAAGTAAAAAGAGATGAAAGATGAAAGTGTTAACAAGAAGATGCAATAAAGAATTTTAGAACCATGAGTATTTCCAAACCCCTCAAAGAGGTATAGAAAGATAGAAGCCTTGAAATATAAGCTTTCATTATTAAAAACCACTGGGAGCCATGGGAAGAAGACACACACGTCTGAGTTAATAGCCCTTTGGGAGCTAACATATTTATATTAAGATTACATACATCTTTTTGGTTCCTCTACCTGAGTCTCCAGTATGTAAAAAATCTGTACTGTAGCTATCTTCTTCATCAACTATTCAAAACACATTTTTATTGTCACAAATTCACCAGATAATTGGTCTTTCTGCCTTAATTAATTTAAAATACATGTAATTTCAAAATTAAAGGACAATAGACTCAATTTTCTAATGACAGGAAAGTGCAATTTTCAGAGGTGGAGTTGATGAGTTTTGACTAGACTAATGAGCTATTAAGGTCCTTTAAATAATCCATTAGTTGCTAACGGTTTTAGGGACATCTGCTGATGACACTGAAGTTGATCAATTTTAGGTGCAAATTTACTGTTGGGAAATTCAACACTAAATAACTCAAAAATTTAAATGAGGTTAATGTTGGCATGTCTACTATTTTTATAGAGCACACCTTTGATTTTTCTTTGTCAGTCTCAATGACAGAAGTACAAAAAATGGACAAGGAGAGAACAAAATAAGGAGAAGTTAGTAATTTTTTATATTTTAAATTGAAGCTCTGATTTTGAAAATTTTAACACAAAAGTTAATTTGATAATACTTTTCTGCGAATTTAGACTGCTTGTATATAAAATTAACATTTTTATAATATAAAGTTTACTACCTAAAGGGGAAATTACAAAAATGTCCTCCTTCCAAATTTAATCATACATGTAAAACTAATATATGCTTTTATTTTTCTAAAGGTTACTCATTTGAACTCTGAATAACTATCCCACAGTGCTGAAGACATTCAGCCTTACTCAATTTTAATGTGTCTATCCTCTGATGAAGGCAAGGTACTTGGACCATATCCAATGCCAACATTCCAAGGCTCAATTTCTTTAGCTCTAACATAAGTAATAAAAAAATTACCAGAATGACTGTGCTATCACTCTGTTGTGGTACTGAATAGGATAATGTATGTAAATCACTTAGCATGCTGCCAAGCATACTGTAATGAAATTTAGCTGTTTGGCAGCTACATATATGTTCATCAGCATTAGCTCTACTTAGAATATATGACACAGATTACTGCGAAACAAAAGAAATAAAAAAACCCAAAACACACCAAGGAAGTCTATTTTATACTGAATGATTTAGTTCCTCATGGGTCTTTATACAATACCTATAATGGCAAAATAATTATGCACTGTAAAGTAATAAATGGAATGAGTCATGATATAACTAGAAACACCCAAAACTGGCTGTGTGCATACATGTTTAATGTGTGTGTGTGAAGTGTTAATGGAATATTCTTGTAGGAATTCCAAGCTAAAATTCAAAATAATGATAGGATCCAGATTGGAGTTTAGACATAGAAACAATATTTGAAAAATGTAGAAGAAAGAGAGGTTTTCTTTTTTCTTGTTTTCGCTATCTTTGAGGTTGTGGGCTTGGTGAACATCCACAAAACAGATTTCAGAAGGACAAAAGGAATGTAGGTGGACAACATAGAAAATAAAAGAGATAATAAGTATAGATTAAATCAAGTGTCAAAGGCATCCTCGGTGTCCCATCCCATGTGATTTTAAAACAAACAAACTGGTTGCTTGGGGAGCAGAGAATCCTTTTCCTTCAGTGTTGTAAGCTCTAGAGCAGGGGTGGGCAAACTTTTTGACTCGAGGGCCACATAGGGTTCTTAAACTGGACCGGAGGAGGGCTGGAACAAAAGCATGGATGGAGTGTTTGTGTGAACTAATATAAATTCAAAGTAAACATCATTACATAAAAGGGTACGGTCTTTTTTTTTTTAGTTTTATTCATTTCAAACGGGCTGTTGAAATGAATAAAACTATTGAAAAAAAGACCATACCCTTTTATGTAATGATGTTTACTTTGAATTTATATTAGTTCACACAAACACTCCATCCATGCTTTTGTTCCGGCCCTCTGGTCCAGTTTAAAAACCCATTGTGGCCCTCAAGTCAAAAAGTTTGCCCACCCCTGGTCTAGACTAACAAACAGATTTATTTTATCAGAAACATTGATTGAGACTCTCCTTATATTAGGCTAATAATAATATAGTAATAATAACCAGGTGATAGTAATAGCTTAATTGCTCCTCAGAGATCATGTTTTCTGGGATTAGTGGGATGTAGAACTTTCAGGGTATAATTCTTTTCCAGCAATTCAAATCTCTTAAAGTAAATTCAGTGAACAGGCTTCTGAGAAGCTATTCCATTAGAAAAAACAGTAGTACTGTCACCACACAGAGAGATGGTTGGGGTTTGATGGACCTTTTCATGTCCCCATCTCCACCATACAAGGAAGAAGCATCCTCTACAACTCCATAACCCAGCCCTGTACATGCTGCTCTGCTTGAGGCTACACCAAGACACATGCTCATTTCCTGAAGAAAGCCCTAACTACAGAAAGCAACACAATACTTTTAAGTATCTCCTAAATTTGGTAGATTAAATGGCCACTCAGCAGGCTCCCTAAAGAAGATATTATGGAAATTAGAATGCCCTTTAAAAATCAGATAAATCCCTACTAGAGCTATGTTCCATCCCCTAAGCCATTTGCCTCACTATGCAAAAAAATAAAAATGCTTATGGGTAATGCCCCTTGCACTGGGAATATCCACAGCAAGAATGGCTTTTAGAGTTGATTAAATGCTAAAGTGAAGCTTTTTGATAACCATGAGAGCTGACTATTGTAAGTGTACTCCAGTGTCATGAATATTACCGCTAATACATGATAAGATTTTTTAAAGGACATAATAAAGTGTAATAAAGAGTAGATCACTTCCTTCCCTTTTGAGGTTTGGAAAGAGCTATCATCTTTTCCTTTGGTCTTTACAATGATGGCAAAAGGGAAGTCCTTTTAAAGTGAGTGACTTGGCCAGGGAAGTTATATAATGAGATTAATAGCTTAAATAAATGGACTGTGCAATAGGTCATGATGAGATTAAAGATATTTTAATATCAAAAAGGGCTTTGTGGCTCGCTGGGAAGAATACAATTGAACATTTGAGGGCTGAGATTGACAGAAACTTTTGTTGATTAATAATGGTGGGTGCATCTTCTGAACACTGCTTAGCTTGAAAGATTGTGAGAACAGCACTTTCTTGTATTAAAATAAAAATGCAATATCTATGAGGAGAACGTACTACGGCGAACCTATGACGACACGCGTGTCAGAGGTGACACGCAAACTCATTTTTTTGGTTGATTTGTCTTTGTTAAATGGCATTTAAATATATAAAATAAATATCAAAAATATAAATCTTTGTTTTACTATGGTTGCAAATATCAAAAAATTTCTATATGTGACACGGCACCAGAGTTAAGTTAGGGTTTTTCAAAATGCTGACACACCAAGCTCAAAAGGTTCACCATCACTGTACTATAGTGAAGTGAATTATTGCACTTTGATCCAAGGTATCAAATACTATTTCTGATATTTAGTTATTTAAAATCAAATGTATGTATTAAAAAGTGAATTTTACATATTTGAACAAATGTTTATTGAAAGGATAGTGGATTCCTAATGGTCATGAATTCTTTCTTTTTTTTACATTTGAGGACTGGGTATTATCTAATCTAAAATAAATTATGTAATTTTTATTAATGAGATAAACACCTTATTTCATATTTATATTAACAACATTGATAATTATTATCTATGTTATTGAACATTTTCCAAGCATTGCACTAATATTTTAATAGTGTGGTTTCATTAAAATCTTACAACAATGCAATAATGTTTATTAGTAAGAAGTACAAGAACTAAGACTGAAAAATATCAAAGTCCAAGAGGTATGATATAGAAATGTAACATACGTTAACTAGAAATGTAATATATCATATATAAGATATATAAATGTAATACATATTTTATATATAATTCCCAAATTTAAAAAGGGAGAAAGCACTTATCTCTAAAACGCTGCAGTAGTACTTAAGTTTTTGGTAACCCAGTGTCCATGCACCCTCTTAAATAACAGCACCCTTTTCTAGTGGCGATTACTCACTCATTTCCTGTAGTATTGAAGGTGACTAAAATATAGTCAGATCTGCCTGCCCACCACCCCAGAGGAACTCAGGCAAGGAGTTCCCTCTTCCAGAGTTTAGAAGTTGACCTACACAAAATAGGGCAAGCAAATACAGGTGGAAGTATTCCTAATGGTGCAGCAGCAGCCGTCTTAGGAGAGGTTTTCATTTGCTTCAGGATCCTCACTGAGCTTCTGCTTCTGGGTCTTCTCACCTGAGCCCCCTTGATCCTGGCTCACCTGCAAGATTTGTCTCCCAAGTTGCGGTCAATTTATTTTAAGTCCTAAATATTCTTTCATTAAATTTTCTTTTGCTAAGTCAAATTAATCAAGATGATCTTAAACATACCAAGGCAAATACAAATGCACAATTACTTCACCCTAGAATCAGTGATGGCGAACCTTTTGAGCTCAGCATGTCAGCATTTTGAAAAACCCTAACTTAACTCTGGTGCCGTGTCACATATAGAAAAATTTTTTGATATTTGCAACCATAGTAAAACAAAGATTTATATTTTTGATATTATTTTATATATTTAAATGTAATTTAACAAAGAAAAGTCAACCAAAAAATGAGTTTGCGTGCCACCTCTGACACGCATGTCATAGGTTCACCATCACAGCCCTAGATAAAGCTCTTGATAATATGTTTGATTTTCCCTATTTTGAAAAGATGTTCAACAAGAGCTATTTTGACAGTAACAATGATATTGAAAATAATTATATATAGTATGTCACCCAAAAATGTATACACACTTCAACAGCTGATAACTCACTTCATTTTCACACCTTTTCAAGTTTAACTGATTTGAAATAATGGGTGAAGCCAGACTAAGCTTTGAACAAAGAAAATTTATCCTAAAGTGCCACTAGACTTTTTTTATGGGGATATATAAAAGATAAAGTTTACCGGTACAAAACCAGCAACAGTTGACGAATTGAGGGCGCACAAAATGATTCTTGATGTCTGTGATTCTTCTGCTTTGCATTATCAGCAGTGACTGTACCAGAATGATCATCATTTTGAAAACTGTAGATTATTTTTTGTAGATTCTTTTAAACTTTAAAAATGAACTGTATGTTAATAAACATTGACTTTATAATCATGCAAATTGTGTATACATTTTTTAGGACACCCTGTGTATTGAAGGCTCATTTAAATAACTCAATTTCACAAGAATCATAAGGGGCCAATAATAATTGCATCTCCTTTTCAGAAATTGAGAAACTGTGGTAGGAAATTTGCTGACTGGATTAGATTTTAGAGAGAGATCCCATCACCCAAGACTGAAGCTTTTGGGGAACTGGAAGCACTCACAGACAAGAGATGCAAAAAATGGGGTAGAATAGGGAAGGTGGGAGAGTATTCCTGAAATAATAAAATAACCATGTTTCTGGGAACACAAGTCACGTAGAGCAGCGAGATAAGTATTTGAGAGTCTGAGGAAAGAGCAAACTTAATCATGACTAAAGAAGCTGGATCACTGTAGTGAAGACATATAGGTCTGATCTAACTCTGCAAAGATCAATACAAAAAAATTACATTCTACCCAAAATGACTTAGAAAACAATAACAGAAAAGGAGCTGAATAAGTAATTGTAGCTTTTAAAAAACCAGCAAATCAATAATTCCCAAATCTTCAATTCAAGCTTTAATTTCTGCTTTCTCAGAACCTCTACTTACCACATGGATGTAACTATGTCCATGTTAGAAACATTAGATATCTTAGAAATAATTTATCCACAGGAAGTTTTCTGTATACTCTACTATGCTCAACACCAAGTCTTTTTTTTCCAAATTCTCCCCAGCCTTTTTTTTTTTCTTTATTGATTAAGGTATTACATATGTGTCCTTATCACCCCAGTACCCTCCCCACCCCCTGGCACATGCCCTCACCCTCCCTGGTGAGTGCCCATTGGTTAGGCTTATATGCATGCATACAAGTCCTTTGGTTGATCTCTCCCCTTTCCCCACCCTCTTGCCTTCCCTCTGAGGTTTGATGGTCTGATAGATGATTCTCTTTCTCTGGATCTGTTTTTGTTCATCAGTTTATGTTCATTATATTCCACAAATGAGTAAGATCATGTGATATTTCTCTTTCTCCAACTTACTTATTTCGCTTAGCATAATGCTTTCCAGGTCCATCCATGATGTTGCAAATGGTAGGAGTTCCTTCTTTTTTACAGCAGTGTAGTATTCCATTGTGTAGATGTACCACAGGTTTTTAATCCACTCATCTGCTCATGAGGGACAATCATCTGTCTGATTGCTTTAAAATTACTTTAAATTTCTTGGTGTGTTTTTTATTTTAAAGTTCAGCAAACTCTGTTGACTTTGGCATCTGAGACATATCTAGATCCTTCTACTTCTTCTCCATATGCCAACTATATATACCTCAGATGATCTCTTTGCCTGAACCGCAGCCTTTGAACTGAACTGAACTTCTATCCTTTCCCTATATAACCAATTCCCACATGAGAACAAGAGGGATTCTTTTTTTTTTTTTAAATCGTAAATCAGGTCAAGTCAGTCCCCTGTTTAAAATCCTCCAGAAAGTATCTAGAATAAATCACAACCTTCTTACACATTTAAGAAGTCCGTTCCTGGCCTCAACCTTCTTACACATTTAAGAAGTCCGTTCCTGGCCTCCCTGCACCTTGTCAATTTCATCACATATTACTCTGCATTTCTACTCTGGTCCTGACAAATTGGCTGTCCTTTGGTTCCTGGAAAGTGGCAAGCTCATTCTCTTTTTAGAGATATATATGAGTGGGAAACATGTTGAGATTTACAGCTTAGCTTCAAAATCATATCCTCAGTGAAGTCTACTCTGGATCTTTTAGTAGCTACTCACAAGCATATCAATACAATTCTTTCCATAACACATACATCTACATGACATTTTGACTGTTTTTTAAATTTATCTTTATTATTGAAAGCATTACAGATGTCCCTCTTTTTCCCTCATTGACCATCTCCAGCCTGTGCCCGCCCCCATTATTGTCTGTGTCCATGGGTTATTTATGCATATAAATACTTTTGTTAACCACCCCCCCACACACACACACACACTGCCAACAACCCTCTGAGATTCGACAGTATGTTTCATGCTTCCATGTCTCTAGATCTATTTTGTTCATTAGATTCCACATATGGTGAGATCATGTGATACTTGTCTTTCTCTGACTGGCTAATTTTGCTTAGCATAATACTACCCAGGCCCCTCCATACTGTCTCAAAGGGTAAAGATACTTCTTTTTTTTTTTAACAGCTATATAGCAATGTATCACAGCATTTTTATGCACTTCTCTACTGATGGGCACTTGGACTATTTCCAGATCTTAAGTATTATAAATAGCACTGCTATGAACATGGGAATGCATATATTCTTTCTGACTGGTGCTTCTTGATTCTTAGGATATAGTCCTAGAAGTGGAATCATTGGATCAAATGGCAGTTCAACATTTAACTTTTTGAGGAACTTCCATACTGTTTTCCATAGTGGCTGCACCAGTCTGCATTCCCAACAGCAGTGTACTAGGGTTCCCTTTTCTCCACATCCTCACCAGCACTTGTCATTTGTTGATTTGTTGATGGTAGCCATTCTGACAGGTGTGAGGTGATGCCTCATTATCGTTTTAATTTGCATCTCTCTGATGATTAGTAACTTTGAGCATTTTTCACATGTCTCTTGGCCATCTGTATGTTTATTTTTATTATTCACTGAATAGTCTTTCAGGATACGAGCTACATTAGACAGCCTGGTTTATGCTGTTTACCATTTTATCCCAGCACCTAGTATATTTCCTGGCACATGGCTAGTACTCAGTGAATATTTGTCTAGTCAGTGGATAAATGAAGAAAAAGGAAAGATTAAACAACAACTCATATTTATTAAGTAATAGCAGTGATTAAGTAATGAAATAACTCTGGGTGACAAAAGTGCAAGGCAATGTCTATACTCAATTATTGTCAGAGATCATCTGAGGTACATAGGGGCTATGATTAATATTGTATTATCAATGAACATTTAGGAGTTTTCACCCAAAACTTTATGACTATTTCCTGATAATAAAAAATTGCTATTTTTTTCAGATGTAAATTTTTTCAGATACATAGTGAGTAGGGTAAATTTAAGTTATCCATTTAGCAGAGGAAAGTGCTATTCTCCCATTCTTGGCAAATGGAGGCTTTTAGTACACAAAGCAAAACAACTTCCTAAAATAAGCACACCACTTACTTGTGGAAGAGCATGGGTGGTCTTGCTACAGGGAATTAAAATCTGTGTGCAAGCAAGCCTTTGGTTTTGGTCTTTCCTTTGGCTGATTTCCAGGGGTGAGAGGGAAATCACAAAAAGCCAAGAGGTTTGCTTTCTGGCCCCTGACCCTGAGGCATGTTTCTAGGGACTCAAACATTAGCCTCAAAACTGATTTTCAAGCTTCTGCTTCTGATATGTGAGGCCCTATTATTGCTTCATATAGAGCAGTGGTTCTCAACCTTCCTAATGCTGCGACCCTTTAATCTAGTTCCTCATGTTGTGGTGACCCCCAATTTCATTGTTACAAATTGAACATAATTAAAGCATAGTGATTAATCACAAAAACAATATGTAATTATATATGTGTTTTCCGATGGTCTTACGCGACCCCTGTGAAAGGGTCGTTCAACCCCCAAAGGGGTCGCGACCCACAGGTTGAGAAATGCTGATATAGATGTTAGGTTTGTATTTACTATCAGTACTTTTTTTTGCTTTTCCTTTTTTCTTCTGTAGCTTTTTTCTCTTTTCACCCAATTTTTTTATATTCTTTTTTATTATTTTAGCTCCTTTCTAGCATTATGTCCTTTTAATATATAGTCATTGTTTTTTTTTCTTTTTCTTTACTTGACTGCTTTATCTATTTCACTGTATCTAAAAATGGTTTGCTATCTCCTGTCTTGGTAACATATTATTCCTTCTGTCTTTTCTTTCTATATATATATATTGTTTTACCTAATTATCTTCCTAAATTTTTTACCAAGTCTTATCTTATGGTGTTTAGTTTTACCTTTGGTTGTTTTATAGTCTCTCATTCTTAACTGTTTTATTTTATATTACAATTTATACTACTTACTTTTGCTCTTTTAAATATTTTATATTTATGCTATATTTAGTCAATTTTAGCTTATACTTATGTATTTTGATTTAATTTGATTTATTTTAATTACTCAAATATCTTTCAATATGAGAAGTTACAAATATGCTGTTCAGTTAAGAAGATTACCTGCTCTCAGCAAAGCCACTAAGTGTTTTTTTTTTTTCTTCCTTAAACTTTAATGGGTCCTCCTGGCTACATGAAATTGTATCTCTATTAACAAAACTGAATATCTGATGGTAAATCATTAAGTTGAGTAATAATAAGCCAGAATTTTGCAAAGTAAGTCCATTGCCAGTATTAACACTGATGATGTGGTATAAAGTGATATATTCACATTATAAACAAGTTATTTTCCCTCAGAAGTATCCAGGGACTGGGGACAGAGGCTCATTGTTAACAATGCAATTTCCTGGGCATCCCCCGATAATGCTCTATCAGAATACTTGGAATGTAGGCCTGAAACTTTCCTGTAATGAGCTACCTGGAGTGAATTTTAAGCACACTCAATTTGACAATGAGTGTCTTAAATTATTCAGCCTCTTTATGTATAACTAACTATATGAAATCTAGAATTTCTATCCTAAATAACCATCGGGCTCTGAGTAAATTATTTAAACAGAACAATAAAAATATATTTGGAAAGTAACTACAGATTGAATTACACATTAAAGAATTAAGCAGTTCCTTTAAGGTCCCAACACCACCTGAAAAGAAGGCAGGAAAGAGGGTCTTCAGGTACTGCCCTGAAGCCTGCTTCATACCAACTTGTATTCAGTCACTATTGCCTAACTGCTTCACTTCAGTTCCAGGAAGTGCCAGGTCCCCTGATAACCCCTCTGTAGATTTTTAGTTACACATAATGCTAACAATATCACTTCTGTCAAGTTTATCTTGTATTATAAGGATGCACTTGTTCATACATCATCCCCTGATGTAGACTGTGGGCTGCTCAATGGAAATGTTTATGTCTTTGTTCTTACAGCCTGTATTAGTAACAGTGCCTAGGACTGAGTAGATAGATGCTCAAAGAAAAATTTTTGAATGAATAAAGTACTATTTATTTGAACAGATATATTTTTGTGCAGATCTTGACTTGGATTTCCCATATGATGAAAATAGTATGCAATTTAAAAATTTCTCTCTAAATGTAAAAGCTATTCAAGATACAGCCTCAAATGTATACCCTTTTTGCCTTTACATTCTCATGAGGTAGGTGAAATAATTAATTCTAGGGAATCAGAAATGGTAATATAGAAACTATATTTAAAGGCAATCTGGATAGTTTCCCAGTGGATCATCCTTGTGAAATTTTAAGTTATTGTTCAAAACATAGGTGGAACATACTTCCCCTTCCCAGTGAGGTCAAGCTTGATTATGAGGCTTTTGCCAATGTAATTTGAGTGGACATGACACATGTAGAAGCCTTAAATATTCATGTGTAGTTCTGTTTCTGTTTCTGTTCCAGTGCTTTACTTTGAAAATAATACGCCTGAGGTAGGTGTGGCACCTTTTGCTTAGGTTTCAGAACAAGTAAAAATGGAAGAATTGATCTGAACCACAGCTTGCACCCAAGTCTAGCCAACACCCAGCCTGAAGCAGAGCTGCCCAGCCAAGCTCCATGTAGATCAGTTATCTGTCAACCTACAGACTCCAGCCAAGGAGAATATATCCTTGTTGCAAGAACTGAGTTTAGGGGTGATTTGTTAGCAACATGTTGTGGCAATAGTATTTTCATACAATTTCTCTAGGGCAAATTGACTAAATACAAAAAGAAATATGTTGATATATGTACTTAGAGTCATGACATAATTGTTGAAAGCTAATAATTTGTTCTCTAATTTAAGCACAAGGTATTTTCAACCTTGGATAATAATCCTGGCTTCTCTAATCTCCATCTTTTAAAATCTGTTTATTATCACTTTGTTTACTAGAGGAATTATTAATTGGGTATCGGGATAGAAAATTGGTTAAAAGTAATCAATAAATGTTACTTAGATTTTAGCTTTTCTTTGTGTATCAATCCAGATTCCTACATCCAGCAAAGTCCATTCTTCTGCACGAAGCTTTCCCACAAGGGACTTCACTGAAATTATGATAGCACTTTTGAAAGTAGTTTACATTTAACATTTAATCATATACTCCTTTGTATTATTTTCTAGAGGTTCCACAGGTAAATTTTATTTCTCTAATGACATTGCCAAGTTTTGAAGTCACCTTCTAATTCCATTATGTCTTTCTGTTGTGCCTTAAACAATCTTAAACACAAAGGAGACATTTCATAAACAGAGTGACTATATGCCATGATTTTCCTGATACATTCTCTTTTACAGTATTTTGTTCCAGAA
Organism: Myotis nattereri; assembly: GCF_964212035.1. Taxonomy (NCBI): domain Eukaryota; kingdom Metazoa; phylum Chordata; class Mammalia; order Chiroptera; family Vespertilionidae; genus Myotis; species Myotis nattereri. Next base: position 157,249,954 of record NC_138077.1, on the reverse strand, counting down.
TACATTAATAGTCCTATTTATTCTTAAATTATTCCAGCCTGGACAATGAATTATCTGGTCAATCTATTAATAAATAGCTATTGAATGACAAAATTGTTCCTTTTATAAAGTTATGTGTGTACTGTCTACCATCAAAATAGAATTGAATTTGTAGACATAAGGCAATAAGTGTTAATGTAAATGTGTCATCTTTACATGAGTTCTTACATTTGGCCTAATAATTGAAGAAACATGGTAGCTAAATATCTATTTGTCTTCTGTAGTTTAAAGGACGGTGTCTGATCTATATTCATGTCTGTATTTGCTCATAATTTGATATGCTGATATTCTCAATCTTTGTTTGTAAAACAGGAACTCGTAGCATATTTCAATTCTATTTATAATTTATTTGTATTTCAAGGGCATCAGCCCAAAGTAGAGTGAGTTCAGCAAAGTATACAAAAAAATGCTTCTGGTTACGCATTTATCAATGCCTTTGGAGTCAAACAAGTCAATGAAAAGTGCTGTTAGCAGAGCTGTATTAAAACTGAAAGAAAATCAGACAATAAAACCCAAACTTCTGATTTCCTTGTCTAGAATTCATAGCATTTGTGAACTCAGTGATCATTGACCTAAGATTATGTGTTTTAATGGGCTATGGAATATAGCAAGCAAAGACTTTGAAGTCATAAAGAATTGAGTTTAAAAGCCACTTTTGCTATTTACTAATTAGGTGACCTTGAAAATCTCTGACAATGTCATTTTATTTGGAAAGTGGAGAAGTTTATATCATATATATAATTCAAAAAAAAACAACAGTGCTTGGCACAAATGATTGTTCAAAATGTTATTATTTATATGATTAACACTTTTCTCAATGACTAAATCTCATCCCTTATTTCTAAGAATTGTTGGAAGTTTGTATATTTATTTTAGGTGTTTCTCTGGTGATTTTTTAAATTCCAGATTTCCACTTTCCAAAAGGCTACTTTATTGACAATATAACTGTTTTGTGTGTGTGTGTGTGTGTGTGTGTGTTTTCTCCAGCGTACTTCTTCCTTCATCAGGAAAAATTGACCTGGTCTGAGTGGTTTGCGGTTTTAGAAGTCTGAGTGGGTAAATGGGAAATGCAGCAAGGGAGGGGCCAAGGCCCTCTGTTATGGCTAGCTCTGGCCTGGAATGCACATCATATCTTGCTTTTTATGTGCTGCTCTTGCTACCATTGCTGGAGGGGAACAATGTAACTGTAGATCAGGATAGTCTATGTCAGACTGTCTGAGAGGAACTGAGCTCTTAGTTATGTAACCTGATGCGCTAGTGAATCCTGGAAAAATCACAGCAGGACTGCTGCATACATAACAGGCAGAATAGCCCTACCACGCTGTCTTTGACCAGCAACAAGGCTACTTCAGGGTGTTTTGACAGATCAATATGAAGTCACTTATAAACTAGTTCTTCCAATTCAAGATAAAGGCAAATGGCTAAGATCTTTACAATTGTAAAAGAAGACAGATGTGCCTTAATTTCTTCTTCCTTCGTCTAACAGGAAATGTGATGCATAAGCAATCATACTGTCATAATGCTTGAGCAGTGATTTGTTCTTTCTGCAATCTGTGATGGGCTTTTATTTAAAACAATTGGGGGGATGTTCCTACGTCAAATGAAAAGTAGTAAGAAATACGTGACATAAAGCAGCCCACAGATAAATTTTATTTTTGTCAAAATGGTTTTGATGTGAAGTAATTCTAGTTTAAGTACATATGCCCAGAGTTTATATATTAAAAAAAAAATCAGTAATTTATTATGTAATTTACTCTTTCTCTAGCTTTGGTTGTTTACTCTGGATTTATAACAAGGGTGAGACTTATGAATATCTGACATTAATTTGATTGTGCTGAAAAATGTGTGAGGTTAACCATATTAAAGATCCAGCAATAAGCTATCACCAGAAAACCATTATGAAGTGTCATGGGGGGAAATGATGCAGAGGACATCTTTCATCACAAAATAGCTAAAGAAAAAGGAAATAGTCAATATTCAAACTTTAAGTCAAATGTTATTACAGGGCTAATGAAATATACACATTGAATACTTTTGTAGACAAGGCAAAGTTTTGTGAATGATTCTAAAATATCCTTAAGAAGCACAGCTTACTCTTACACCGTTATTAAATACTTAAATTTCTTCATAAATCTTAAGGACATCAGTTGTCAAGATGTCTGTGCTCTATGGGTTTTCAGTTTTGTTCCCTTTAAAAGCTAGTAAAGAAGATATGAACTATGAGAATTGTTAAAGCAACCAAAAATGTCTCTCTGTGTTTTCTTTTGAAGGGAAAGGTAATTTGTTAAGAAACCTCCTTGACAGGATGATGGAACATACTTCATTTGTTTTTTTGTGTGTGTTTTTTTTCCCCCCATCCCATAGAGCCATGAGAATCAAACAAAAGCTAGGCTTACTGTAACACACTGACTGACAATTAGATTTAAAAACCCCAGGAAATCTGATCTCATAATGGTATGTAATGGGATTCTGAAATGAAGTCTCCTGCTCTCAGGTATCATCAGGTAGTGAAATTAAAAGAAAAGCACAGAAACTCAATTATTGCTGGAATCAGCTTGCTAAGTTGGTTGCTGTCACAACCAGAAGATTCCTGAACTCCATGGCGATATTGCATATTTTGGGTTTCCAGTACCCTTAGAGAATATTATGCCTCATGAAATGAATAAATATGAACCAAAACTTAGCATCCTTTACACATGAGAATATTTTGAGATTATTTTCTATACATTTCTCTCACAAAACATGGTAATTTAATTAAGATATTTAGCCAATGAAATTTTATTCAATAGTAAATACCTCGAATGTAAGGATTTAATAATTGCACTGCTATATAATAATTCATATTTTAAAAATATTTATGAAGTGCCTTACTTTCATATATCATATCATGTTGCACTGAAAGAGACAATACCTGGATATTGATCAAACTGAAATCAATCATTGGAAGTGAAACTTAAACATTCAATCATACAGGAATGTAAATGTAAATAATAAAAAACATAGCCTATTTTACCATTAAACTTAACATTCAGACAGCAATAGATATTGATGTTTGACTTTTTTTTTTAAATATAATTTATTGATTTTTTACAGAGAGGAAGGGAGAGAGATAGACAGAGTTAGAAACATTGATGAGAGAGAAACATCGATCAGCTGCCTCCTGCACATCTCCTACTGGGGATGTGCCCGTAACCGAGGTACATGCCCTTGACCGGAATCGAACCTGGGACCTTTCAGTCCGCAGGCCGATGCTCTATCCACTGAGCCAAACCGGTTTCGGCGATGTTTGACTTTTGTTTCATTAAAGTTTTCCCATAGAATTTCATTTCTTAGTTTTCCTGAAGTTCATTATAAACAAAGTTCTAAAAATTAGTTAGAAGAATGAAAAATGTATTATTTGGAACATAAATCAGTCACTAAAGGTGTAAACTTTTCAGTTAGGAGCTAATTATTCTAAAGTTTTTTTTAAATGCACTTTCAAGTGAAAGTAACCTTATTAACCTTTATTATAAAAATGTTCTAATAATTTATACTCATTGTCTTTCTTTGGAGGTGACAAAGGATGCCAAAAGAAGAGCCGATTCTTCTTACAAAGGAAAGAGCAAGACTGAACACCGGCAGACATGAAGGATGTTTGCGACCTGACTCCCAAGGTAGCGTTCCATCCCCACTATCTATCTAGGCTGGGTGTGTGCCTCAGAAGCTAAATTCTCCTCAGCTGCAGAACAGCAGCTTTGGGCAAACTGCCTCTGAAAAAGTCCTCATTTTCTTTCACAGAAGCAAGTGGAGGGAAAGAGAGAAAATAAAGAAAAACTCAGTGGATTTAGAAAAAACCAACTTGCACCTATGTAATTTCCAAGGCATTATTAATTCTTTATTCAAGAGACCAAAAAATTAATGAGCTTTTGCTGAATTCTGGGAAGCAGATAATTCAAAAAGATATGTTGCTCCAGACATGAGAATAGAAAAATCAAAAATATTGAGACAACTTGACACTTTATAAGGGAAATGATTGGTAAAATATAACATAAAAGTAAGCATATTAGAATTTGATGTAAATAAGTGGTATTTTTAAATACTATGTGGTTATATATAAGTACAGTAGGAGAAATAGTAAGCTTGCAAAAGGAATAACTGAACAAAGCACAATACAAAGTGATTAACACTAAAGTTAAACTCTGGCATTTGCTTCCTAACATCATCATATTGATAACATGAAGAATAACTACTTTATGAGTATTAATGAATTAGAGAGAGTGAAATAAAGGTGGGGTAAAGGTCATAATATAGGTACAACCTGGTCATCATCTTTTCTTTTCAGGTTGAAAACTGAAGATATGAAGGCAATAGTGTCATGGTTCTGACTCAGAGACCTGAACTTGAGTCCTGCCTTTGCTACTTACACATGGTCATTATAAACCTCATTTTCTTCATTTGCAGCATAGGTTACTTAGTAGTTGTTTCATACAGTTGTTTTAAGGATAAAATTAGATAGTTCATTTAAGTTATTTCGTGCAGTGCCTGGCAGACAGTATATAGTAAGTGTCTGGTAACAATTCTTACTTATAAGTCACAGGAACACACCAAATGAAAAAGAAAATGCATGCCTACTGTATGAGATTGTGGTTTTTATTTTGTTCTGTTTCTTTTGTGATGTTCCCTAAGATGTTCTGCTGGGGGATTACATAAATTATGAAATCACCAAGTTCCACTGGCCAAAATCCCAATCTTGAGTCCTGGAGCAGGGCCCTGGTCCTAGCTCTCCAAAGCTACATATTTTCTCAGTTCCAATCACATTATCCTTTCTACCATAGAAGTATAGGAGTATAGTGATATTCTATAGCCTTGTAAACAGTTCTGCCTCTTAAAGAATCACTCCACCTCTGCTTTACGAATTGCTCTGGGTTCCTGTGTATACCTTTTAATGCCTAGAGTTACACAACTGAGACCTTAAGTTCCCCCTTTAGGTATTTATTTCTGTGGTTCTCAGTCAGCATTTACCTGATCACGTTGTTGTTTTATAGCAGCAATGTACCCTGCAATTAGTTTTTAATATATCTGTCTTTTATTCCATCTTTGTGGTTAAATAAAACCTGGGTTATTCATGGAATAGAAAGAGTCATCAGGAAATAATAAGATGATATTAGGAAGTTTAGAACTTTTGATACAACTAGCTGCTTGATTGCAAAGCCAAATTATTCTTTTAAATTTACCTTTATTGTTGAAAGTATTACAGGTGTTCCCCCTTTTCCCCCATTGACCCCCTTCCACCCTGCTCCTTCCCCACTTGTGTGAGGAATGGCAAAGGGCAGATATTTTATCCTACTTGCAAATTATAGAGTTAATCTGTCCTAGTTTCATGGATGCTGGTGAAAGATACAAGATTTCTAAATCAGAAACAAAAGATCTTTCATTATTCACAGCAAGAGAAGTAACAAGATTAACAGCATTTTCTGCTGATTATTCTAGTCCCAGTTCTCAAAGGGAAATGCAAAAAGGGGCAGGTGGTACCTGCACTTATAGCAGGTTTCATTACAGGAGAAAATACTAAGCATGGGGAACCCAAATCTTTTATAACGGACAGTAAGAATGCCTGTCATTCCTTTGCTCCAGAGGACGATACTATCATTATCATCTAAGGCTGTTTTTTATACAAACACTAGAGGCCTGGTGCATGTATTTTGTGCACTCAGCGAGGGGCGGGGGGTGGGGGTTGGTCCCTTAACCCAGCCTACACCCACTCACAGTTCAAAAGCTCTTGGGGGATGTCCTACTGCCACAGAGGTGGGAGAGGCTCCCACCACCGCTGCTGCGCTTGCCAGCCGTGAGCCTGGCTTCTGACTAAGCAGTGCTCCCACCACACTGACCACCAGAGGGCAGCTCCTGCATTGATTGTCTGCCCTCTGGTGGTCAGTGTGCATCATAGCAACCGGTCGTTGAGCCATTCAGTCAATTTCCATATTAGCCTTTTATTATATAGGATATTTGAGAAGATAGTCCACACAAAGGACAAACTGTGCTTCTGCTTGCAAGATGTGTAGAAACAGGAGACAACCATGGAGAATTATCTCCCTGTGATAGAGACATTGGGAGACTTCTCTAAAAGAAATATCACTTTCATCCATTAGATGTACAGTTTATTTTTGTAAAGTTGAGTAAAATTTTATTTTAATAAGAATTGGCAATCTTTATGAAAATAAAATCAAAGTGTTTATATAGCCTTGCAGAAAGAAGTATTCAAGGCAAATTGTTCTCAAGACATCAGGTGAAGAACCTGAAATTCTAAGTTTCCATGTACATTTTGACACAGGTATTATAGGCTGATTATTATTTACCTATTTTTCTTTGAAAGAATCACTTTTAAAACAACAATTACAATATAACTAGAGTGACTGCCTTTATAAACTTATAGCAAGAAGATTATGTTTTGAAATGAAGATTAAAGCAAAAGTAAATTGTATCAGTTAATCCCCACAGTGAAAAGATGACAACCAAAAATAAGTAAAAAAAGATAAATGAGATAATTATAGTTAACAATGTTAATTACAGTTAAATGGTTTTTACAGATATATAAGTGAAAGACAAAAAGCAAAAAGAAAAATAGACCCTCTATTAAGTAGGGGAATAAAATTAATGATGCTATAAAACACTTGAGTTATTAAATCCCTCCCTTTTATCAGACTTCAACAAGAAATAAAATGAGGGAAATAAATGTAAACATTTAAAAAACAATGAAGAATGCAAAAAAATGCCATTGCTCTTTTTCTTACCGATCCGGTATGGGAAAATTTGAAAACCATTTATAAGAAGTAGGCTTACGGCACTTAAATGCATGAGCACTAAGTAAGAAATGATGAGTATACTTAATGAACTACTGTCTTTTAAAGAATCATGAAGAAGTTAATAGGCATAAAATGACTGGGAAGAATAAGTGTTTGTAGTAAAAAAAAAAAAAAAAATCCAAGTTGAAGGTAAATAACTGAAAGGACAAGTGGCGCATTCTTCTGGTGTAGAGCAGACCAAATAGAAAGAAATGCATGATGACAATGAAGTAAGGTGAAGAAAGTGGCCACTCAACTTGGAGTATGAAATAGACCCCGAGTAAGTAATTTTAATAAGAAGAATAATAAATCTAACTGGAATAGGTAGAAAGTACCTTAAATTCTAGATAAGTATATTTTTTTTTATTATAAAATGACTAGAGGTCTGATGCACGAGATTTATGCACTGCAGGGCAGGGTGGTCCCTCAGCCTGGCCTGCACCCTCTCACAGTCCAGGACCCCTCGGGGAATGCCTGAGTCTGAGTCTTAGGCATCCCTCTCACAGTCTGGAGCTCTTGCAGTCCGGGACCCCTCTCTCCTTACCACCCGCCTGCAGAGGAGGTGGTAGAGGCTCCCCCCATCGCCTCTGAGCTCGCCAACCATGAGCCTGGCTTCTGGCTGAGCAGCGGTCCCCCTGTAGGAGTGCACTGACCAACAGGGAGCAGCTCCTGCATTGAGTGTCGGCCCCTTGGTGGTCAATGTGCATCATAGAGACTGGTTGTTATGCCAGTTGGTCAATTTGCATAATAGCCTTTTTTTATATAGGCGTAAGCATCATTTTATAAGTAATTTTCCAAAGAGAGAATGATTAGAGTCTAGTAAAAATTGATTTTGATAGTACATCTATAAATAAACCTGTGGAATAAAGAAAGATGTCATTCTCCTTAAAGACTCCAACTCACATGGGTGCGAATAAAAGTATGTGCTCAAAAAACTGAAGGAGAGGTCATATAACCAAAATAACATCTTTAAAACAACAAAATAATAATGATAACATAGGGAAAGGTAATTACACAGGGACTGTTCTTTTCACATAGAAAGAAGGCAACTAAAACTTTCTTCATTTAGCTCAAACTTGTTTGATTGAGCATCTCTCAGTGCAGAGTTGGAGCTAATCTGTGCTGCCTGGGGAGGGCCAATTGTCAAATATCAGATAATTTGCAAGAAGGAAGCTAAAATGTTGGTCATTTGATATCGGCCACAGTGGGAATATTTACAACATGGAAATCACCCCCATGTGATACAGGTCAGGATGATTTTTCTCCAGAAATGTTTGTATTGTTCATTAGCCACCACTGCAGTTACTCCAAGAGAGGACTTCCTATTGTGGGCAGATGGTGCAATGTTAACAAGTGACAAAGTTTAGTCTAAACTCATATTATTTCTTCTGTCTTCTATTCAGAGCCACATTTTAAAACTGGAAAGGACAAACTTACTGTGTTAAACAGGGAATTATAACCTAAGATAATACAGCTTGATCTGCCTAGAATTTTAAAATAGGTTATTTTTCTCAATTATATAAACAATTTTCATTGTTAGAAAACTAAAAATTAAAAAAAATTAAAACATCTATAATCCTATAGCCAAGAAGTTAACATTGTTAATATTTTAATGTATGACATTAAAGTCTTAAAAAATAAATGTATTCTTATATACTCTGTTTGGGAACCTACTTTTTATACACAGTTTAGCTGCATAGCATTTCACTGTGATCATCCCTCTATTTTGACCACTGTAATCATTCCTTCATAAGTTGTTATTTAGAACACTTCTTATATTTGGCTGTGATTATAAATAATATTCTGATGAATGTCTCCGAACTTTGATCAGTGCATGCCTGCTTGTTACTATAAAACACTTGGTCAGAAAAGGAATTATGGCGACTAAGGGAATAAACATCGTTATGGCTTTTCTGTATATTACAACAGTGCTGCCCAGAAAGATGGTCTGACTCTTTGCTTCCTTCATCAGTGTACATGAATGCTCACCTCCCCATAGCTGCCTGGCATGGATTATTATCATTTTTAGGAAACAGGTCAAAGAGTCAGCATCTGTAAATGTTTCCTGAGTCTGAGGCCAGGGATACTCTACTACTGAAAGTTGTCTGTCCCCAGGAGTAATACATCATGTATCCAGGTCTCAAATTGTCCATCTGAAGTCCATTTGAAGATAAGTTTGAAATTTCCCCCAGGTGCTTCAAATAATTCAAACTGTATCTTGTTTGCTTTTTCTCTTTTCAATTGCATATACTTTCAGTCCAATTTGTCTCTAGATGAGGCAGGCTCTTCAGCCTGATCATTGCAGTGAATCTCAAGCTCAGCATGTACTAAACAAATACTTGGCAGTAGGTATAGCCAGTGTTGTTACCCATCTTTTCTAAGTAACTTAAGGCTTTCATGTTGACTGATAGGCACAGACATTTCACATTTCCTACCTTTATGTTTTCATTTACAAGTAAGATTTGACCAAAATCCAGTACTTGCTGAACTCTCAAAGCTGACAAAACCGGTATTTTGTTTTAATCTGAAAATCTTATTATTTAAAGTAAGTTTAAGTATAACAAATAAATTTAATTAATAGCCATATGCATTTCCTTTACTGTGAGTTGACCATTAACATGTTTTTTCTTCTTGTGGGAGAGAAAACAAAATAAGCATAACTCTCACTGGATATCTAATTAGTTCTCAAGACCTGCAGTTTTTGCCTTTTTCTTGATGTTAGATTTATCTCCTCATGTCCTTCCCCATTGTTATATTCTGTCATCTCTCTCAAGCTGCAGCTGGTTTCACTGCTTGCAAGCTGCCTGGCCATTGCTGAAGGAGTGAATGTTCTAAAATCATAAAAACTAATCATGCTATTCTTTTATTTCAAACTCTTTCTTAGCTCCCTCTGATTTTCTACCTCTAATCTGGCTTCTAGCCTCTAGTTGCATTTTCCTCCCAGATCTATCTATGCATTGTATGCTATAAAATTCTTGAACTCTATTCTGTCCTATAATAGCCCAGATTTCCACCCCTTCTATGAGCCTTTGTTTCTTTCTCTTTAAAATACACGCAAATATTGGTTATGCTTATGTGCATACATACAAGTCCTTTGGTTCATCTCTTACCCTCCCCCTCTTACCTTCCCTTGCCTTCCCTCTGAGGTTTGATGGTCTTTTCAATGCTTCTATGTCTCTGGATCTATTTTTGTTCATCAGTTTATGTTATTCATTACATTCCACATATGAGTGAGATTATCTGATATTTATCTTTCTCTGACTGGCTTATTTAGCTTAGCATAATGCTCTCCAGGTCCATCCATGCTGTTGCAAATAGTAAGAATTCCTTTTTTTTTTTTTTTTTTTAACAGCAGCATAGTATTCCATTGTGTAGATGTACAACCATTTTTTAATCCACTCATTTGCTGATGGGCACTTAGGCTGTTTCCAAATCTGAGCTATTGTAAATTGTGCTACTGTGAACAAAGGGGTGCATATATTCTTTCTATTTGGTGTTTCTGATTTCTTGGACTATATTCCTAGAAGTAGGATTACTGGGTTGAATGAGAATTCCATTTTGAATTTTTTGAGGAAACTCCATACTGTTTTCCATAGTGACTGCGCTAATGCATTCCCACCAGCAGTGCATGAGGGTTCCTTTTTCTCTACATCCTCACCAACACTTGTCGTTTGTTGATTTGTTGATGATAGCCACTCTGACAGGTGTGAGTGGTACTTCATTGTTGTTTTGATTTGCATCTCTGGGATCATTAGTGTCTTTGAGCACGTTTTCATATGTCTTTTGGCTTTCTGTATGACCGCTTTTGAAAAGTGTTTATTTAGGTCCTTTGCCCATGTTTTTAATTGGATTTTTTATTTTCCTTTTGTTGAGTTGTATAAGTTCCCTATAAATTTTGGAGATTAAACCCTTGTCGATGTCACATTGGCAAATATGTTCTCCCATGCAGTGGGCTCTCTTGTTATTTTGTTGATGGTTTCTTTTGCTGTGCAGAAGTTTTTTATTTTGATGGAAGCGGCCAGGGAGAGGTCAATGGAGGAAAAGGGAGACATATGTAATGCTTTAAACAATGAAGAACTTACATTAAAAAATAATTAAATTTAATTTAAAAGATACATATAGACAAACACAGTACCACAGGAAAATTGTCCAATGAAACCTTGTAACTTCTATTTGATTACTAATTCCTATTGACTCACAAAAATGTATATTAATCTCATACACTCATCCATTACATACTTTTACAAAAGCTACTATGTTCTTTCCTTCATTCTGCACTTGAATTATTGGCTTTAGGAGATCTTTGCTGGGCATTTGATTCACTCTTAAATTTCACCTTATAAAATACAGGCTGAAAAAGGTGAAGGGATTAATATGTACAAATTGGCAGTCACAAACTAGTCATGGAGATATAAAGTAATCAATAATAATAGTAATTATATATTCTGCCAGGTGAATATTAGACCTATCTGAGGGAATCACTTCATGCAGTATATAAGTATCTAATCACTATGTTATACATGTGAAACTAATGTAATATTTTTTGTCAACTGTAATTGAAAAAATAAAAATATAATTGGAAAGTGATAGAGGCTGAAAAAGCATAAAATAATGTGGTACTACATACAGTTATCAAGAAATAATAGCTTACTAAGACACATAAGGTGCTTTAGTACCCACAGAAAATAGAAATCGAAATAGAATTCTTTAAAACAATGCTGGTCCATGGACCATGTTTTACTTGACCGCAAGATAAATACAGAAATTGAGAGTGAATGTTTAGAACCTTTTATAACAATTTGACATTTATATGATGCCTAATCCAAAATGTAGTTTAGTTAAATGTAACAACAAAAAGTTGGGGCTTGTAAAAAAATAAATAATGTCTGATATAATTTGTGTTAGGATCCTGGTTTTGATATCCCTTTTGAAATGTGTGTCATTTACAGACTTGGTGAGAATATGCTCCGAATATTCATCAACTTCATTAATGAAACATGGTGACCTAGACAAGTCAAATAACACCCATGGTAAATCATTAGAAGCCTTCTACATTGACATTAATTTATTATCAGCATTTTAAGGATATTTTATTTAGCTAATTTCTAGGTTTAATTATGCCCTTACCCCCTCCAAATCTTCCAACAGTATAAGATGAAAAAAGTCAAATACTGAGCAGAAATTAACTTCTACATATTCCAGGCCTTCCAAATTGCCTAATATTCTAATCCAGTATCTTCTTCATAATAAAATGGGGTAATTCTGAGTTTGAGATGAGTTTTCTTCAATATTATTTACCTGGGATTCACATGTCATTCTTTGAATAAATTATTTTACATTTATTATAATCTCTGGCTTCTTCAAATTTTTATTGTATGTATAATAGGTCCATTTACTTAAGAATTTACTATAATTTTCAGAATGTGTGTGTGTGTGTGTGTGTGTGTGTGTGTGTGTGTGTGGTTTCCAGTTCATTTTATAACTTCCTTAGGATTAGAAATTATGCTTTTGTGGCTTCTTATTTAAAGATTTCTAGACAAAATTAAAAGTTCTAGACTCAGAAAAGATAGTTAAAAAGATATTTGATGTTTTATTAAATGTGTTGATCACAACGAAACATTTATTATCTTTCCTATTGGACTCCTGGAAGACTGTGAGTTGCCTCATAGTTTACTTCTAAGCACACTCTTTCTCAGGAACCTTTATCATTGACAATCCTGTTAACTGCCCTTGTGGCTGAAAGAGCCACTCTTTCAATAATGAGAGAAAAAAACATATTTTTAGTATGTGTAATAAAAAAAGGGAGAATGACAGACCAATGTATCATTTCAATATTAATGGATAGGAGGATATGATGTAAAAGAACAATTAAAGCTGTATTTAGTTTTCAAATAAAATACATGCCCAGCCTGGCTAGGTGTTTCAATTGGTTGGAGCATCACCTGGTACACCAAATGGTTTCGGATTAGATTCCTGATCAGACCACAGACTTAAGTTGTGGATTCAATCTCCAGTGGGGGCACGTGCGAGAGGCAACTCGTTGATGTTCTCTCTCACATGGATGTTTATCTCCCTCTCTCTATTCCTCCTTCCCTTCAACCATCCCTTTACTCTAAAAAGAAATGAAAACATCCTCAGATGAGGATTAAAGATAATGAATTTTAAAAATAAAATAAAATACATGGCTAGCACTGGTTTAAAGAGGAAAGAAAACCAAGTGGGTTTTGATTTTCTAAAATTACTAAAGGTTAAACTGTTGCACTGGCTTCATGACACCAAAAAAAAAAAAAAAGGGATAACTTAATAGCCCAATTTTGAGTAAGATTCTATTCTGTAATTTTGGAATGAACTGTAGAAACGTGCACTTGATAGATGTTAAAGAAACAGTGTATAGATATCAGGTTTGTGTCACATCAAATGTCTACAGTTTGCATTTTTTCATGAAATAGGCAAGATCTGAATCACAACAGCAGCTCCTGGGATATACTATATATTGTAGTTATAGTTTATCACATTAACTATGTGGAAATATATTTGCTGAAGAAAATGAAATGTTTATTGCTCTTTATTACCTTAAAATTTGTATTTATCAGAATTTGACCCTAGATAGTCTGTTAAACTGGAAAACTGACTAGCCCTAGGCTTGTTATGATATTAATAATATCCAGAATTATTATGCCAATATACAAGAATAATTGGTTTAATTTCTAAAGAGAAATTAAGTGTTAGTATGCTATGAATACACTGAGCTAGCATTAATGAAGCATAACATTAGTCAAGAATGTGCTATATAGATGGTTGCTTGAAATTAAAAAAAAATGTTTTAATAAAGGATATGGCATTTAAAAAAGATATACTTGAAAATATTTACAGGCTGACTCATAAATATTTTAAAATGATAATTGACATTATTTACTTATATGTATTGTTATGCTTGCATATTCTAGTACATTTTACTTACAAATTTGAAACTAATTTCCAGTTTTTTTCCAAGAAACCCTGAATGACAGTTACCCTCATCTCAGCTTCCTCCCATTATCCTCCTCTTTGTCCCTATTTGCTTCATTGATGCCAGCGTGACCTTTTTAAATTGAAAATATGATCATCTAAGTCCTTTTATTTTATTTTAATTCTTTATTGTTAAAAGTATTACATAAGTCTCCTTTTCCCCCCATTGACCTCTCCTGAGCTGTGTCAGCACAAATCCTTTTGTTTTTAAGCTTTGACAACAATCCATGTCCCACATGGGTAAGTCCAGTGCCTTACCATTCACAGCTTTCACTGGCCCACCTCCTGATTTTCTGTCCTGGCTGTAGGCTACGTCTTCCTGATGCAATCTATGCAATAGAGACAAGATGCACAACCTCCAAGGCCTTCAGGATGCTTGGAACTTCTGTGTCCACATACTTTTGAACATGTTATCTCTGCTGTGAATGCCCTTCGCAACCACACCTCATAGGACAGTCTAATTCCTTCTTCAAAGCACAAGTCACAATTTTAAAAGGGAAGCCTCCTTTGATTTCTGCTCCCACTTGAAAGTGGAATTAATGACTCACTCTTCTCATCACCCTGAGCTACCACAAAACTCTCTTTCTCTTGCTGTATATACAATTATTCAATAACTAGAGGCTTAGTGCATGAAAATTCATGCACTTGGGGGGGGGGGAGTTCTCAGCCCGGCCTGCCCCCTCTCATAGTCTGGGAGCCCTCAGGGGATGTTCTACTGATAGCTTAGGCCCGCTCCCTGTGTTTGATCAGGGGAAGGCACTGCCCCTTTCACACCCTTGCTGCTGCTGCCTCTGGCTTCCCTCTGTGGGAGGCAATCCGGCGATCAGGGGAAGGCGATGCCCCCATCACACCTCTGCTGCTGCCTCTGCCAGCCACATGGCTTCCTGAGCCTCGGCCCTTGCAGCCACCATGGTTTGCCTGAGCCTTGGCCTGGCCCTCATTGCCTGAGCCTCAGGCCCTGGGCAGCAGCAGCCGCCATCCGCGGCTTGCCTGAGCCTCAGACAGCCACTGCGGCTTTTTCTGGAAGAATGCAGCATCAAGTCCTTGCCCACCCATGTGCACCTTGCTGAGCATGCAGCCCTGCCCACTTGCGCCTGCCGCGCACACAGCCTCCTGCTGATTGGTTGTCATAGTGTGATGGTGTGACATCCATTAGCATATTAGTTCTTTATTATATAGGATCAGAGCAATATCGAAAGTATAAATTTTACAGGGTCTTCAATTATTCACTAAAAGCAATTCATTTGTTTCACTTTACAGTTATTGTTCAAAGATTATAGCTTATCACTGACAATATTTTTTTCCTAAATTCACACTAGATTTAGGTGAAAGGGGAACCTGCTTGTCCCCACTAATGTACCACCTGAGATTTCTGCTGGACTGGAAAATCACTGTGGGTATACTTTGTATTTTCTTCCCTTATATACATTAGAGATGCAGTAGCTACTTTTTCTGTTTGTTAGACTCCACAGCTCCCTGACATTTTAGTGGTACTAAAATGTGAAACTCTTGTCTCCTATCATTTTTATGAATCCCTAGTATTCTTTCATTATGTTTCCTATTTCTTTTTGTTTAGTTTAACCATAGCATATTTTTATTGTTGGCTACCAAGACTTAAATTCATATTCAAGCTTAAGGAAAATAGCGAGGCTTACATTAAAATCCACACTGACTTGTCCCCAAAATTGTTGAGATCCAAGACAGTTGGCCAATCTCTTTTCTAGAAGCAAAGTAACATCAGAGGAAGGATGGCAAAAGGGTCAAGGTAGAGACTCTCTTAAATTCTCAAAGTAGAAAAAATACTATATTGACATATCAAATAATTGAAATTAATGAAAAATGAGAGTTTCCTTTTTCATTTGCATTACACCCTGGCAGAAAGGGGTTTTGGCATTGAGTCATAGCCTATTTCTACTTTTCTCTTTTCTTCAAATTCTCAGAGTCAAGATGGTATTTCATTAAACATTGTTTGATTACCAATATTGCCCAGTCTCTGGTTCAAACTGTTTTCTAGACAGAATTTATTTTTCTGTGGAGTTACAACACTTTTCAGAAGGGGGCAGGAGGGAACAGCATAACTAGGAGACATCAAAGGACTTTCTGGAAGAAATTTAGCAATATGCATCTAACTGTTCCAGACAACACACAATGAATGACTTCTCTATATTAAGCACTTCCTGGGTAGTAAGTATTCAAACATAGTCCTATAGGAAAAACACAGTCCTATCTAGGCAAAGATCAGTTGTATGGCAATACATCTATGTAAACCAAAAACAACAAAAATAAATCTATGCAAACCATTCAACAGTCACTATGATAAGTTACATACAAAGCACTAGAGGAACAGATAGAGGGTTAATTATTAATAAGATAGGAAAAAAAAAATGTGAACTTAACGCTTGAGCTGAGTTGAGGTTATTGAGTCAGAGAGGTAAAGAACTGTAGAGAAACAAAAGGAAAATGAAGGCTTGACCTTTCATTGCAGAAATACGGGAAGACACACATGTATGTGAGTGGTGGTAAGAGAGAAGATAGCATACAACGTAATGAGAAAAACAGGCTGGAGTCCAATTGTGAAGGCACTCTGGGTAGGAAAAAGGAATTTATGTTAATTTTTCAGAGAGCCATTAAAATATTTTATTACTATTTTTTTAATTTGGGTAATAGAAGGGGAAATGTAAGTTTGGGCTGAAGTTTAATTTCAAGTTCTAATAATTAGAAGTGCCAATGACACTTTCTAGGAGATTATAAGTAAGCAGGTCCAATACATGAGTCTGGAGTTCAGGAGCAGGACTGGAGCTCCAGGTACTAGAAAATTACTTACTTGTAAGTAGTAGCTGAAGTCCACTGGCTTAGATGAGATCAGCAAACAAGGTTGTTTATAGCAAGCAATACAAAGGGAAAGAAAAATATCAGTCTTTCGTAAATTTATATTCTTTTACTGAGAAAATCTATATGTGGATATTTACTTAAAGGAAGTAATTGTAAATCCACAGAAAGTTCTGTGCTCAAAACTATTCATCACCTTCTCAGAGACAATTGTTGAGATGTCTGCACAGCACTTTTCTTAGAACCATTTGTCCAAATCCACAAGGGGGGATCTCTCCCGAGCTGCCCTGCTTGGATATTGCTCATTAGCGTTAGGCAGACACCTGACACAAATGAAGTCAATCAGATTTTCTCCTTCTTGAAAATTGAACGGAAGGATGTGGAGGTTTTGAGTTGGGAGTAGAATTTATGTGAACAGCTGAGTAAAGAAGCAAACATGAAAACTATTACCTATGGAGAGCCTGAGAACTGTCCGAGGGTCAGACTTAACTGGAAACATTGTCCAACTTTCCCTTGAATTGTAAAGTGCACATATGTAAAATTATTCCTCGTTTACTTTCTTAAGTTAAGTCAGCGTGGCTTCTGTTATTTACAACCAATGTACCTTAACTAAAAATACATTGTTCATTACAGAGAAGAAGTTGAAGTAAATCATTGTAACGACGGTCTAATAATAGAATTTTTATATTTATTACAATGCAGAAAGGGGTTTTGGCATTGTGTCATAACCTATTTCTACTTAAATACGTAGAAAAGCTTATAATGCATAGATGTACGAAAACTAGTAGACTGAAAACCTGCTCATATCATATAATGATAATTATTTTACAGCCTATATTGAGGAACAAAAATCAAGTGCTGATAGAAAATGTTTGGGAGAAGAGTTTCAAAAATTTATGTTAAAATACTTAATTTGTAATAAGACTTCAAAAACTTTGATTTATATTTAAATATTTAATAATTTGAGTTTTGATATGAAATGCATGCTTATTATAACAATAAACATAATAGAAAAATACAAGTAAAAGTGGGTTTCACGCTCTCTTAAGATAACCCCTGGAGTAAGGGTTTAATGTACATACAAATCATACTTAATGCCTTAGATTTCTTTCACACACAAAAAAAGAGAACTTGAGGTAAAAGTCATTAAAAGAAAAACTTGTACGCATATATGCATAACCCACGGACACAGGCAATAGGATGCTGAAGGCCTGGGGCAGAGGGCTGGGGACAGGCTAGAATGGGTTAATTGGGGGGAAAAGGAGACATATATATTACTGATACCGAGTTTTTGGACTGGAACCCAGATTTTTTGTCTGCCGGAATCGAAGAATGAATCCACGGACAGAAAGTGGTATAGCAAAGGTGGAAATTTACTGACGAATAGATACAGACTCCCACGTGGGGAGAGGGAAGAGTCCCACAGAATGAACTCCCATATAGGGCGGGGAAAGGGTCCCATGGAATGAACTCCCACATAGGGAGGGAGAAAGGGTCCCACTGAGTTCCTTTTCCCTATGGTTTATAAAGGCTGCAGTTCCTGTGTGCTGATATGCCCTCTGATTGGTCAATATTCCCCTTTGAATTGGTTACTATAGTGATTTCTGAGGTCCTCCTCCCTCACAGTCCTTCCATTCCTCTGGGCTTTCTTCTTTTCCATCTGAATGAAGGGCTTCCCTCTCTTTATTTTGTAAATATAGACCTTTCCTGGCTACTTCCAGTTCCCTTGTCTTATGTAAATGCAACTGTTTCTACTCCCTTGTCTTATGGAGATGTAACTGCACCTGGCTTCCTTGTGTTATGGAAATGTACCTTCTCCCAGTCTGCAGCCCTGCACTTTTCCATGGACCCCAATTCTAAAAAATCCCTAAACCTGCCTATATCCCCCCCCCCCAATTCCTGCTTCATTACTTGTAACAATAAAGATTTATTTTTTTAAAAAAGAAAATACTCTTTCTTTAACAAGATATTCTGGATAAAACATTATACTTTCTTTCTGTTCTCAAATGAAATCCATCCTAAAATCATATTCCTCTCAGCCCTAAGAAACGCACAGAAATGGAGAAATGGAGGACGGTGCCACTGCTCTCTCCCACATTCTTCCACTTTCCTTCCTGAGCTTTACTGAATACCATCCTGAGCAGCCACACGCCAGAGTGGCAGTGATACTCCTCCAGGGTGGCTTTGTGATAAAATTTTGTTACTTCCACTGAGTGCAACAATCTGTTTGAGAATTATAGAATTGGGTAAAAATTCTTTCAATATATATTTTAAAAGAACACAATACAAGTATGCATTGCTCATGGATGATTGTCTGTCTTTTCTCTAGGTGGAGCCCTGTAACTCAGGTAATGGGAAATACTCATGTTTCGGTCACTTTAATCCACTGATAAGATAAGAACACACATTACAAATAAACAATAATTTAGTCACAATATAAAATTTAATGAATATGTATATTATGCTAGTCCCTTTTAAAAGAGGAACTTTAGGGGAATATAGGCAGGCTTAGGGATTTTTTGGAATTGGGGTCCATGGAAAAACACAGGGCTACACACTGGGAGAAGGTACATTTCTATGACACAAGGAAGCCAGGTGCAGTTCCATTTCCATAAGACAAGGAAACTGGAAGTAATCAAGAAAGGTCTATATTTACAAAATAAAGGAGGAGGAAGAAAGCCTGGAAGGAATGGAAGGACTATGAGGGAGGAGGGCCTCAGGAGCCACTATAAAAACCAATTCAAATGGGAATATTGACTAATCAGAGGAGATATCAGGATACAGGAACTGCAACCTTTATAGGACCCTTTCCTCCTCCCCACATGGGAGTCCATTCTGTGGGACTCTTTCCCTCTCCCCACGTGGGAGTCTGTACTTGTTCTTCAGTAAATCTCCACCTTTGCTATACTATCCTCTGTCCCTGTTTTCATTCTTCAGCTCCGACAGACAAAGAATCCAGTCCGAAAACTCCGTATCACTTTGCTAAGACTTAAGAACATAAAAAACAGTTAAATATTTCTGAACCTAGAGCTTATGTAGAATGATGTACATGCATACTGGTGACTGGATTGAATGAGGCTTTCTTGAGGCATGGCATCTGAATTTGGCTGTAAAATATGAGTAGGTGTTTGTCATGTAGAGGAGCAATTACAGGCTGAAGGAACCGTCTATATAAATGCATGCAAGTGTGAAATTTTTTTTCCTGAATTGAAGAAAGCAACTTGCACAAAAAATATTTATGTTTGTCATATTTTTATATGTATTTTTGCCATTAATATAAAATCTGGAAGCCTGCCACTCCCAATGTAAGAAGATAAACAACCAGGCTAAGAATCTCCAAACCATAACTTTTTTCACAGGTTTAAACAAACCATTTAAATAAAATAATCTGGGCAAATAAAAGCAGCAACATCTTACATACTCCTGTTTTGCATTGCTCACATATCTGTGACTTTTATCAAAACTAGCAAATGACTAGAAGCACAGTAAAATGGCTAATAATTACTAAGCAATGCTGAAGTAGAAAACAAACCTGAAAATCTCCATAAATATAATGATGCTGATGAGGATGCCATAGCTCACTGGTGTTGCTCTTATCCAAGTAAGAGCTGAGGGGGTCTAGGCTGCTCTACTCTGTTGGAACCTTTCACTTCCAGCCCAAAAGATAGATCACTTCTGTCTACCTGCCGTGGAGGGGAACCAGAACAAAACCCCCACTTGATGCCTGGGGCCTGAGAGATGTTGTTTCATTGTGAGCCCAGGAAAATGAAATAGTTTGCTGACTATACTATAGTTTCTCCTCCATAACCATCAATTCTAATGGAGTCTTTACAAATAAAACAGCATAAGAATAAAATAAATAAAGGAAGAAATAAGTAAATAATTTAAGATTATCAATAATCCCACCCTGAATGCCATTATTATCAAGATTTCAGTGTTTTCATTCCAAATTTTTCTAAGTGTATACTGGTATTCTAGTAAAGATAAAATTGTATGAAAAGTTTTGGGTAGACTTTTATTACTTAAATTATAATGTGCATGCCCCAGTATATTATATGGTCTATAGTTGAATATATTACATATATATATATTTGAATGACTTTATATTATGCTAGCATGTGTATAAACCATCATTTAGTTAACTATTCTTCTCATTGAATATTTGTCTCCAAATTTTAATTATAAGACAACGATGCTCTCTCTATGAATTTCAAATTATGTCCTTGGGATAAATTCAGAAAGGTAAAATTCTCCTGTCAAAGTACATGGATATTTTTAAGGCAGAGTAATGCTATTTCAATATTGCCTTCCAAATTTTTTTTCAATTTAAAATCCTACCAGCAGGGTAGGAGAGAATGCAGCATCCAAACATATAGTTGGTTCTGATTCAGCAACTTGATCCTTAAAACTGAAAACATCCAGCCCATACCACAGAGCATATGAAAAACCAAGGCAAGAGGCAAATGAAAACCTAATCCCTTTGCTTATATAATGAACATGAATTTGATTTTTCTACTATAGATGTTCTCCTATGATCTGATTGCTCTTCACCAGACCACCTGAGTAATTGGGATTGTAAACCATCACTTCCTATAATGTAATCTAATGATAAAAAAAAAATCTAAGACTTAACAGTTAAGACCAACTTTATGTCATTATTGTATTCTCTTCCTCCCACTCAGTATATATACACAGAGGTGTATATATATATTTGGTGAGATTGGAGAGGGAGAATGTAAATTCTGACTCTTCTATCAAGTATCCACCCAGCTCCACGAATTCCTCTGGTTTTCATCACTTGGCTATAATAAACATTTTGTTTTGTAAAGCTTCCTTCATCAATATGGCTAGACATGCCAGTAGCTATTATTTCACTCCGTATAGACATCTTAAAGATCTGCCCATGTTTTCAAGTAATCATAATGTTTGTGCGTTTTCCTGATGGGGGTATAGTTTTTCTGCCCTTGATGATGATTGCAAGTTAGTGAACAATTAATAATGTATGTGCATCTGTTTTAGTGAGTACAGTCAGGTTGGGTTTAGGCACATACTAAATGCATTCAGCTGTGATACAGACTCCTTTTCCAAGTTTCAAAAAAATTTAAAAAATCCAGAAAGATGGCATTTATCAAAACTGTTAAACATTCTTGAGACACTAGTTTTTGAAGAGAAATATACATCTGTACAAATTATTCCACGGACTTTGATTTATTTTTCTTCTGAAAAACCCAAATTTTATGCCCTAAAGCAGTGGTTCTCAACCTTCCTAATGCTGCAACCCTTTAATACAGTTCCTCATGTTGTGGTGGCCCCCAACTATAAAATTATTTTCATTGCTACAGCATAACTGTAATTTTGCTACTGTTATGAATCATAATGTAAATATCTTATATGCAGGATGTATTTTCATTGTTACAAATTGAACATAATTAAAGCATAGTGATTAATCACAAAAACAATATGTAATTATATATGTGTTTTCCGATGGTCTTAGGCGACCCCTGTGAAAGGGTCGTTCGACCCCCAAAGGGGTAGTGACCCATAGGTTGAGAACAGCTGCCCTAAATTTATCAGTACTTGGCTTTATAAATGCCATTGACAATTAACATATGAAATAGAATGAAATGGCTGAACCTACATAAAAATAGCTATTTCCTTTACATTTTTTCTGGACAGTCCAGGTCTTAATAAGCGGTTGCTTTGAAAAGTGCTTTTACAGCTTTATATCTGTACCTTGTACTTGATTCCTTTGTCAAGCACGTGCTTCCAAACTGGCTGTAGCACACAGTTATGTTGCTATGTGTTTAGAGAGCAAAGTGGAGGGAAATCCCAATGTGATGCTGGTGGGACATGCTCACAAATGGCTCAAGTAGGCTAAAGGAAAAGGTTGTAAATCATGATTCAAAGGAGATTGATGATGTTTGTGGAATATTCTCTCAGGGTGTCAAAGAGGTATTTGTTCCTGAGGCTTAAGAATTGTTTTTGTGGAAGGCTTTTATCATTGAGGTTGGTGATGTGTCTGAAACCAAAGGATAGAGAGAGGCAGGAGAGAGAGAAAGAGAGAGAGAAAGAGAGAGAGAGAGAGAGAGAGAGAGAGAGAGAGAGAGAGAGAGAGAAATGCTGGCAATAGCACAATGATTTGTATTTCTTTGCATGACAAAAAGATTCATCATCCATCCCACTGACAGTTGTGATTTGTTAAAGTTTTCTTCATAGTGTTTGTTCCAAACCAGAAATTTATTGTTTTGTGATTTGCATCTTTACTTCCAAAGTATTTGGAGTCCATAGTATTTAGGTACCCTATAAGCATTAGACCTACTTTAAATACAGTAGGAGACCATTTTTAAGCACAGATCCTTGGTGTATAATATATTAGTTCTTTTGGAAGAGGCTGGCTTTTCTTTTATGAGGTGTTAAATAAGGATGGCCTCACCAATGCAAAAACATTGACTAAATTGGCACACAGCAAACACAGCCCCATAATTGAGTGTTTCATTTAGCAGTGTATCACACATGCACATGGACTAGTATATGGGATTTTTAAAAAGGGATTTGGGGAGAACACATGAAATTTCTAACTAAATTTATGAGTCTAAAAGCTCTTATTAAAAAAGAGACTTGTTAAAAGAAAAAGATGACAAACTTAAAGTTATGGTAAAATCCATAAGAATTTTGTTTATGTTTATTTTCTTACTGATTTGTTGGAAGAATTCTCGTTAAGCAGTTATTTATAGCTTAAAGTAGAACTTTAAAGATAGTGTATTGTACTCTAAATCCACTTTCAATCACTCCCCTAAATCCCACCTTATAAAACAATAAAGCATGTTATGGAATTATACTAAACAGTATATGGGTTCCTGAACTGTGAAGCATATACGGGCTTCACAAAGAGTAAGCAGCATACTGAACTACTCATTTACAGTATTTTAACTTATAAAACAGCCAGAATTTTTATCTAACTTTGGAAGGCTCCAAAATGTTTTATTTCTGTGTCAATTTAAGTAAGAATTTAGATAATAATTTACAAATCAATGTATAGACTTTGTGGGTTGTCAGCAGAAGTGTTCATCTTTTTGTAAAATTTATCTTTATTATTAAAAGTACTATAGATGTCCTCTTTTTTCCCCCCATTGATCCCCTCCACCTGCTCCCACCCCTTCTCAAGGCCTTCATCATTCTTGAAGGTCTCATTCCATATCATGTAATAAATATCAGTGATGTCTACCTTTACTGGAGCATTTTGTCATCAAGTACGCTTTTTTTTTTCCTGACTAGTAAAATGTAGTGAAATAAGAGGAGCTTGACAATTTTACTCACTTTTCTTCCTGGGTCCCCTTAATAATAAATGTTGAATATCTGTGAATTGCTACATAAGAAAGATACATCCACAGGGGATTTTCAACTTAGCCCAAAGAGAGAAGACAGTGTCACAATGGAAAAGACTTGACTCTGAATTTTAAAAACTCCAGTTCCTCATTTTAACTCTGCATGCCTTAAAGTATAATGTAATGTCTGTCTATGTGTCTCATTTTCCCTACAAAAAATGAATTTGAGTAGATGATCTTTCAGAGCTAAATGTCTATATAAGGGTTACATATAAAGTTTTTATCTATTTATCTCTCTAGCAGTATATGAGAGCCACTTATCCTGATAAGGACCTAATCCAATAAGAATTAAAAACACAATCCTGAAACTGTAATAGCTACCATCTTAGGCATCAAGAGTTGACTCACATTTAAATGAGCTGGCATAATTATTTTTTAATAAGTGGGAAATTTATAAATAATAAATAATTTTAAGGGCAAATCTTTTAACAGAGAACCAAAAAAAAAATGAATGGTGTAAATTTTTGCTAGCTATAATAATACCTAAAGGGCACTTAAAGGACACTGAATGTTTCTTCATTACTAAATTATAAGAATGTTTTGGCATTGCAATTTTTATTTTATTAAAATGCTATTATTAATTATGATAATGCATTCTTAATAAAATGATACATACATTGCAGATATGCCTGCCAAACCTTGTTTGCTCTAAAATATTATTTAGTTAGGCTGTATTTGGATATTTATAACTATCTAAGAATGGCTGAGTATCAATTTCTACCAAACATTATTACAAATTAATTAAGATTAATTTGGATATCAAATTATGCTAATGTTTTCCCAAAGAATTATATATTTTAAGAAAAATCATCTAATTTTGGGTAGCTTAGCACTTAGTAGAAAAGATGGTATTAAAATTATCAAAACCAAGTCCCTATATCTATATCTATATCTATATCTATATCTATCTCTATAACTCTATCTATCCATCTATCTATCTATGAAAGATAGATAGATGGATATATATGAAAGGCCAATATGCAAAGTGTCCCCTCAGGAGTTCGACCAGGAGACCTGGAGTTCGATCGCTTGCTATGATGTGTGCTGACTACCAGGCGTGGAACAAAGGAAGACCCTGGCCTGCAGACAGCAGCCAGGGAAGGAAGGCCCTAGCTGGCAGCTGGAAGGCCTTGATAAGCCCTGATCACTGGCCAGGCCAAGGGACTCTACCTGTGCACCAATTTTGTGCACCTGGCCTCTAGTATATACATATGTTTCTGAATCCTGAGAAAGGGAAAGTAGCCAACAACATTTGGGAGCTGGTCTGGTTCTATCACTCAGGCCTTAGCATTTTTAGCAGCTAACCTCAGTACTCAGAAGGAGGTCATGGTGCTCTGTTGAACATAAATAATCTCACAAGTCGCCAAAAGCAGACAAGGTCACTTGGTGACCATGATGAAGTGAGACAAAAACAAGGCCACTTAGTAGTTATGGCTGAACACCAACAATAACAAGATTGTTGTGCAAATGACATACAACAATAACCAAACATCCCCCATCCTCAAACTAACATGAGTGATCACTGTTGCTTTTCCAATTACAATTTTAGTCCCACTTGTTTCCTTCCCACTGCTAGAGAAAAATTAAGGTACTCAGTCACAGAATTGTCTCTGCTTCCTGAAAGCACCCAACCCCAAGTACTGCTTTTTTAAATGCTCCCCTAAAATTACCTAATATAGTCCCACTTGTTTCCTTCCCACTGCTAGAGAAAAATTAAGGTACTCAGTCACAGAATTGTCTCTGCTTCCTGAAAGCACCCAACCCCAAGTACTGCTTTTTTAAATGCTCCCCTAAAATTACCTAATATGAGCCTGAACCCTATAAGTCTCTCCTAATACCCTGTTACTGAGATGTGCCATGGTTCCCATGGAATGTGGTCTCCATCTACCTCATAGCAATACATAATATTGGACTGTAATAGGAGTGTTTCTGGTAATCTATGGACTTGAGGCATTGGCAACATATCCGTGCAGACGCTGAGATATATATTTTGTGATTAAAAAAAAGAAACTATCTAAATATGTATGCATAAGGAGTTGAATAACAGATACACGATTGGGTAAATTTCTTTGCTCTATAAAATGTCTCACATAAAATAATTCATACAAATTTCTTTTCCTAAATACAAAATCAGGGCCAAAATAAATGATGTCTGGATTTGCATAACATTATCTCTTAATTCAGATGCAAACTTTATTAACATTAATTCATCACCCTTTATCTGCCAGGCAATGTGCTTGATACTTAGAAATGTTCTATTTTAACCCTCAGAGGTAGATATCTTTATCTTGTTTATGCTCCATAATAGTTTAGTAAAGTTGGAGTTTTTAGCTCCATTTTATCAGTAAGGCTATAGTGAGTGACTTACCTGCCACTAAATGTCTGAGGCAACAAAGAGAACATGAATTCCTAATCACAATAATACCTGCAATTTAACAATTCACTTAAAAATATTTGTTGTTGAGGAGAAACCAAGATGGTGGCATAGGTAAATACCTGAAATTGCTGCCTCGCACAACCACTTCAAAAATACAACTAAAAGACAAAGTGGACATCACCCAGAACCACAAAAAGGCAGGCTGAGTGGAAATTCTACAACTAGAAGGAAAGAGAAAGGCACACTGAGACTCAGAGGAGGTGGGGAAGTAAAGTACAGAGGTACGGAGGCGCATGTGGAAAGGACTGGCAACTGAGGACACGCTTGTGGTTGTCTTTTTCAAATGGGAGGGAGACACACACTCCCGCTCTGAACTCCAGTTCTGGGCTAGTCCCTGGGGACCCAGACTCATACGGGAGAAATTGGACTGTCTGGCAGCGGGCGGAACTCAAGCGCAGCTTTCTCTCAGAGGTGCTTACAGCGATTATGGAGGTACACTGAGATCCGGGGCCTCTTAGGGCAAGGCTGAGGATCAGCCATAGCTGTTTGCTCCACTCTGTTGATTCCCTGAGACCCCGCCCCATCCAAGCTGTGTGCAGAGGCTTTTGCATATGAATGACCTGGCCCTTTGCAATCTAAAATTACCTAACAAACTACAGCTGGGCCAGAGAGACCCAGAACATCCAAAAGAAGGCCCAAGGCCCCACAGTAGCTTGCATTGCTTCACAGCTGAGCCTCATCTGGGCACCTCCAAACCCTAAACAAAGAAGAGGAATCTGCAGATCTCTCCGTAGCTCCTGCTGGGTAGCCTCAGGCAGAGGCTAAATTAGCACCTCCTTAGAGATCCAAGTGCCAGTGTACCCAGTGGTCAGAGTGGGACCATCCAGATTACAACTCCTCAGATCCATAAGGGACACACTCAGGGAGCAGACTCAGTGAGCACCAAAGCCCCACTGAAGCAAGTCTTGCCCCAGAAGGGTGTCTTCAGCACAGAAGTTCTCCCACCATAGACACAGCTGAATCTCACAGCCAATTGGCTTGGAGGTCAATTCCTCCCAGTGATACCAACTACAATCAAGGCTTAACTACAACAAGACTGTGTACACAGCCACAAAGGGGTGCACCAAGAGTGTCCACCTCTGGTAATTGGGGAGGCTGAGCCACTGGGCCCTATAGGACACCTAGCACAGAAAGCCACTCTATCAACACATGGAAGCATAAAAAATGCGGAGACAAAGAAACAGGTCACAAATGACAGAAATGGAGGAAAGCAAACTACTGGATATAGAGTTCAAAACCACACTTTTAAGGTTTTTCAAGAATTTTCTAGAAACCTCCTGATAAATTTAGTGAGACCCTCAATAAATCTAGTGAGACCCTGGAGGATATGAAAAAGGACCAAATAGAAATTAAACATACACTGACTGAAATAGAGAATATTATACAGAGATCCAACAGCAGACTAGAGGATCCCAAGAATCAAGTCAAAGATTTGGAATATGAAGAAGTAAAAAACACCCAACTGGAAAAGCAAAATGAAAAAAGAATCCAAAAATATGAAGATAGTGTAAGGAGCCTCTGGGACAACTTCAAGCGAACCAACATCCGAATTATAGGGGTGCCAGAAGATGAGAGAGATCAAGATATTGAAAACCTATTTGAAGAAATCATGACAGAAAACTTCCCCTACCTGGTGAAAGTAATAGACTTACAAGTCCAGGAAGCACAAAGAACTCCAAACAAAAGGAACCCAAAGAGGACCACACCAAGACACATCATAATTAAAATGCCAAGGGCAAAAGACAAAGAGAGAATTTTAAAAGCAGCAAGAGAAAAACAGTTAGTTACCAACAAGGGAGTACCCATAAGATTGTCAGCTGATTTCTCAACAGAAACTATGCAGGCCAGAAGGGAGTGGCAAGAAATATTCAAAGTGATGAATAGCAAGAACCTATAACCAAGATTACTTTACCCAGCAAAGCTATCATTTACAATTGAAGGTCAGATAAAGAGCTTCACAGATAAGAAAAAGCCAAAGGAGTTCATCACCACCAATCCAGTATTATATGAAATGCTGAAAGATATTCTTTAAGAAGAGGAAGAAGAAAAAGGTAAAGATAAAATTATGAACAAGTAAATATCTATCAACAAGTGAATCTAAAACTCAAGTGAATAAAAAATCTGATGAACAGAATAAATTGGTGAATATAATAGAATCAGGGGCATAGAAAGGGAGTGGACTGACAATTCTTGGGGGGAAAGGGGTGTGGGGCATGCAGGAAGAGACTGGACAAAAATCATACACCTATGGATGAGGACAGTGGGGTGGGGGCGGGTAAGGGCAGAGGGTGGGGTGGGAACCGGGTGGAGGGGAGCTATGGGGGGAAAAAAGAGGAACAACTGTAATAATCAGAACAATAAAGATTTAATTTAAAAAAAAAAGTATTTGTTGTTCCTATCTTGTGCCAGGTCACTATACAATAGATGTGCAAATCACTATTGTAATGGATCTTACATTCTATTGAGGCACAACAAGGAATAAAATGTATAAATAACTAAAGTACATAGATGACAGATTGTAGAATGGAATAATAAATTAGGAAAAGGTGATAGTGATGTTTGGTTTCAGCTGGAAGGAAGATGTTTAGGAAAGTTTTCCTGCAAGAAGATGGAAAGGCAGTGAGGGAGCAAGTCCTTGGAAATGAGTCATGAAGGAGAAGCCTGCTCCAGGCAGAGGGAGCAGCAGCTAGAACTAGGGGTTGGAACATGCCTAATATATTCAAAGAACAAAAAGGAACCAACATATTTGAAGAATCAGGAACAAGGAGGACAGTACAAAATATGAGATTAGAGGTTAGAATACAAATTCGTCCTAAAGACCAAGAAAAAGCCCTGAAGGGTCTAAACAGAAGAGCATCAGGATCAGATTTCCATTAGCAGGATCTCTCTGTCCACCATTTGCAGAGTTGTCTGAAGGGGGCAGAATTCAAATCAGGGAAACCAGTTAGGAGGTTATTTCAGTAATACAGGTGAGAGATGATGGCAACATGAGACCAGGGTTGGAGGGGTGGTCAGAAGTGGCTGGATCCTGGAGGTAGTATTATAAAGGTAGGGGAGACTGAAGAAATAAAGGGGTTAAGTCTTTTAAAAAATTAAGTGGCCCAGAATTTGAACTAGACATTCTGACTCTATAGCTCAGTCCGCCTGAGCAGTATTTTATAAACCAAAAAGTAATACTATGAATTATTTTTAAATAATAACAACTTACTTATTTACAGTTGACTTCTCTAAGATGTGGCCCTTTTGTCAAGTAAGCATGAGTTAACAACAAAAAAAAAATAATTGTTCAATTGATCTTATTTTATAGGAGCACAGAAAATTTACCTCTAAGAAAAATAAGCCACTATCAATTGTTTGCTTTTTCTTCAATTAATTGCCAATTGGATTATTTTCCTTAGCAAACAAGACATTTTAATGAAACAATTATGTTTTATCATATTTAGAATATTTCTTAGTTTATACAATGTGCATAATTCTAAAGTAAATTTAGTAGATAATTTTTGTTTTATCAGTTTCCAATTTTGAATTAAGTGGAAGGTTTTATTGATATATATGTAATACTGACATTTTTGCCTTCTTTAAAGATAATTATTATTACCCACCAGTTTCCTAGGAAGAAACATTCTCTCTGTCAATTCATCTTCTCCATCTGCTTTCACATACTGCAAAATTATAATCATCCATAATTTGTGATAGATTCTTGCCAAACGTTGCTAAAACAATTTGGAAAGTGCCAGACAAGGACACTTGCCAACTTACACATACTGCAGATGCTTTTGTTCTTTATACTTTTCTCCAGAAAATTTGACTATGAAAGTTATTTTTGATGGATTTTTAATTTTAAAGTAATTATGGAAATAAATTTATTTTATCTATCTAGAACAAATGACACATTTCCCCAAAAAGGTGGTAACACGATTGATATGTCACTAATTTCACAACAGTAAAAATACCACAAACTAAGAATTTAATGAGGAGTAATTGGGCCATGAGCTCGTTAACCAAGACTACTTCTTGTTTATGTTAGAATCTCCAAAACATAGTGTAGTTACTGGTATGTAGTACAAATTTTGTGCTTGACTACAAGTTCTAGCAAGAAAATGCAGCTATTCAAATGTGTTAGACTGAAGAAAGGTAATTGTCTTTCATCAAGGTTATAGTTCAAGGAGCCTAAGGAAAGAATGCATACAAAAAATGGCATTTACCTGTCCATCTAGGTTACCTAAACTAATTCTGAGGATAAATATTCTGACAGCTGTTGCAGCCAAATAACTTTCATGTTTTACTTTTTAAATGAAATAAATGAATGGATTTATGTCCCACTATATGCCATTTCTGTGTTCACCTTCAAAGCCAAACTTCTTAGATTTGTCTCTACTCACCATTTCATCTCCTAACATGGTCAACATTGTCTTAACCATCCTATCTATTAACATTATCTTAACCATCCTATCTATTAATAGACAAACATGGTAATTGACTATACCTTCGCTACACCTCCCATTGGCTAATCAGCACAATATGCAAATTAACTGCCAACAAAAATGGCGACTATTTTGCATACTTCAGGCAGGGGAGAACAGCGCAGCTGCCTGCGTGAGCTGCCATCCCGGGCTTCAGGCCGGCCCCAGAAGCCAGTGATTGGGGGGAGATGGGGGTCCCCTGCCCATACCTGACATCTCTAGCCGAGGCATTAGGCCTGGGCAAGGGGCCGATCCGGCAGTCAGAGGGTGATGGGGGTTGATGCCTCTGGCTGAGGTGTCAGGCCAGGGAGAGGGCAGAGATGGTGATTGGAGGGAGCTGGGGGTCCCCTGCCCAGGCCTGAAGCCTGGGCCAGAGGTGTCAGGTTGAGGTGGGGGGGCCAAGGCGGAGATTGGTGTGAACTCTAGAGGAAACACCTTTTCTGACAACTCATTGTTTAAGCTCCCTGTATGCCACTGGCAATATTAGTAACTTGGGTAATAAGTAACTTAGTAACTTGGGTAATAAGAATCCAAAAAGGTGATCTAGGGTTTTTTACCACACTGCTGGCGAAAAAAACAAAGGTCCACTGCTGGAGAGCTAAGAAATGTCATACCCTGCCCTAGCCAGTTGACTCAGTGGATAATGCCTTGACCTGCCGATGGCAGGGTCTGAGTTCAATTCTGACCAAGGACATGTACCTAGGTTGCAGGCTCCTCCCTGGCCGGGGCAAAGGTCAGGGCTCATGCAGGAGACAACCAATCAAAGTGTTCCTCTCACTTTGATGTTTCTCTCTGTCTTTCCCTTTCTCTTCCACATTCTCTAAAAATCAATGGGAACATATCCTTAGGTGAGGATAAAAAAATAATAATAAAGAAATAATTATTACCAGTGAGGTTGAGACGGCCCTGGTGAGGTCAAGACGTCCCCGGTGAGGTCAGGATGGCCCCGGTGAGGTCGGGACAGCCCCGGTGAGGTCAAGATGGCCCTGGTGAGGACGAAACAGCCCCGGTGAGGTTGGGACGTCTCCAGTGAGGTTGGGACAGATAATGGGGACCAGTATAGACTGATGAACAGAGGTAGATACAGAGGCAGAGCAGCATTGAACAGACTGTCAAACTACAGTGGGAAGCCTGGGGAGGGTTAGGGGGAGGGTTAAGAGATCAATCGAAGGACTTATATGCATGCATATAGGAATAACCAATGGACACAAGACACTAGGGGGTAGGGGAGGCCGGGGGAATGTCAAGTGGGGGGGAGGGAAGGAGACATATGTAATACTCTTTGTAATACTTCAAGATATAAAAATTATTTTAAAAAAACATATAAAATAGATAAGACAGAAAGAAATGTTGATTTATTTCGAAATTGCCAGAGGAAAGGCCTATATTATTATTGACTATGTTTTGCATATTAAAGGAACTATTAATCACCTCCTTCTAAAAAAAATAAATAAATAAATAATTATTATATGAAAGACACATCTTGAAAATGCCTAAAGACAGTTCTCATTTTTTCATGGTGAAGGGACTGGAGTCCGTGTTGATGAAAAATCCTTGCTGGCTGAAGTGTCTGGCAGTGGCTCCAGCAGCGGGGTGATGGGGCTGGTGCCTTCCCCTGATCAGCCCGGTCACCTCCCACAAAGGGAGTCCAGGCTGCGCCTTAGGCCCTATCCCCAAGGGGAGCAGGGAGCGGGCCTAAGCTGTCACTAGGACATCCGCTGAGTGTTCCCAGTATGTGAGAGGGGGCAAGCTGGGCTATGGGATACCTTCCCCCAGTGCATGAATTTCATGCACTGGGGCCCTAGTCTATATTAATAAAAGGGTAATATGCTGATTAGATCGGATATCTTCCGACAACCTTCTGGACATCCTTCCACACATAGCCATGGTGTCAGGGCTGAGGTAGAGGCAGTTAGGGGTGATCAGGCAGGCAGGGGAGAACAGTTATGGGGATCAGGCCGGCAGGCAGGTGAGCGGTTAGGAGCCAGCAGTCCCGGATTGCGAGAGGGATGTCCAGTTGCCGGTTTAGCCTAAACCGGCAGCTGGACATCCCCCGAGGGGTCCCGGATTGGAGAGGGTGCAGTCTGTACTGAGGGAGCTCACCCACCTCGTGCACAAATTTTGTGCACCAGGACTCTAGTTTCCAATAAGGCTTTTGCTTTCCAAGATTTTAATTGAGGCCAGCACAGATTGCATCATACCAAGCCAATCTAACTCAACCTCTCCCCCTACTTGGCATGATTTACCACCAAGTCCTTCTCAAAATATTTATTTTCTAGATTTGTATAATCCCTCAATCTCCTGATTTACCTTTTAATACCCCAGCCTCTTGTTCACAGCGTTTGTTGGGTTTTTCGTTTGTTTGTTTTTGCTGGTTCTTCCTTTTATTTTAGACCTCCAAATTTTGGATGCCCAAGGTCTTCATTTTTAGCTTCCTTCTCTTGATTAGCCAAACTTTATCCCTAGGTTATCTCATATACTCTAATAATATTATATATTTTCTTTGTGTTGGCAACTCAAATATATCTCTCCAGATTGGCCTTCCTCCTTCACCTCCCAAATCATGTATTTAGTTTCCTTTTGATATTTTTACTGCAGTATATCTAAAATTCTCAAACTGAAGGCAGCCTAAACAGAAGTTTGTTATATCCTATCCAGATATTTACTTTTCCTATTTACAAGTTTCGCCATCTTCACCAATAGCAGAGACATCCCCCATGGAAAGTAAACAAAACCATAATAGTTTAACCTGACTCCTTTCTTTCACTCATTCCCATCTTATCCATTAAGAAGGTCCCTCAAAATACATTAATCCATTCATGACCCTACATGATCTGGTCTTCACTCAGTGTCATCTCCCTTACTCTTTTCCTTCATTCCTTGCTGTGAACACATTGCCCTTTTGGTCTCTGGAATACACCCTATTTTTTCCAGTCTCCAAACATTTCTATCTATGATTTTTTGTGCTATGCTCTTCACAGAGTTTTACAAACCTTCCTGACTGCCTAGTATAAAGTACTCTCCTACATACTTACAATTCCTCTCAAGTAAATAAAACAATTTCACCTTATTTATATGTTTATTGAACATGAATCACTTATTTGATTAAGTTTTCTCTATGTACAAGTTTATTGTATACCCATCTTACTCCTAATACATAAGTACCCCGAGGGCAGGGGTTTTATCTGGAATAATCTCAGTGCCTAGAACAGTGAATGAACATTTTGGTATGCTTAAAATATTTGTTGATTACTTTAAAACAATGTTAGAACAAGCAGGTCCTGAATTTGAGTGTCTTGAACACAGTAGGTCACAAATAAACATTTTTTGCTATTTATATATGAATAAAATATACATAAATATATACAATACAAAACTAGAGGCCCGGTGCATGAAATTCATGCACAAGGGGGAGGAAGGGTGTCCCTCAGCCCAGCCTGTACCCTCTCCAATCTGGGACTCCTCAAGGGATGTCTGGTGGGATTGGACCTAAACAGGCAATCAGACATCCCTCTCACAATCCAGGACTGCCTGCTCCCAACTGCTCACCTGCCTGCCTGCCTGATTGCCCCTAACTACTCCCTGACAACCTGATCGATGCCTAACTGCCCCCCTGCCAGCCCGACTGTCCCTAACTTCCCTCCCCTGCCAGCCTGGTCGCCCCTAACTGCCCTCCCCTGCTGGCCTGGTCACCGCTAACTGTCCTCCCTTGCAGGCTTGATCGCCCCCAACTGTTCTCCCTTGCTGGCCTGGTCCTCCCCAACTGCCCTCCCCTGCAGATCTGGTCCCCCCAACTTTCCTCCCTGCAGGCCTTGTCCCTCCCAACTGTCTTCCCCTGCAGGCCTTGCCCTTCCCAATTGCCCTCCCCTGCAGGCCTGGTCCCCCCAAAGCCCTTCCCTGCAGGTCTGGTTGCCTCCAACTGCCCTCCCCTGCCAGCCTGGTTGCCCCCAACTGCCCTCCCCTGCAGGCCATCTCTGGTGGCCATCTTGTGCCCACATGGGGGTGGCCATTTTTGACCACATGGGGGCAGCCATCTTGTGTGTTGAGTGATAGTCAATTTGCATATTACCTCTTTATTAGATAGGATATTGATATATTTTATTTCAATTTTTTACTGTCTTCTTAAATTCACCTTCCCTTTAGGTTCTAGTCATAACATTTATCACAGAAGCCTATATACAGTGTGAATTATAAAAAACATGCATATTTCTTTATATATATATATACTAGAGGCCTGATGCACAAAAATTTTTGCACTTGGGGGTGTCCCTCAGCCCAGCCTATGCCCTCTTGCAGTCTGGGACCCCTCACCTCAGAGGATGTACACCTGCTGGCTTAAGCCTGCTCCCTGGGGGATTGGGCCCAAGCTGGCAGTCAGACATCCCTCTGCACCCTGAATGGTGTCCTGGATCAGTGTGGAGATCCCACTGGTGTGCTTGGCCATCCTGGGTGAGGGGCTGATGGGTCTTTGCAGGATGGTCACACCCCCTTCAGGGTGGCTGCCGGCGCCATCTTGGTTGGGTTGGTTTGCATATAGTCACTCTGATTGGCCGGTGGGCGTGGCTTAAGGCATAGCAAAGGTACAGTCAATTTGCATGTTTGTCTTTTATTAGTGTGTGTATATATTTTTATATATATATATATATATAAGAACACACACATACATACACTGAGTGGCCAAATTATTATGACCACCTGATGTTTGTAGGAAAATTAGCTATAATTTCATGCTTAAGTTGCTAGAGGGCCAGACCATTAGAAATAGGGAAGCAGGTTGTTTACCACGATAGTAGAAGTGATTTTTTTTCTGAAGATATGGGTAAACAACGCGATTTAACAGCCTTTGAACATGGGATGATTGTTGGCGCTCGGAGCCATGGAGTGAGTATCAGCAAAATAGCCAAAGGCCTGCTCGAACACCTTTGCTGTCTGCAGTTACCAAGATAAAATGTCTCCAATTCACATAGGAACACAAGGATTGGACAGTCGAGCATTGGAAAAAAGTCATGTGGTCTGAAGAATCATATTTTTCCAGTTGCATCATGCAGATGACAGAGTGAGAATTTGGAGGAAACAGCCTGAAAGCATGCACCCCACAGCATGAGTACAACCCTTCAAGCTGGTGGGGGCAGTGTTATGGTTTGGGGCATATTTTCCTGGCTTGATTTGGGCCCTTTAATTCATGTGGAACAATGTCTGAATAGCACAACATACCTAAGTATCGTTGCTGATCAAGTTCATCCTATCATGTTGATGGCACATCCCAATGGAGATGGCTTCTTCCAACAAGATAATGTGCCATGCCATGGTGCTCGTATTGTGCAGGAGTGGTTTCAAGAACATGAGGGAGACTTTACCTTGCTTAGGTGGCTCCCACAATCACCAGATCGCAATCCAATTGAGCATTTGTGGGACGAAGTTAAAAGAGCCATCAGGCAGCTGGTTCCACAACCATCAAATCTCACAGAACTGGACAGTGCTATTCATCAGGCATGGTGTCAGATTCCTCTCATCACCTTTCAACATCTCATGGAGTCAATGCCAAGAAGAATTGCTGCAGCATTGAAGGCAAAAGATGGCCCAATGAAGTACTGACGGTATGGTCATAATAATCTGGCCACTGTGTGTGTGTGTGTGTGTGTGTGTGTGTATTTCAGAGAGGAAGGGAGAGGTAGAAAGAGATAGAAACATCAATGATGATAGAGAATCATTTATTGGCTGTCTCCTACATGCCCCTACTGAGGATTAAGCCTGCAATCTGGGCATGTGACCTTGACTGGAATTGAACCTGGAACCTTTCAGTCCACAGGCCAATGCTCTATCCATTGAGTCAAACCAGCTAGGGCCATATTTCTATATATACTTTTAAAAAAGAAGTGAATTTATCTTATTTGTATATTTACTATTATCAATCACAAAAACTTCTAAAATGTTATGAAACACATTCAATGTATAACATAGTTAAAATTGAAATTGTATTCATGCTGTAGAAGATAATATTTTAAAACATTTTAACACATCGTAACTCTTTTATTATTTACATAAATACTGACTGAGAGTACATTGAAACAAACCTTACTTTTACTGGGTGACATTAATGTCTCTTATTTAAAACTAAACATTATCTTAGTTAAGAGGTAGGGATAGAAATACTCCTCTACTTGCAATTTTTCAAATATCTCTTTGGACATTAATTACAGTTGAACATAGGCCATGGCTTTTAAACAAGCTAGAATTAATCTCTATGGCAGCAAAGGAAAATTAGAAATGACATGAGAAAGAATCTAGTTTGCATGCCACAGTAATTGCTACTTAGGATTCACATTCATTAAGGTAGTCAGAATAAGGGTTTGAAGGCATTTAGTACACAACGATTTCATAATCTTGTATTTTTCCTTACTGAAAAATACACTCATCAACTTTTTGTTCTAATTTTATAACCTATGACCAGTTTAAGTCATGAATGTATTCATATACAAATTAACAGAGAATCCTAATTCATAGACTTAATCACTCTACTCACATAGAGGCATTAGTTGTCTTTTGATTGTAAGCTACTATTTATAATATATTTCTACAATAAGAGGTCATATAGAATTTTGTTTTTACTAAAGTAAAAGATAGATATATAAGATCTTACTGGCAGATTATTCATTAGAAAGAATTATTAAGATTGTTTATAACAACTATATACATAACTGTTAGGGCTCTGGGTAATAAAAGTTATTGATATTGCTTTAATTGATATGAGTTTAATATCCAATGGAAAAACAGGATAATCACAAACACCTCCATTACTGAAAAATATAATCAAATGTAATTCACCACATATAATAATAAAATAATTATATCTGACCCATAGTGTTTTCTCCATTATGGATACTTTCTAAGTGTTTTACACATATTAAGCAATTGAATTCTTATTACTCCATAAAATAGGTATTACTCTTATTTTTTTAAAAATATTTTTTATTGATTTCAGAGAGGAAGGAAGAGAGAGATAGAGATAGATACATCAATGATGAGAGAGAATCATTGATTGGATGCCTCCTGCATGCCCCACACTGGGAACTAAGCCCACAACCTGGGCATGTGCCCTGATTGGGAATTGAACCATGACCTCCTGATTCACTCACTGGTCAATGCTCAACCACTTAGCCACACTGGCTGGGAGTATTGCTATTATTTTAATAAGCTTTACACAGATTAGGCAACTGAAGCTCAGAATGTTGAAGTAATTTGCCCAAGGTCACACAGCTTATTGACTGTTATTTTGTGCTTACTTTTTACCAGACATAGTTTGAAATATTTGCACATTTTAACCCATTCAACCCTTATGAAAACTGTGTCAGTTAGTTACTATCATCATTTGAATAAACATATCAATGTGCTTAAGCACAGAAAAGTTGTAAAAATTTTCCAACATAGGAGTATAATAAATAGTGGTACTAATAATCAGTGATCAAATGGCATTTAAAAATAGTAGTCTGAATAAGATTACTGAAAACCTCAAGAAAGAATAAAAGTAGGAAAATAAGAAGAGCCAACAAGCCGAAACCGGTTTGGCTCAGTGGATGGAGCCTCGGCCTGCGGACTGAAAGGTCCCAGGTTCGATTCCGGTCAAGGGCATGTACCTGGGTTGCGGGCACATCCCCAGTGGGGAGTGTGCAGGAGGCAGCTGATCGATGTTTCTCTCTCATCGATGTTTCTAACTCTCTATCTCTCTCCTTTCCTCTCTGTAAAAACTCAATAAAATATATTAAAAAAAAAAAAAAAAAAAAGAAGAGCCAACAAAATAACGGTGAGGTAGGAAGTAGCCCTGGAGAAGGAGAAAACAAGGAGGGTCAGATGCCAAGGAAGCCAAAAGAAGAAAGGGCTCCCAAGAAAAGATAGAGGTCAATCACACCAAATGCTACTGAAAAGTGATGAAAGGCTGGAGAATAAAAAAGGACTGACTACAAGTGGATAGAGTGCACCGCCAAAAAAAGACTGATTATTTTGGGCGAAGGGGCAAAAATGGGAGAGCACAAAAGAAGTTATTAAGGACAATTCTTTCTAAACTTTTATAGGAGTAGAGAAATGGTACAAAAGCATGAGGGAGATGTGGGCCCTAGGCAGAATTTTTAAAAGATGGTAAACATTAACATACATTTATATGCAATGGGAAAGATCAAAGGAGAATACATAATTGACCATGTGAGAGATAAGGGGAAATCTCAAAGTCAAGTCTGTACTCATGCAAGAAAACCAGTGTGGTAGGTAATTTTATGTGTCAATTTGACTGTGCCATGGTGTGGCCAGCTATCTAGCCTATTGGTGGGGGTTTCTCTCTTCCCAGGACCAGCACAGAGAGAGAGAATGCGGGGGTTGATGAATCTTGATTAGAAAGCTACAAGGTTTAAGGAAAATTGAAAAAAACACAAGACTGAGACAGAAATAGAGTGTAAGCTGGGCCTGGGTGTGGCATCTGCCCTCTGATGGAGGGACAGAGGCAGAGAATGTCAGCACCAGAAGGAGTTTACTAAATACTTGAATAACAGGAAGTTACATCACATCTGGGTGGGCCTTGAGTTCCTGGCGACATCATGAGATCCACCCAGTTAACACTGGGTGGGAAGGTCAAACTGAGTGGAGCCCCAATCTCTTGATTAGGTCCTCCCCCAGGGCGTGGCTCTGCCTTCGCTCTGAGTTTCAGCCAACATATTTAAACTGAGTGTTTTTGCCAGTGGCCCTTAACACTAGCCAAACATTATTCTGGATGGTTTTGACTATGATTCACATTTAAATCAATAATCTGAATTAAGCAAACTGTTCTCTAATGTAGGTAGGCCTCATCCAATCATTTGAAGGCCTAGAAAGAACAAAAAGGCTGATGAAGTAAGAGAGAATTCCTCCTGCCTGAGTGTCTTAGAACCGAGATATCAACTTTTCTCTGTCTTCAGACTCAAACTGAAACATCAGGTCTTCCAAGCTTTTCCTGGGTCTCTAGCCTGTCAGCCTTCTAACCGGAACTGCACCATCAGTTCCTCTGGTTCTCAGGCCTTCAGAATGGGAATGGAACTACATCATTGGCTCTTTGGGACTTGTCAGCCTCCATAATTACATGAGCTAATACCTTATTTTATTCTCTCTCTCTCTCTCTCTCTCTCTCTCTCTCTCTCTCTCTCTCTCTCTCTTCTGTTTTTCTGGAGAGCCCTGCCTAAAACAACTAGGATCCAGAGGAAAAGTCTTCAAATTCTCCTAAGGTAGGTATTGGGCTTTTACTACTTGAGTTCAGCTGACCATCAAAGATCAGATCGAAAACTGGCAGGAGCCCTGGTCAGTTTTTCGCAGTGGTTAGAGTATCTGCCTACACACAGGAGGGGCACCGGTTCTATTCCTGGTCAAGGGCACGTACCTCAGCTGTAGCTGACCAGCCCCAGTAGGAGCACATATCAGAGGCAATCAATCAATGTGTCTCTTTCACATCTATGTTTCTCTGTCACTCTCCTGGCCTCCTCCCTCCCTTTACTCTCTGTAGAAATTAATGGAAAAAATACCCTCAGCTAAGGATTAAAAAACAAACAAACAAAAAAAACAAAACTGGCAGGAGTGATGACTCTGTGTTGCTCTCATTTTGAAGCATTTCCAAACTAACAGAGAAGTGTTCCAAAGAACATCCTCAAAAACAAAGGAGTGGACTTGGCCTTCAGTGCTTCCCTTTGAGCCTCTTTGAAGTGAGGGTCTGAGCAGTTGCCCAGAAGTTATGAGCAGAGACAATGTTAGCACCCAGAAACCCATCCTAGTAGGACCTCTAAGAAAGCTATTGCTGTATGGCAATGTATAGCATATGTTCTATTTTTCCAGTGTTCCAGTGAACCTACCCAATGATCTCAGAGCAATACGACAGACAATGACTAACCACAGGTTTATTTTTTTCTCCTTTTATGTTTTTCTTTTCTCTCCTATTTTTTCTACATTGTATTTTCAAATTTATCTACTGTAGATAATATTTGTATGATTACAAAACAAATCACAGCCATTTATTAAACTTAGGACCAACTGAAACACCAATGTTATACTATCATTCACCTGCCTATAATACTTGTTGACTAGTTTAACCTTCAGAATAAAGTTCTAAATATGGAATTCTAAGTCCCAATAGGTAAGAGTACATATTTTTCTTCTTAAATTAATTTGATTAGTTTCTTTTTTTTTCAGTCTTTAATTAATTAATTTATTTATTTATTTTGCAAAAAAGATCCCCAAGATGTGGTTATTCTAAATCTTGAGCAGCAGTGGAACATTTCTTTGTTGTTTGTTTATGGTTCCTCTCTGTGTAATTTCTTCAGTGGTTGATACACTATCATAGATGCTCTGTGAGCATGTTTGGCTTCTGTTTTTTGTTTTAGTTGCAATCAGTGGAGAGAGAAAGAGTGCCAAAGGCAGCTACCTTCCCGTGATGAATAGAACTCTCAGGAGAAGATGAATGGAAGAAGTCATTTTAGAAATTTTTCTGGATGTGTTGCAATTTAATTCAACCTTACCGGAATCTGTGCATTTGCTTTTAATTTAAGTAAATAATGTTTGGAGTATTTAATTCTGCATCTTTCATATTTAACTGAGCAATTTGTTTTTAACCTCCACTGTTGTTGCTCTGTTTTATGTAATTACCACCAAGTATACCAGATTATTTGCATCAAAAGGTCCTGTAGAGAGGGTGACATTTGAAACTGAAAAGATTTCATTATAATATTTATTTTTTATTTAGTAATTATCTATGCTTATATTTTAAAATAGAATATAGGTGCCACTGCTGCATAGGAAAACTCCATTAGCTGATGGAAGCTAGATTAGGTAGCTTGAGAGATTTAATTTAATAGATAATGTTCACCTAATTTAAAAAATAATATTCATTGACAAAGAAACCAATTTAGTGATATTATTCAACAGGTTCAATTAACTTTATAAAGATGAATCATCTTGATCCATTTCTATAAAATGAGTAAATACGCTGCCATGAATAGTTTTTCTCCATGCACTGAGAAATAGTGCCAAAGTTGTAACCTCATACTAACCATAAATAATGCTTAAATGATGCCGTAATTTTTGCAATCTGGGGCTATTCACAGATGAATTATTCCGCTAAAACTGATATCTCTACTAGCATAGTCGTGCCTCATTATCTCATTCCAAGATGAATGAAGGGGAGGAAAAATGTTAAGCTGATTCATATTGTTGCCACAGTTAAACTGTTCTCTAATCAATCGCAATGTTGTTTGGTAAACTAAGAGTGAGATATTTGCAACAACCTAAAATTTGTTTTAAATGCAA
Source organism: Myotis nattereri (assembly GCF_964212035.1). NCBI lineage: Eukaryota > Metazoa > Chordata > Mammalia > Chiroptera > Vespertilionidae > Myotis > Myotis nattereri. The sequence continues at coordinate 157,207,659 of NC_138077.1, read as the reverse complement.
GAATTTCCATAAAAAAAATAGAATAGCATTTTTCTTTAAGCTATATTTTATTACACTGTTAAATCATCTTCTAGAAGAAATTATATTGTTATATTAAATAATGAAAAAATTGGAAGCATACTACATGTATTTATGTCTGCTTTGTGGTATAAAATAAAAAAGTTCATTCAACATGCACATTCTAGGTTTAAAGTAAAAGCTTTATTCCCGACATTAGAAATACAACAGGAACACATTATTTAATTTAAAAAGCTTTGAAAGATTCATCTAACCGAATATGATCACAGGTCATGGTGATATGTTAATATCATCTTCTCTGGGGCATAAAATCATTCTCTGACTCCTTGGGATTTAATTCTTAGGTTCTACCTGGACCAATATAAAAACTCACAGACAGGCAGGATGCTCGACTGACCCCAATCAATACACACGGACTCCACATTTGACTAATACATAGCTCCTATTTAGATCCCTTCAGGAAACTTCGTTTGCTATTAAACAAGTATATTTTGCTTAATTTTAGAAACTGGTACTGAAAACACAAGACATGAGTGACTGACCCAGAGATCATGTCAGTAGGAATCTAATGCAAATCAAAATCTTCTTCTTGGTCTACTGACAGTCTCTTAAATGTCCTCCCACATCTATTCTTTGTCATTTCTAATCCATTCTCAAAGAGCAGTCAGCGTAATCTTTTAAACGGCTGAAATATTATTTTGTTCTGCTTAAAACTGTTTATTTGTTTCCCACTGTCCTTTGCAGAAAGGCCCGAGTACATAGCAAGGCCGGTAAGGAGTTGCTCCTTTTCACCCATTCCTGGCTCATCACCTCTTCTTTTCTTCCAGGTTAACACCACCTTTGTGCTTTGGCCTTCCTTAACTGCCAACAAAGCACAATGCTCCTTCCTCAAGGCCTGTAAACTTTTATTCATTTGTCTTATCTCAGCCTAAATGAGGCATTCTCAGTGAAGCCTTCCAAATTTCTCCTCACTAGCTTAGATAGCCTTGTCATACACAATCTCAACACCCTGCACATTGCCGCCTCCTCAATGATCACCACTGGGATGTATAATATCCATCTCCCCACCTCCTCCAAAACACATTCATCCAAAGGGGTATGCCCATCATTCACTCTAGTTTTCTAGACAGGTATGTGACACTTTAAAGGCACCAAATAAATATTTTAAAATAAATTACATAATTTTAAACAGGTAAAATTTAATTTTACTTGCATATCTTTGCTTATTTAATTGTCTCATGCATTTGCTTATATTTTCCAATATGTACTGCATACACAGACACATTCTAGATGGCATTTGATTTATGATTTTACCCTTCACACTCCATATTGAATATGACACTCATGGAATGCAACTTTTGACCTTGTATCCCAGTTTCTCTTTTTTTCCAAGCGTTGGATTTTTGGGGAGAAGGAACTAGGTGCAATTTATCTTTATGTCCCCCTGATATAGCTCACAAAATAGAAAAACAAGAAAAAAAATTTATATAAATAGGAAATGTTGTGGAAGAAAACTTTAGCATAGTTTAATGGCCTCAGAAAACTTATATACCATCCAAGTATTTTTACCAAATTCCCTGTTATGTAGAAGTAAGTATGTGATTTACCAAATAATTGAGCAATTGAATGCAGTTTGCTTAAAAGGAACACTGCTCTTCTTTGGCCCATTTTAGAAAAATAAATATCCTGAAATAGTTCATCAAAAGAGAAAAAAAAAACAACAAAAACTAAAAAGTTACACTGAGACTGACCTCAGTCAGCCTAGGAGGATATTCGTTTTGGATGCCAAAAACAAAAATATCAAAATACCAAGCATTAAAATGGACCTTTGATGTTTTGTGTGTTTTTTAAAGACTTTATTTTTTAGAGCAGTTTTAGGTTTACAACAAAATTGAGAGGAACGTACAAAGATTTCTCATGTTCTCCTGTCCCCACTCATGCAAAGCCTCCTCCATTATTAACATTGGTCACCAGAATGGTACATTTGGTGCCAACCATGAACCTACATTGACACATCATATTCATCTAAAGCCCACAGTTTACTCCTGGTGTTGTATATAGAAGGAGTTTTGACAATTGTACAATGACATATAACCATCATTATCATATTGTACAGAGTGTTTTCACTGCTCTAAAACTCCTGTGTTCTACCTATTCATCTATCTCTGCTCTTATTCTTGGCAACTACTGATTTTCATTTTATTTTATTTTATTATTTTATTTATTTTATTTTATTTTATTTTATTTTATTTTATTTTATTATTTTATTTTATTGTCTCCATAGTTGCATTGTTTCCATAGTGTTATATAGTTGGTATCATACAATATGTAGCCTTTTCAGACTGGCTTCTTTCATTTAATAATATGCATTTAAGATCCCTCCGTGTCTTTTCACAGCTTAATAAATCATTTTTAATGCTGAATAATGTTCCATTGTCTGGATGTGCCACAGTTTATGTATCCACTCACCCACTGAAGAACATCTTGGTTGCTTCCCAGTCTAGGAAATTATGGGTAAAGCTGATATATACATTCTTGTGTAAATTTTTATGTGGACATTAAGTTTTCAACTCCTTTGGGTTAAAAACCAAGGAGCACATCTGATGGATCACAGTCTCATAGCTTTCAACATTTAAACCAAAAAGAGTATGTTCTGAACAGATGTTTAGCACAGCAGGAGATATTACTTGTGATTACTCAGAAAATTCAAGGCTTATTATATGTTTTAAAAGTTTTTTTATTTTTAAAAGTAAGTTTTTTTTAGATTTAATGAAATACATTATACAAGGATATATATTAATCTTATAAATATTAATATGCAACTAAAGTATGAATTGATTATAATATTCCAATATATATCATAGAGAGAGAGCCACAGATGAGGTCCTTAGTAACTCCCTTTAAGGGGATTACTCAGAGGTAGACCTTTAATTTTACTCTTAAATGGAACATTGATAAAAAAAATTCTGGTATATTCCTTTTATTGCAGAAGAAAATTAATTGATTATTCATCTATTTTTAACTAGAAATTTACACTTGAATAGGAAAAATAATGACCACCCTTTTGTTCATTGATAGCCATATTCTTTTATAAACAAACAACTAAAGTGAGAAAAGGTAATATGGTCACAAAAGTTCTTGCTTTGCCAAGTATATTTTATTTGAAAAAATATAGCCATACTTGTTACAAATCTAGTACTTCAACCTTGCACTACCCTGGCAATTCTTTTTTATTATTCATTACTAAGCTGAAATAGAACTATAAGAAATGCATGCTTCTAGTTAGCCTTTAAAGACAAACATGTCTACTTAATAAATATGAGGTCCAGCTTTGGATCAATGAACTAGGAGCCAGGATTCCTACAATTAATTCATGAATCTTTGACTGATTTTTCCATAGATCTGGGAAGAGCCACTTAAGCCCTTTATATCTTCACTTTGCAAAGTGAATAATAACAGAACATATGCATTACTGGACTCTGTGAGTTTAATTCCTTGCAAAAGCATTTTAAAATATTTTGATGAGAAGTACTATATTAAAGCAAATTACTGTTATTCATTTAGATGATTGTAAAACACTGTGAACAAAGGAAAGTATGAGCTCATTGTATGCTAGGGAAAGGACGTGGAAAATTATTAGTATAGTTAGATTTCTCAAAGTAAAAATATTCCATTCTACAAGCAGTTGTCCCTGATACAGACATGACAATTCCTACTTGATATGCTTGCACAAGCCTAACGATGTTGATTTAACAGGCAACTTGGGTTTTCTGAGTGAAACAATAAAAAATTACATTCCTTTTCTTAGTATTTGATATCTTACAAAAATTCATTTTCATATATCCTTCATGTTGTGGCTTCTAAACTCCAGAGAGGCAGCAAGTTTATAAATTTTATAATTTAGTATAATTTCAACATCAGTCCTCCCATTGGTTCAATAAACAAATAAACAATGTCATGCCTATTTTAAGAAAATGTTTAGCTATTAATTGTAAAGTCAAATTTTGTCTAATAAGACAATGTTCATTATTATGTCTTTCCTAATGAAATTTTTCAAATATAACTTTTGAGCTCCACTTCCTCTCTCCTGGCCATTAACTTAACTGAGGATATTTTTATACTTTGTAAATGAAGTCCTTATGCAGAATCAAGCTTAACTTTCCTATGCCTTATTGAGAACATGTATCCCCACTTCCAAAGACTACAAGCCATCGCTGATGCGCTGGCATTCTTTCCCTTAAAAGAAACCAGAAACCTCTTGCTTTAGCCAAGCACAATCACTGATCAGAGGGTTCTCTTAAATTGACTTGTCATCAGAGAAAACCTCATTTTCTTTCTTCCTTCCTCTCTTTCTCCTCAATGAAGAGGTCATTGATGGAAATGGGAATATTCACAAATGGAGTTCAAATTTCTCCTGGGCCTTTTCAAGAAGCTACATTCAACACAAGTTCCCAAAACATTGAATTTCACAAAATACCAGGTGCCTTAAACTAGAAAACCAAGAAACTGCAAAGAATACCTATTATTATTTTTCAAAGAAACATTGTCTTCAAATGTGAGAAAATTGTAAGATTTATGATAACGATTCATTGAAAGTTTACTACTCAGTGGTTTTATTTTCCTTCTAGAATGGTCATTTGCTGTAATCTATAGTATTCAGGTTAGGAGATATAGATGTGGTCTGTTTATATTGGATAGTATACATAGACCTAGAACAGATTTGGAGTTGCTTGAGAAATCTAAAAAAACAAACACACACACAAAAACAAAACATAACGCAAAAACACCGCAAAAACGAAACTTTGATTGGTTGAGAGAAGATGAGAACAACTGATTTTAGAAGAATAGATTTAAAAATTAAGGACAAATTTTATTGAGTGGTCCCCTATAGAAAACCAAGAAATGATCAAACCAATATGCTTTGATATAAATTCCACCCCTTCCCGTACTTCAGGCTAAGTATAGGACTTCTTCCCTAAGGGCCAAGATTTTCATCTGTCTTGTTCACTGCTATATTTCCAGCACCTAAAACATTGTCCAACACAAAAAGCACATTCCAATATTACATAATGAGTAGACTAAAGAGTGATTCTTGCTAATCTCCAATATCTGAATGAGTAAAATGTCTCCTTAACCAAGTTCATTTTTACTACTTACTACCCTGGTCCATGTAGCATCTGAATAACAATAAGTGATGCTCTAGACTAGATCTTTCTTGGCAGTAGTTTAACTGTATGATTCCTATTGAAGTTTGTTTGTTACTTTATAAATGACTGTTTCAAAGTCCTACACCAAGGATTTCTGTCATCTAGATTTTTTTCCTCTCAATAATTTTTTTTTTTCCTCTTTAAACCTTTGATCTTGCCTGGAAAAAGTTTTAGCATATAGATGTTCTGATTATCTTTGGATTTTCACATTTAATGGTTCTTTGTGTCTTTTGTGATATCTCTATTTGATATTTTATATAGCTGAAATTCCCACTTACTTGAAAACTACCAAGGACAACTAAAAAATAATATTCCACTAATGTCTACTCTTTTCTAACATACAAGTCTGTAAGTTGTATATAGATATATGCTCATCTATCTGATCAATATTTTAATTTAATTAGAGCCCATAGCTGGGAAGAAATAAAAAGAGCAGAGTGAAGAAAATTGATAGAAAATAATGAAGAATAAGCTATAAAGCATGCATTGTTATACTTTCATGACTTAGATTCCCACTTTAAACAACTATTGACATTTTCATATAAACTTCTTTCATTTGTCTTATCAACTTAGCAGTTGAAAATTGATTCTTTGCTTGCTTGCAAAGACAGAGGGAAAGCAAGATGACAGCCAACACTCTTTTCTTATCAGAAGTTGGCGGGATCGGATAGATATCAAGTCATAAATATTCAGTATTGTCGTCAAAGAAAATAAGAGAAATATTTTTGTTGAAGTCCCAGATTATAGTACATGGATGATGAGAACTTTCTGGGCATTAGTTTTCCCATATACATTAGTGATAAAAATAATGTCAGTACTATTATAACACAAAACATCAGCATATATGAATTCTTGAATTCCATCCTGCTATCTACCTCATCTCAAATTCTAAGTGATACCTGCCAGGGGACATAATAACAGTGTTTTGCTGACCTATATTTCTAAATTCCTGTTTAGCTTGACTATAACATCCCTAGGTTAGAAATGTTTATTTAAATTAGAGTTACTATAGAAGTCAAGAGCACAGCTTGGGAATCAAACCTAACAGGACTGAAATCCAGGATCTGTCACTCTCTAGCTGATTAACCTTAGTCCTATTAATTTCAGAACCTATTTTCTCTTCAGTAGAGTGAGGATACAATATGTTTCACTGAACTGTTGAAACATCTATAATAATAAAAGCATAATATGTAAATCGACCGAATGGCCAAACAGCCAGACGATCATCCAAACGACCATATGGACAACCATCCAGGTGACCATGCTATGACACCCACTGGTGCCAGGCCAGCCAAGGCAGATGCAATGTGATTGGTTGGAGGCCCAGCCATCTCCCCATGATCACCCTGCAGAGGGAGGCCCAGGCCACCAACCAGTGGGCTGCGGCAGGTGGGTGGGACTCCCTCTGAGGGGGTGATCCATCACAGGGCCCCCAGACTGTGAGAGAGCACAAGCCGGTCTGAGGGATTCCCCCCCACACACTCCTGAGTGCACAAATTTTGTGCACTAGGCCTCTAGCTAAATATAATAGCATGTATAAAATATTTATCAAAGTAGCAAAACATATGTGCAGAATGAAAGGGAAGCTATTGATTTAACCAGGTAGTTTCTTCCTTGACCTTTTCCCCCAACCACCTGGGAAAAAAATCAAGTGAGTAAATTAGACTATTTTATGTGGAAGTGATTCACAGGTGAACAGAGAATTTAGCAAATCCAGTTTTACAGGATGGGGCAAAAGTAAGTTTATAGTTGTGTACGGAAAATAATATAATAGTTAATAAAAATTCAAGGATAAATAAACTCTGTGTTTTGTGTACTCACAACTGTAAACCTACTTTTACTCTACCCTGTATATATATTTCTTCACTCCTCACCCTAAAACCTTCATCTAATTAAAGATTGGCTTGGTTGGGTAACACTGAAGACTTCTTTCCAACTATTTCATTTTAAAAGTGAAGTGATATAAGCACACATGTATTCCCAGGGACTACTTAAAATAACATACATTTTTGCGGCTTTTTTTTTTTTTTGTCTTGAAAACTATTTTGTTCTTATTGGTGTTATATGTTATTGATGTAAATATTTGTGGATTTATTAGGTGTTCTTTCTCACCCTTCTATTTTCTATAAACTATTTGAAAGAAATAAGAAAATTTAATATAAAGATTGGGCCTCCCTCTAAATCAGGAAAAGCTCTACATATGGTTGGGCCAAATTTATCTACCCTTGTCAAATTGAAATTAAATCACTCCTACTTTCCAACAGGTTAATCAGTTAACATATGGAAGTGAGTTCTTTGTGCTGGAAAGACCATGGAAACCAACACGTAATATCTGTAATTGCTTTAGCTACCACCAAAGTAATAATGTTTAGGGCAGTTGTTTCAGCTGTGGTAACTGCTATGAAGATGGATTATAATACTAGGAAGTAGAATATAAGTAGAATAGCATTAGATTTGCAGCCATATGGACTTGGGTTTGAATTCTAGGTCTGTTTCCTACTTGTAATTTTAAGTAATCTTAAGCAAGTTATTTAAATTGTTAAACTCTTAATTTCACCTTTTGTAATACCTTCACTAGATGGTTTCTATGATTTAATAATATCTATAAAATACACAAGTCCATACTTGGTTAATATTTAATTTTATTTTTCACCTTCATCTTAAGCTATGGTAATTATTACTTATGGGTACTATCTCTTCTATGTGAATGCTTTCAAAGACAAAGTAGTAAACTTGACAATTTAGTGACCATTAGGAATAACAACCCTGCACCTTCTAAGTAGCCAAAATGATGCACATTATTTAGAATCAAACTGACTTTTGTGAGTTCAGAACATGAATCTGATTTTCAAAGCTATATTTCTCAAATATACTCTAATTATTTTGAGCAGTACTAAGAAAAGAAATAAAGAATATAATACAACTTATATTCTATTTACAGTTTTGTTTTAGCCTTGTCGGTTTAGGTAAGAAAAAGCAATTTTCATTTAAAAGCCTCTAATATAATTTGAGTCTCTGCATAGCCTGATTAACAATGAATTCTGCCAAGACTTTGTAATCATTATATTTTCATATGTGTTCTCAGTCTTCTGAGGCTCATTAAAGGTCATGTTTGAGATTCCAAGGCTAGACATTGTCTCCATTGATATTTGAGCCAACCTGTAATTTCTGATTTCAGTATTCATCTCTAAAATTTATTCAATAAATATTTGTTGTGTGTCTAACAGGTGTAATAAAGTTTATAGTTATCTGTAATCAAATAACAGTTGAATGGATAGAAAATGAAATTTATCTTTGCATTCAACATTTAGTAAAAACAAAGCAATAATTTATTTTGCTTTAAAATATCTCTTTAACATTGTAAGTTCCTCTTGGTAATTTCTGGGATCATTATTAGTAAAATGAATAGTTCTTTTGAATACTCCATGAAATATTTATTTGCAGTATCAAGGACTGGCAAACTCGTCTGCATAGTAGGTTTATAAAATCTATCAAACTATGTTTAAAATGTTAGCATTTCGCCGGAACAGGTTTGGCTCAGTGGATAGAGCGTCGGCCTGCGGACTGAGAGGTCCCAGGTTCGATTCCGGTCAAGGGCATGTACCTGGGTTGCGGGCACATCCCCAGTGGGAGATGTGCAGGAGGCAGCTGATCAATGTTTCTCTCTCATCGATGTTTCTAACTCTCTATCTCTCTCCCTTCCTCTCTGTAAAAATTCAATAAAATATATATTTTTTAAAAAAATGTTAGCATTTCATAAAACTTGGCAGATTTGGCTAAGTACTTCACTGCTTAATTTTACATAAGTTTAATGCATATGTGTTTGATTCAATTACAATTAAATCATTAAATGTGGCTTTTAAAATTATTTATTTTGTTCTTAGGTAATGTCTTTCTTTTTAGGATCTCAAGGCACTCTATAAATGTTAATGGACATTTTCACAATACCCCTATGAAGAAGATGGCAATGAGTTCTATGAATTTCACTGATGTCATTTTTCAAGGGACCAAGAAAATGTTAAAGTATAAAACCTCATAGTCTTAGTAGTGCTAAGCCCTAAGAGGAATGTGTAACATAATGAAGTAAGCAGATTTCACTCTGGTTTCTCCTTTGTTTATAATCAAAATAATTTTCTAAACATGGTACAAAATTGGTTAGAGAAATTACCATGTGCTTACTTTTGGTGTAAGATAATCTATTTCTTATCTTTATTTTTCTTTCCTTCACTGATAATATTCCTGACCACTAATCTTTCTTCTCTACCAACTTTCCACAAATTAGGAAGTACAGGATCATAGTGCTCATTTATAAGAATCTCCCAGAAATATTCTTCCTTTAAAACCTTGAGTGAGGGGGAGGTAGAAATTAAGCTAAACAGATATTTAGTGACTCAATTGCTAAATATAACTGAAAATCAACATTATGAAAATGACAAAAATAACAAGACTTTTTATACTTTGTAATCTTAACCTAAACCTACCATATACTAGGAATTTCTAAAAAATTACTTGTGAATTTCACTAAATTCATTAGACCAAGCAATACTCCAGACACTCCAACATATATATATGTTGAAAGATAGATATCTAATAAAAGAGAAACATGGTAATTGGCGTACGACCACTACCCTTCCCATTGGCTAATCAGGGCAATATGCAAATTAACTTCCAGCCAAGATGGCGGCTGGCAGCCAGGCAGCTTGAAACTAATATGAGGCTTGCTTGCTTCAGTGACGGAGGACTCCAACATTCCCCGCCTGCCGCTGCAGGACTCTGAGCTGCAAGCAACTATGTAACAAACATAGAAGCTAAACAAAACCCCAGAAACCTGCCGGGCTTCAGCCAGCAGGATCGCAACATTATAAGCAAAGGCCAGAAACCTACTTTCAGCAGCGGAGGCCTAAGAGCTGGAGCCAAGCCTCAAAGCTAAGGCTGGCCCAGAATAAAAAAAAGAAAAGAAAAAAAGGAGCGGTTGGGAGCTTCAGTCATCCGCAGCCTGAAAACAGCTCTCAGCTCCTCACCCAGACTGGCCAGGCACCCCAATGGGGACCCCCACCCTGAAGGGTGTGTGACCAGCTGCAAACAGCCATCATCCCCTCACCCAGGCTGGCCAGGCACCCCAGTGGGGACCCCCACCCTGATCCAGGACACCCTTCAGGGCAAACCAGCCGGCACCCACCCATGCACCAGGCCTCTATCCTATATAGTAAAAGGGTACTATGCCTCCCAGCACCAGGATCAGCGGAGCCGCGAGGCCTCCCAGCACCAGGATCAGCATGACAGGGGGCAGCACCCAAACCCCCTGATCGCCTGCAGCTCTGTGTGTGACAGGGTGTGGTGCCCCAACCCCCTGATCGGCCCTGCTCTGTGTGTGACAGGGTGCGGCGCCCCAAAGCCCCCCCCCCCCACAGACCCTGCTCTGTGCGTGACAGGTTACAGAGCCCCAACCCCCCTGATGGGCCCTGCTCTGTGAGTGACAGGGGGAAATGCCCCAACCCCCTGATTGGCCTTGCTCTGTGCATGACAGGGGGTGGCGCCACAACCTCCCCATCGACCCTGCCTTGAGTGTGACAGGGGATGGTGCCCCAAGCCCCCAATCGGCCCTACCCTGAGTGTGACTGAGGGTGGCATCACAACCTCCCGATTGCCCTGCTCTGTGTATGACAGGGGCGGCGCCCCAACTCCCCAATTGGCCCTGCTCTGAGCCTGACCAGGGGCTGCACCTAGGGATTGGGCCTGCCCTCTGCCACCCGGGAGCAGGCCTAAGCCAGCAGGTCATTATCTCCCGAGGGGTCCCAGACTGCGAGAGGGCACAGGCCGGGCTGAGGGACCCCCCTCCCCCCTGAGTGCACAAATTTTTGTGCACCGGGCCTCTAGTGTGTATATATATATATATATATATATATATATATATATATATATGAAAACTGACAATTAACCTTTTTTGTACTTAACAGAAATTGAATGGTTACTTAACACTGAGTGTTAGGTGAATAACTTCTATTAAGTTAGTAGAATCTACAATTTTCACTTTAAAAGAAATTAAAGATTGGTTGCTAATCAATACATAGGCTCCTCTTGAAAATTAGAACTTATATAATTTATTACATTTAAATTTGACTGAAGGAAAAAATACACTTGAGTACAAAAAATAAATTGAATCACATGAGATATAGTTTTCATCGTCAAGTAAAAAAAAGTGATGTCTAATCACTGAATTAGTACCAACAAAATATTCCATAGTTCCTAGGAGAGAAGAATGACACAGCCATTCATAAAATGTAAAGCCATTGCTATATTTCAATAAAATATTTCACAAATAGAAATGCTTCACTAGAATTAATAGTAATATTTGACAGAAACTACATTTTCTGGTCCTCAACAATTATGTTAACAACAAATTGACTAAGGGATATTGGAGGACATCCAGTAATCATCTCTGTACTCTGCTGTGATTTTTAACTCAATCTCAAATTATCACATAACTTGTTAAAAATATTGAAATTTATCCTACAAAAATGATTTCTTTTTTCCATTCCTGTTCCTCAGCCCATAATCTTTAATTTCTGCAAAAATATATTTGACCAGATTTCTTCTCTGATTTATCCATACTCTTTCTTGAATATGCATGTATGAGTCTTATAATATACTAGAAGCCTGGTGCACGAAATTCGTGCACTGGGGGGGGGGGGAAGGGCTCCTCAGTCTGGCCTTCACCCTCTCCAATCTGGGACCCCTTAGGGAATGTCCAACTACCTGTTTGTGCCCACACTTTTAACAGATAACAGCTCCATTGTTGTTTCTTTCTTATGCTTAAAACCATTGGAATTAGTAGGTATTCAAAGTGTGTATACATTTTGGGGGGACAACCTGTATATCTCTAGTCAGCGGTGAAAGAAACCAACAGCAGATTTGGAACCCCCAGACAGGGAACCTTGCTCACTCCCCACATGTCTCTCCACTTCACTTTCCACCTTCGTGGGCAGCAGGAGAATCAACGTTTTCTCTCATTAATTTGGAAAAGCACGTCCTGTCACCCGCTGCCTGGCAGGAGTGCGCTAGGCCCCAAGCAAGCGAGGCTCAGTCAGGGCAGCCTTCGCTCATGGGTGCTGGCACCCAAAGTGCACATTCCTCCTCTACAGTCGCCCTGACTATCGCTCTGTTTCACTGAGAGGACGGAATTCCTCTCCACCTCTGGGTTCTTGATCTTGAACGCTGACCGCAGGCACCTCAGTGAGGGCTGCCCGCGCCCACCAGGTGTGTCTGTCTGCATCTGCTCCCACCTCAGCACCTGCATTAACCCCCTAGAGGTGATCTCGTAGCTGCACTGGCCTCCTTGGGAACAGGGCATCACCACTCCACCTTCTCACTGTCATCTCATAGGCGCCCACCCTCAGCACCCAGAACACCCAGACACTCTCCAAAGGACGTGAGCGCATCAGAGGGGATGTGTGCACATCCTGTGGGGGTGTTAGGCATGCTGGGTTGATGGAAGTACGGTGGAGAGGCGGGGGAACTTGTGCACGCCTTGGTTTGAAACTATTGCAGGCGCGGGAGGGTGACAGTGTGCTGGGGGATGTTCGCACGCCAGTGGGGTATGTGCACACCTGAGGCCTCTGGATTTGCAGATCTGCAAACCCCCTTGGTGCGGCCAGCAGGATGTCAGTCTGGCCCGCCATGGTGGCTGTCCCTGCGATCCTGCACCTTCTGGGACAGGAGACGGATCTTGCGCAGCCACTCCTGGGCACTGATGGCCTGGCAGGCGCTACTTCAGCTCAGCCTGCAGGCTCCGCTTGGCATGCTCACAGCTGTCACCACCGCTATGTGGGGAGTATAGGCCACCCTCCGCCGGCCTGCCTTCCCTGTCCAGAGGCTCTCTGCGCTGCTCACCTACCCAGAGTGACTGGGGCTGGGTGGAAACCAGGTGTCCTGCCCTGCCCAACCCTGGCCAATCCACCCCTTTTTGAGCTGCCGCCCCACTGGGAAGGGTCATGGATCCGGGTCCTGGGACCACGGACAGCCTCAAGCGCTGCCCCCCGCCCATGGACAGCCTCAAGTGCTGCCCCCCGCCCAGCAGGGTCACAGATCCGGGTCCCAGACAGCGGATAGCCTTGCCAGCTGCCGCCCACCTTCAGTATGCAAATTAGCCGCCATCTTGTTGCTTCAGGGTAGGGATCCCGCTTGGGTGGCCTGGCCAGCCTGGATGAGGGGATGATGGCTGTTTGCAGCTGGTCACACCCCCTTCAGGGTGGGGGTCCGAACTGGGGTGCCTGGCCAGTCTGGGTGAGGGGCTGAGGGCCGTTTTCAGGCTGGCGGGTGACTGAAGCGCCCAACCTCTCCTTTTTTTCTTTTTTTTTTTTTTTATTCTGGGATTTATTTACTTTCTATGGCTGTCACTGGAGCTGAGAGCCGGCTTTAGCTCTGAGGCCTAGCTGCAGCTCTGAGACCTCCGCTGCTGAAAGCAGGGATCTAGGTTTGTTTAGGTTCTATAATTGAACCACTGTTGCAGTCCTGCTGGCTGAAGCCCAGCTGGCCGAAAGCAGGTTTCTGGGTTTTGTTTAACTTCTATAATTGCAACATAGTTGCTTAGAGTGCAAGCTGAGAGCCCAGCAGGGGCAGGCAGGGAACCTTGGCTTCCTCATTCACTGGAGCAAGCAAGCCTCCTGTTCGCTTCAGCTGCCTGGCTGCCAGCCACCATCTTGATTGGCAATTAATTTGCATATCGCCCTAATTAGCCAATGGGAAGCGTGTCGGAGGTACGGTTAATTACGATGTTTGTCTATTATTAGATAGGATACATTTTACATATAAAATAGAGTGAAACTAATACAGATAAAGAAAAAATACTAATAGAGCTATGCCATCTAATACTCATTAAATTTCCTGTGAGATGACTCTATTTTTGTTATAATATTTTATTTTTTTTAAATAATGAGGAAACTAAGGCTTAGGAGATTAAGAGTTGACCATGGTTATACATCTTGAAAGTGCTGAAACTTGGATTCAGATCTCAAATTGTCCATCATTTTAATGTATTATATTAAATACATATCACTAAATGCCAACTTATCATTGCTGATGAATGTGCAGAACATAAAAAATATATTTTTTTGTTTTTTTATTGTATTAGTTGAAATAAAATAATTAACTTCTGCCTGGCTGGTATGGTTCATTGGTTGAGCATTGACCTATGAACCAGGAGGTCACAGTTTTATTCCTGATCAGGGCACATGTTCTGTTGCCAGCTTGATTCCCAGTGTGGGGCATGCAGGATGCAGCCGATCAATGATTCTCTCTCATCATTGATGTTTCTATCTCTCCTGCTCTCTTCCTCTTTGAAGTCAATAAAAATATATCAAATTTAAAAATTAATTAACTTATCAAGTTAAATTAATTATCACATGAAAAAATAAAGATGGTTAATTATAACAATAAACTAAGAAAGATTAGAATTTTTTTCCAGTAAAAAAACTTACTTAAAAAAGTCTATTCTTTAAAATATAATTGGGCAAATATCAAAATATCATCAAGGTTATTAGAAGTCATTGTTTTGATGAAAAAGATAAAAACTAATTTTGTTAAATAGAATCAACAAGGAATTTAAACACAATTATATTTAAGCCATAATAGGAGCACCGAGCTGTTTTATGAGGCAATAATCTAGTTCCCGTGTGGATAAGCTATAAGGCTGAAGGCTGGTTAGAGTTTTACAATAAGAGAACTGGATTATTGCCTCGTAAAATCATTCGGCACTTTTCTCATTGTGATTATTCTACAAGTCTTTGAGAATTCACTTTTAAATAAATGTCAGAACACAAGTAAGTTCTTATATGGAAAGAAAATTATGACAAAGAAAGTAATGGAGGTAGAAAGCACCCTTTAGAATTAATAATCATCTTTAGGCCTAAAGAAAGTATATATATATATATGTATATATATAGTAACTGCTCCCAATCTTCAAGATTTTTAGATTTTTAAAAATCCTTTTACTTTCTAGTTTGTCTAGTCATGAGTCTCCACAAACAGGGTAATAAAGTGCTTTTTTGTATTGATAATGGAATCATCTTCTTCATGGATCTTATTTTCATAAAAATGCCATCAGAAAAGAATATGTACTTCAAATTCCATTAAATTTCTATTCAATGTATTGCCTTTACAGGAATATGCTAGTTAATCCCCTCCTGTTTTTTCATTTTACTATTTACCATTTAATAATTATCTTTGGTTAATGTTTCTACAATACATTTTAGTGCACAGAAGTATGATTTAGGCTTAAGAAGAATTGAATATATATTATTTGAGATAGGCCAAGGGTCTTCATTTTACTTCACTGGTAATTGGAATTTTCTATGTCTATAGATAAAAATACCATAAAACTATGGATCTATGATCAGAAAGGCATTTTCCCACAAAACACATCGCCTTTACCTTGAAATGCCCCAAAAGTCTATCAGATATGTTAACTGGCTCAAAATACAAGGCCCAGTGATCTAAGTGAGGTCCAAATGTGGCTCCTTTAGATCCAGAGAACTATGAACTAAAATAGATGAATAACCTGCCTTGTATATACTCAACATATAACAATGAAATGGACAGGCTATATACTAAAAAGGAGAAGAAAATGGAGGACAGGTACACAAAGGTAACTAGTTCATAAGTATTTAGAAATATTGCTGAGAAAAATATTGCCAGATGCCCCTCTTCTGGGGTAGGGAATGCTCTTTTAGTGGTCCAGTTCTCCCCACTGGATAAAGAGCTCCATTCTCTTCCCTTTGGGATATTTCTGATCATCGTCTGTCCTTGGCCATATCTAGAAAGGACAAGGAAGAATATGTCCTTTCTGTCAATAGCGTTTCCCTAGTCTCCCTTCTACCTGGTCCCAGTTGGGGGCAGTGGGCATGTCTCTTTCAATCTATAAATGCAAACGTCTCTTTTAATACAGAATAATAATAGAGCTCTGTTAACCTTTTATTTTAGAAGTTTTTTGAAAATATATTTCATTTAAATCAACTTTATATGCCTTAGTCCACCCCATCATTCTTTTCAAAACACCTTTAAAATTCAGTTCATTGCAACCAGCTTATACTACAAACAATCTGCCATAAAACCTCCTTGTCCAACACTACAAGTTTATGAGGTTAATTTTCTGCCTTCCAGATTATCATACATGATAGTTTTACCACATGTTTCACAATTATAAGACAAAGCTCACCAGTTCTCCACGCTCCTGTAGCAATTTCATCACTGTCACCCTTACCCAAAGCCAATGACATGGATTTTTAGTTTTCATATTAGCAACTCAACCTTGTGACTAATTTTCAGTTGCAATAATGCTGCATAAAATAAAACTCCAAAATATTAGGATCTTTCAACAACTATATTTTATGTTTCTAGATAATGGGTCTGGTAGTCAACTGGGGAACGCTATTCTCAGTCAGAGAAAAGAATCCTAACCAAAATCATACAAGTAGTTTTACTATCTTTGTACCCATCCTCTAATAGTCAAAAGCATGTCACATGGCAAAGGACTTATATTCCCCCTACTTTCATGAAATACAAGGTCATAAGGTAAAGTGTAAAAATATGGAAAACTATACACAGAAGGAAAAGAAGAATTATAATAAAAATATACATTTTAGAAGGAAATGACAAATCTACAATCATAGTGGAAGACCAACAAAAATCTGAGAAGGAATTCTTACCATTTGCAACAGCATGGGTGGAACTGGAGAGCCAGTCAGAGAAAGATAAATATCACATGACCTCACTCATTTGTGGAATATAAAGAACATCATAATCTGATGAACAAAAATAGATACAGAGACAAAGAAGCATTGAACAGGCTGTCAAACTTCAGAGGGAAGGCATGTGAGGGTTGGGGGTGGGGTTAAAAGATCAACCAAAGGACTTGTATGCATGTATATAAGCATAACCAATGAACACAGACACTAGGAAGGTGAGGGTATGTGCTGGGAGTGGGGGAGGCCCAGGGGAGGTCCATGGGGGAAAAAGGAGATATATGTACTACTATATATAATACTCTAAACAATTAAAAAATTAATTAAAAATAAAATAAAAGCAAAATAAATTTTAAAAACTTGGGCTGAGCCCTAACTGGTTTGGCTCAGTGGATAGAGTGTCAGCCTGCGGACTGAAGGGTCCCGGGTTCGGTTCCGGTCAAGGGCATGTACCTTGGTTGCGGGTGCATCTCTGGTAGGGGGTGTGCAGGAGGCAACTGATCGATGTTTCTCTCTCATCGATGTTTCTGACTCTCTATCCCTCTCCCTTCCTCTCTGTAAAAAATCAAAAAAATATATTTAAAAAAATAAAAAAATAAAAACTTGGGCTGAAATATATTAAAAATACCAAGATATTTCAAAATATAATTAACTTGACTTATGTCATATATCTAAGTGTTTATACAGATTTTTTTCTGAACACAAATGAAGGCGGGTAATCTTTCCTCAGTAAATTCTAAAAACCTAGAAATCATAGAGGCCACTTTCTTTGAACAATATGAATATAATAGATGTTGACAAACAGAGAAAGCATGTAAAATAATAGCTGAATACAATTGGAAACCAAAAACAACTACCTAAATAACTCTTAGATCAAAGGGAAATATAAATGGAAATTATACTCTATTTAAAAGTGAATAGAAATGAGAAGACTCATATCAAAACCTATCATTGCAACCAGGACATTTCTCAGAGGCAACTGTGTAATTATAAATGCATTGCTGAAGAAACAGGCATGACTAAAATATTAAAATAAGCTTTCAGTTACAAAAGCTATAACAGGAATAGCCAAATTAACCCAAACAAGTAGAAATAAGGAATTAATAAAGACATAAGGTAGAACTTAATGAAACAAAAAACAGAAGTGGGTTTGATCATAAAATTAAAGCTATATTATGTACAATTTTTAAAAATCCAAATTAAATGGAAGTTTAATAGAAAAATATAAATTCACTCAAATACTCATATGAAACCCTCATTAAAAGGATAGAAAACAAACACACAAAGATTTCCAATGTATGCCTCAAAGATAGCATAATACTGTCAACAATGGATTTAAAAATTGTTACACACAAACAAAATATAGATAGAGCCTATTAGTTTGCCCAACACAGGACTAACTGAAGCGGGTAAACTTAGTTCTCTAGTTCTCTCTGTCATCACCTCCCTCTCACTGAAACTCAATTGCTGAACTAATGGTAGATACCCCTAGGACAGCGGTTTTCAACCAGTGAGTCGCTACCCCTTTGGCGGCTGAATGACCCTTTCACAGGGGTCGCCTAAGACCATCCTGCATATCAGATATTTACATTATGATTCATAACAGTAGCAACATTACAGTTATGAAGTAGCAACAAAAATAATTTTATGGTTGGGTCACAACATGAGGAAATGTATTTAAAGGGCCAGATGGTTGAGAACCACTGCCCTAGGAGATCACTACTGTCTTTCATTCTGAGTCTAAACTCCATCCCACACCCGTTCTTTATTTTAATCTTTATTGTTGAAAGTATTACAGATGTCCCTCTTTTATCCCCATTACCTCCCTCCACTTCGCAATCCCTCCCCAAGGCCTTCACCCATTCTTAACACAAGAGTTCAGGTAGTTGCCACAATTAGAATTCACAAAGAGGGTGAAGTATAATGGACATTTCTGCCTTCCCTAAATATTTAAATTTTAACCATTTGTGTTGCTCACTGTTTCTCTAACACATCATACATATCCCTGAGAATATGCCTTTGCTCCCTTTCCCACCTTAAAAATGTGCTCTTTCTCCAGTGTGTTAATTCAAATATTCCCATCTTCCAAGGTCAAGTTCGTGTCTGATTTCCTTCATGAAGCTTTCAGGCAATGATACTGGCCTCAGCTTTACTGACAATAACTAGTGACATTCTGAATGTTGTTTTTTTTTTTTTAATCCTCACCCAAAGATATGTTTATTGATTTTAGAAAGAGTGGAATGGGGAAGAGAGAGAGAGTGAGAAACATTGATATGAGAGAAATGTCAGTGGGTTGCCTCCCCTACATGTCCCAACCATAAATGCCTCATTTAGCATTACTAAGGCTGGTTATTATTTTGTAAGCTAACAAAAAGTTTTTATTTTCTCTTTTAAATTTTTTAAGGAGTAATACACTGGAACAAGATTTCAAACACTAGGTATGAGAATTATAAAAGTACAGATGACATTTTATTTTAAAAATATCACTTGTAGACGTGGCAAAATTCATGCTATATAGACTCCAATAGAATTTAACATTTAAATCAAATTTTAAAATGTTACTCTATAAATTTTGTAATTAAATTGCTTCAGCTGCTTGCCAGTGAGCAATATGCTCCTACTTCTCCTGGTCTAGAGAATGAAGGCTACAAATGTGCTCTGTTGGTAATTATCTGATTATTCTAAATCAACTCTCCTTATAAAACACATTATTGTGTACACTATAAAGAAATCATACTTGTATCTATTCCAATGGATAACTGAAATAATGTTTATTTCAAGAAGACTGTCAAAATTCTGGAGTAAAAACTTAAGTTTTAATCATTTGCATAGTTTACATATTTGAAATCTTCATTAATGGATTTAAGGGTCGCTTAATAAAATGCTAGTAATTCGCTGTTCTAAAGTTAAGCATTGATAATGTACTGTCCTGACTTTAATACTATTATGTTTAACAGCAAGATAGAAGATTATGCAGCAGGGGAAGGTGTTCAATAATGAATGAATATAGGCCAAAGATTTATTCAACTCATGAATGAAGGAACAGCAAGATGGTAATGCTGATTCAAAATATATGAGAAACAGAGTAAAGCTAATGAGAAAAGTCATGATGAAATAAGATTGTTCAATTAAAGATAAACCTGGTTAATATCCTATGTAGCAGTACAACAGTAAAAATTAGTATCTATTTCTATACATGGCAAAATTGTTTGCATTTCTGCAGGACAAAGTCCACAAGTTAGTATAAAATATAGCAAAATACAGTTCCTAATTAATAGACCATCAAACAGAGGCACAATCTCCTAGGAAATAAAATAAATACTTATTGGGAAGCCCTGATAGACAATGGTGTGGTATGACACTGAAATACATGCAATCATGCATATACCTTATTTTAAAGTTTTGGATAATTTTTCTTAACACTAAGAAGCACCACTTTTGTGGATTACTTCACTTCTTACATCACTAGCATTTTAAATTTGCTTTTAATTGGAAAAATCTCTCCCTCTCTCACACACATGCACACATACACATACAATGACAGTTCTTGTTTTCATTTTCATCATCTTATGAAATATACAAGAAGCTATGTGGATATGAAATGCTTGACTGGCCTGGGCAACCAGTTCTAAATGTCTCAACAAAATCACAATTTACTACATGCTTTTGATCTTCTGGATTACTTGTAAATAATGCAAAGGAAATCCTATATTATAAATTATAGGGTAGGCCATCCTGCTTTATGAGGCATGTGGTTCTTTTCTGGCTCATCTTTAAAATAATTTAATAAAGATGTTCTTTATTAAATATGATATGTTTGAATTTGCAGGGAACATATCTTTCAGGATATAGACCTAAAGTAGAAGACTCCATTTTATGCCTTCATGATTAACATGTCTACATAAACAAGTCCAACCATTAAATTTTTTATTGATTTGGCACTTCTAATCCAAATATTCCTGACTGGGCCTGAGTAAATTTTACCTTGAAAAGTTTACCACTGACTTCTGGCTTTCATGTTTCCATATTTGCTTCCAGCAGACAGCTTATTCTATTAACAAGTAGCACCGATTCAGATAATTCAGGCTAGCATTGGCTAAGGCTGCCTTCCAGGAAGATAAAGGGGTCCTGAAATCCAGCCCGAACTCCTGTCTGAGATCCATGGGGCTTCATACCTATGCAGGGAGTGCCCTGCTAAAAATTCCCACAAAGGCAACTTTTGGATGAACTACAACTGTCATTAATCTGTGATCCAACTAATCAAGCAAAAGCAGTCTCATTCTATCTATTCATCAGATGGCAAACTCTGGAGAGGTTTCTTGATTTCATACATGTCTATGTAGGCATATATATGAATATGTATGACAAACAGCTATTTTCAGAATGGCTAGATTAAATAACTAAGGATAGCATGCAGTGATGGCGAACCTTTTGAGCTCGGCGTGTCAGCATTTTGAAGAACCCTAACTTAACTCTAGTGCTATGTCACATATAGAAATTTTTTGATATTTGCAACCATAGTAAAACAAAGGTTTCTATTTTTGATATTTATTTTATATATTTAAATGCCATTTAACAAAGAAAAATCAACCAAAAAAATGAGTTCGTGTGTCACCTCTGACACACGTGTCATAGGTTCGCCATCACTGGCATAGGGTGTGGACAGGAGTCTCAGAATTAGAAATTCACAAGAGTCAGAATAATGGAATTCATACCTAACATTTATTAAGACCATAATATGTATCAGGAACTGAAATGCTTTCTTTACATGAATCATTTCAATATTCTGTTGAATAACAGATTCTACATATGCCATTACTGCCTTTGACTTCAAATAACTGAGAGAAGTGATCAGAATTTCAAAAATTATACTACATAAGATATGGAAGCAAACAACAGAACCTAGACTTTAAATATCCATCCCTCATAACATATCACAAAGGTTTTATTTTTAATTTCAACTAAAGAATCTCCACACAGAACTTGTTAAGAATATATCCCAGCTGCTGCTCTTTCTTTTCAGTGTGACCCCAAACAAGAAATGTTTCACATGGTTTTAGGTTTCTGAGTGGAAGTTTAGCACAGCTGTGATATCAAATGAAGAACCACCTGGTCTAATCATCATAACAATATGTCCTCTGTCCTGCACAGCTAACAGATGGATTGGGTATCAGCCTGATGTCATAATCTGTTACGTTTGTAATATGGAGCATTACCCACCCATTTAGGATTCATCGCATCTACTCTGATGGCATGCCGTACACTAAGTGGATAGATGACACTGTCATTATATGCCACTATCACTACTCAGATGGGATCTTAGTTTGCATCACTTAAGGGCAATTGCATGGTGCTCTAATTCTTTTGGTGAACTGTCACTCCACTACTGAAATACTTATGTGTAATTTTCACATATACTATGACATTAGTAAAGCAGATTGCTAGTCTTCAACATTTTTCTTAATTCAAGTTCTAAATATCTACTTTCTCAAATATGTGCTGCTGAGTTTCGCTTTGGAACATGAAATGATGTTAGAAGATAATATTCAGAAATATTTAATCTTTATTTATCATTATTATTTATTCCTCTTCATTCATATTTAAATATTAAAATGTCTTCCAAAAATAATCTCATGTACTTCTTTAAAATGAATTTATTGGTGTAACATTAGTTAATAAAATTATATAGATTTCAGTTGTACAATTCTACAATACATCATCTGTATATTGTACTGTATGTTCACCACCACAAATCAAGTCTCCTTCCATCACCATTTATCCCTTCTTACCTTCTTCTATCTCTCCTTACCCCCTTTTTCTCTAGTAAGGTAATCACCATGTTATCTGTGTCTATGAGTTTGTTGTTTTTGCTTAATTACTTCACCTTTTTCATCCAGTTCCCAACCCACGTCTTTTCTGACAGCTGTCAAGTCTGTTCTCTGTATCTATGAGTCTGTTTCTATGTACTTTAATGTATTTTCATTCAACCTGTTTGCACCTGGCTTGTGTTGGGAACCGAGAGTATAATAAAGAATTAGAAATGATCTATTCCTTCAAGGACCCCACAATCTACTGAAAGAAAATCAATAAATAAATTTTCACATTGACCAGCCCACCACTGCCAGCGGTAGCACAGAGAAGCAGAGTAGTGGGTACTTTGCTGCTCCGCCCAAACCCCTCAAGTTTAACACAGTCATTTCTAGTTGCTGGAATAAGTGGCTGCTGAAACAGTATTCACAGCTGCCTGCATCACTGGGAATTGCCCTCCGATGCTCAGAACTGTTTCACCCAAGGTTCTGTGAGAATTTAAAGTCTGGCCTCCATTTGGGCAACTTTGAGGAGCCATCCCAGATTCATAACTCCTGATCAGATTGGCTGAGAACTCAGTTTCAACTGTTTTTGACAAACAGTTTCTCTTTCCACCCAATTTTGCTTTCCTCATTTCATTCCAGTTGTATCTCACAAGATTACCTTCACATTAGGCTTTTTCATGCATCTAGTTCCTAAAGAATAAAATATATGACCAAAATCTTAAAAGAAAAGAAGTGGCATCTGAGAAAAAAAGGACAATCTACCAAAGGAAAGAACATTTGCCAAAAGAACACATTTCAAAAGCATAGTTATGTTCAAGGACCTGGAGAAGTGCAAGGATCTTAGCCTGCATGATGTAGCATTGGAAGCTAGAAAAGATACACCACAGGAAACGTCATACAAGGTTTTGCTCATCAAATAAAGATGTTTGAATTTAACGGGAAGAAACAGTCAAATGTCCAACTGCAACAAATAGAAGCCCATTATTTTTACCTAATAAAAGGTACCGAGGAGTGTGACTGCTGGGATTGATTCCACAATTTTCCTCCATCAGAGGCCAAGCACTGCCTTCTCTTGGATTTCTTCTTGACCATAAGAAGTCTGTGGAGGTTCCACATATCTGTTCAGAAGAAGAAGCAGGAAGAGGAAAAATGGTAGCAGTGCTATCCCTTTTCCTTTATATGGCATGTCATCTTCCGTTCATGGAAAAAGCGAAAGCTTTCCCAACACCCACCCAGTACAGTTCTGCTATGTGTCATTAGATCTTATAGTCCTAATGGTGGAATCAAGCAAGGTAGAATGGAGGCTGGAGGCAGGTAGAAATAGAAGTTGGGTATGCCAAACTATGTTGCCCAAAGTGTTATTAAAGGATTTAAGAAAAAGCAAGAGGCAGGGTAACAGTCATACTAGGAGATAAAACTGTAAATAGAGAAGTATGAATTGGATATTGTGGTAATGCAAATATTTGATAAAGGCCTGAAACAAAGAATCAATCCTATCTAATAAAAGACAAAAAGGGTAATTAACCGTACCTCTGCTATGCTTCCCATTGGCTAATCATCGAGATATGCAAATTAACTGCCAACAAAGATGGTGGCCGGCAGCCACACAGCTGAAGCGAGCTGGAGGTTTGCTTGCTCCAGTGATGGAGGAAGCCAAGGTTCCCCGCCTGCCATGGCCCAGCTCTGAGCTCTGAAAGCAACAGCTCCAAAAGCAACAAAGTTTCAATTGTAGAAGCTAAACAAACCCCAGATACCTGCTTTCAGCCAGCCCCGGCCTCAGAGCTGGGAGCGCCAGTGACGGCAACAGAGTTTCAATTATAGAAGGTAAATAAATCCCATAATAAAAAAGAAAAAGAAAAAAGGAGAGGCTGGGAGCTTCAGTCACAGGCCAGCCTGAAAACGGCCCTCAGCCCCTCACCCAGACTGGCCAGGCACCCCAGTGGGGACCCCCACCCTGATGGGGGTGTGACCAGCTGCAAACAGCCATCATCCCCTCATCCAGGCTGGCCAGGCACCCAAGCAGGACACCACCCTGATCTGGGGCACCCTTCAGGGCAAACCAGCCGGCACCCACCCGTGCACCAGGCCTCTATCCTATATAGTAAAAGGGTAATATGCAAACTGACCCTAACAGCAGAGCAACTGGGAATGACTGGTTACTATGACATGCACTAACCACCAGGGGGCAGACGCTCAATGCAGGAGCTGCCCTCTGGTGGTCAGTGCGCTCCCACATGGAGGAGCTCTGCTCAGCCACAAGCCAGGCTGATGGCTGCCAGTACAGCGGTGGTGGTGGGAGCCTCTCTTGCCTCCTCAGCTGTGCTAAGGATGTCCGACTGCAGCTTAGGCCTGCTCCCCACTGGCAAGTGGACATACCCCGAGGGCTGCTGGTCTGCCAGAGGAATGTCTGATTGCCAGCTTAGGCCCAATCCCCTGGAGAGCAGGCCTAAGCCAGCAGGTGGTCATCCCCCAAGGGGTCCCAGACTGCGAGAGGGCACAGGCTGGGCTGAGGGACACACCCCCCCCAACCCGAGTGCACAAATTTTTGTGACCAGGCCTCTAGTGTAATCATAATAGAGATGGGAAGAAATTGAAAAAAGTAAGAGATATAGGCATACCTCAGACATACTGTGAGTTTGGTTTCAGACTACCATAATAAAGCAAGTAGTACAATAAAGCAAATCATATTATTGGTGCGTGTGGAGTGTTTTGCCTTCAATTGGCAAAAAAAGAACATGCCACCAGTGAACCACAATGAAGCTAAGTGCAATGAAACCAAGTGTGCTAGTATGTGGAAAAAAATATGTTCGGCATTTGAAAATTCATATGACCCCATTGTTGTGGAATGATGCCTATGTTAAAAGCTTAAAAATTTTGATTCATTGATTTGCATGTGCATCCTTTGTTTGGTTATCACTGAGATGGAATAGATATTATTATTCCCATTTTAGAGATTTAGAAACCAATGTTCAGAGAGATCAATGGATTTCCTAAAAAATCTCATGGCTAGTAATTTTCAGAACTGGATTTCAAATCCAAGTTTTATGATGATTAGGTTAATCACGCTTGCTCTCTGAATTGTGGGGTTTAGTATAGCTCTAATGAATAATTTTCTTATCTAAATTGTGAGGCACTAGAATTAGACAGTAATGATAGATGTGCTTCTGTGACTTTGTAAATCCATAAATCTCCATGAATATAAAATGGATGCTCATAGATAGCAGCTATGAGCAGCAAAAGAGAATAAAGAGGAGAAAAGAAAAAATCATCTAGAGGAGAATACATAGAATGAGTAGAAGTTTGTTCGGGTCAAAGTTTAACTTTTCAATAATTGTTACATTTTATCAGTTTAATTTCATGACCACTATTCAAATACTTGTTTATTTATTCATTTATTAACAAACATTAAACTCCTAATATATGTTAGGAACTACTTTATATGCTATGCTTAAAAAATGTATAAACACAACTCTAAAAACTGATAGTTTAGTTGAACAAAAGCTCTTATTTGAGATTATTTTTAAACTAGAGGCCCGGTGCATGAATTTGTACACAGATGGGGTCCCTCTGGGTGGCCTGCAGGGATCAGGTTGAAACCTGCAGTCCAACGCCATCTGCAGCTTTTACCTGGCGCTCCCATTCATCCTGGCTCTACTGTGCCTGCCACGGGCTCGCACCTAATCAGTCCTGAATGGGAGGGGCTGGTGCTGCCACAGCAGTGCTCACCAGCCATGAGCCTTGCATCTGGCACCTCCCAAGGGGAGTGGCCTGTGGAATTGGGCTGAAACCAACTTTCCAACACCCTCCTAAGGGGTCCCAGATTGTGCGAGGGCAGGCCAGGCTGAGGGACCCCACTGGTGCACGATTGGGCTGGGGAGGGGCCACGGGAGGGCTCCAGGGCATGTCTGGCCAATCTCACTCGGTCCTGATCAGCCAGACCCCAGCAGCACGATAACCTACTGGTTAGAGCATCTGCCCCCTGGTGGTCAGTGCGTGTCATAGCGAATTGTTGACCAGTTGACTGTCTACCCCAGCCGTGGTCAAGCTATGGCCAGTGGGCCGGATCCGGCCCATTTGAAATGAATAAAACTAAAAAAAAAGAAAAAAAGACCGTACCCTTTTATGTAATGATGTTTACTTTGAATTTATATTAGTTCACACAAACACTCCATCCATGCTTTTGTTCCGGCCCTCTGGTCTAGTTTAAGAACCCATTGTGGCCCTCGAGTCAAAAAGTTTGCCCACCCCTGCCCTGGTGGTCAGTGCACATCATAGTGAGTGGTTGAGAAGCCTTAGCATATCATTAGCATATTACACTTTGATTGGTTGTTTGGTTGTTCTGCTGTTTGGTCTATTTGCATGTCACCATTTTATTATATAGGATTCTGCAATACCCCTTAAAATAACTGCATTTTTTAAAATGAGATAAAAAACTTCAGAGGGAGGACAATTTTCATCTCAAGGATGAAAAGGAAATCAATAATATTTTTGCAAGCACATGAGTTACACTGCACATAGATACAGAAGAAAAAACATATTCTGTGTCTAGATGTAATTGTCAAAAAACTCAATGACAATTTTGTCTCCGGAGGGATAGGTTAGAACTTACCAGTATTTTGTGTTTCCCTGAATTAGATATTATGGGTAGGGAAAGAATAACTCTTTACTATATCCACTGAGACACTTAGGGTCAAGAGTAGAAATGGCTAATTATTTGTCAATAGCCAACCAGCCATAATTTATTAAATAATAATTGTGGGAAAAAGGACAAGCCATTTAAAATGTATGTATTGCTCAACAAGTGAAAAGATAATGAAAGGGAAAAGAGTTGCTAGAATTCACCAACTGCTCTAATATAACATAAAAGTATGAAAATATACCTGAATTCCACATAGAAGAAAACCAAAAATGCTAAAAAGTGGACAAAAGGGGAGGCAGATAATAATGAAATGCATGACTTTTAGCAAGTGGATGGAAGCAAATTAAAAGTTCTAGTAAAATTAATAGAATGTTGTTTTACAAAGGAATACATTAAATCTCTGTAAATATCTGAACTCATCATATTTGATTATAAATCTATACCTGTTTACACTTTTCATATGACATTTGCTTTGTTGCACTCATCAGGGAGACACACAAACATCTTATTTATCAATTAAATAAAAATCTAAAAATATTTTGATATTTTCCTTAACAAATTAGAGGACATGTAATGAATTAATACGCCTCTTCCTTTCTATGGCCAGATATATAATTGCTGTAGAGATTTTCTTTGCCCTTATTTTCAGTCATTTATAAAGCAATTTCTATGGAATTCTATAGAAACATTAAAGATCAATAACTAAAGTTCATTTTTTTTTAATATTAATGGATTTGCTATATACCTAACACTTTCATTTTAACTGTCTTTCATTATGTTACTTACTATGGAGGAAAATCTTTTCAAATGAATTTTTCTTCAGATACAAAGCAAAAAATTTTAAATTAACTTTTTGAGAGGTTTAAACTTGATAGATACTTCTTTAACAGGCTAATAATGTTTTAATTCTCAGGTGTAATGCTGGCTAACTTTAACTTCAGCATCCAACTAAACTTTTTGTTACTGAGAAATAATGCAGAATATTATCATGTAAAATATTTTTAAAACTCTACTAGAAAAGAGAAAATAAATGCAAAAATTTATTCAAAATACATTTTAACTTGAACAGTACTTATTGTAAAATGAATTACAAATGCTTTATAAATGGAAAGGATGTATGTTCTAATTACAAGTTAGTTTTCTCTAAAAGAGATATTCTACAGTGCATGCGTTAAATTTGATTTCTTCAGGCAATTTCACAATATGTTATAAGTAATATCTAGGAATTAACCAAAGGCTTGGAAAAAAAAGAACAATATTGATTTTATTTTTTTTCTATTATATTTTCAAAAGTATTTATTTTATATAACACATAATTTGCAAGCACTTTCCAGCCACCCAACAAATAAAAATAAAAAACATTGAGGTGGGCAGCTGGACCCCATCCATGCACAAATTCGTGCTATGGGCCTCTAGTATAAAGATAATATGGCTTCCTCTTTGAACTTATTAGTGTCCACATTTCCCCTCCAAATATTTTGTTTCTTCCATATACAACTAATTATTAATCTCTACACATTAAGAGCTCTTTAAGGTAATGTTTCTTCTTTCTGATACTCCTTTTTCTACCCTTTATTCATAGTGTAACTCTTAATTTTCAAGTTTCAATGCAAGCATTATTTCCTTTAAGAAGTCTTCTCTTTCTGATTTACCCTAGCAAAAGTTAACTCCTCATCCTCCATTCTATCTCAGGGGATATTTTAACACCACTAGTATTTCATTGAAATATCCTATATAATAAAAGCTTAATATGCTAAGTGTCAGATTGTCTGGTCGTCCGTTAAACCAATCAAAGTGTAATATGCTAATGATATTTTAAGGCCATTCAACTGCTCTCTATGTTGTGCACTGACCACCAGTGGGCAGACAGTCAAACAGTCGACCAGTCGCTACGATGTGCACTAATCATCAGGGGGCAGACAGTTGACCGGTCGACCAGTTGCTATGATGTACACTGACCATCAGGGGGCGGATGCTCCGTCTGGTAGGTTAGCTTGCAGCTGGCGTCTGGCTGATCAGGACTGAGCGAGAGGGGCTGGACATGCCCTGGAGCCCTCCCGCAGACCCTTCCCAGCTGGCCAACCTCCGGCATCCCTCCCCGGCCCCGATCATGCACCAGTGGGGTCCCTCGGCCTGGCCTGCATCCTCACGCAATCTGGGACCCCTCAGGGGACATTGGAGAGCAGGTTTCAGCCCGATCCCGCAGGCCAGGCCAAGGGACCCCACTAGTTCACGAATTCATGCACCAGGCCTCTAGTAGTATATAAAGATTCCCTCATTTGTTCAAGACTGCAGTCAAATTTTAAAGGTTTCATCATAAAGTTTTATATTTCTGATCAAGCAAATCATGGTTTAACATAATTGCTGTTTCTATGGAAAGTGACCTATTTTGCAATGATAACTTATAGCTAGCAATAGCTGTCTCTATATGGGATAACTATTGATTTTACATATTTCCTTTATAACTACATAACTTTCTGAATTATTTGACAATCATTTTCAATTGATTCCTATGTGTTTTCTCTAATGAATTAGATTACAAAAAATATATCACTACCTCTGTTCTAATATTTTTAACTCCTTTTACATATCCTTATATTACTGCATTGGTGAGCATGTTTATGACTTTAGAGTTGTTCCTATGCCAGGTATGTTTTTCTGATTTTGATTTACTGAGAGTGTTTCTGTCATCTTACCAGTAGAGAATGACTACTGACTTAAAATATATATTATGTGCTAAATGTTACCATATGCTCTTTCATCATATCTATATATATATGAAAGCCAAGCGACCAGAATGATGGAACTACCGGAAAAACCAGTCACTATGATGCCCATTGCAGTGGGCAACCAGCCCGATTAGGGCCCCGATCGGCCCCTCCCAACAGCCTGCAGTCCCTCCTCCCAGCCAGCCCTGCCCCCTCTTATGGCAGTCAGACATCCCTCTCACAATCCTGGACTGCTGGCTCCTAATTGCTCACCTGCCTGCCTGGTCACTCCTCACTGCCTCTGCATGCTGGCCTAATCACCCCCAACTGCCCACACTGCTGGCCTGGTCGCCCCCAACTCCCCCCTCCCCATGGCCTGGTCACACCCAACTGCTCCCCCTGTTGGCCTGGTCGGCCCTCATGGACCCCCTGCTGATCTAGTTGCCCCACACAGCCTACTGTTCAGTTGTTTGGTCATCCCTCACTAACCCCCCTGCCGGCCTGGTCATAGGCAGCCACCTTGTAAAGATATGAGGGTTAATTTGCATATTACCTCTTTATTATAAATGATTTGGTCATACGTCAACTCCAATCTTAAAAAAAGAGAGAAAAAACATAGGATTACATTGGTGAGGAAAAGAGGTAATATGAAAAATGCTTTTTTTAAAAGTCAGTAAAGTAGGGTTATTTGAAAGTCAGAAGAGTAAGTAAAGAAACTGTATTCAGAGAAAAGTCAAGAGAAATGAGAATAGAAAGCATGCCAAACCAATTTTATACTGTTTAGGTAGCAAATTGCTAAGTTGTTATAACTTTTTTGAAGGTTGGCATCTTTAGCTATTTAAATTATGAATCCCCAAGCCAATACAAGTGAAAAAGTCTCTCTCCTGTACCAAACTCTAGTCAAGCTCCTCTAAGCTCTCTTCTCTTCTGGGCCTCAACCTTGGTAGATAAGAACTGCAACTCTTGGAACAAATGATTTTTGTCTACCCCACCACTGAGATAAACACAAACACTTGCATAGTTTCTATCAGCTCAAGGCTGTGTTCCTAGAATGAACCTAACCCTTTTTAAAATATCTGACTCAGCTCTACATTGCCAAAGGAACGTATTGTTTGGTCCAACCAAAACCTGACAATAGGCTCCTGAACCTCCTCTTAGAGAAGTTCCTTTAGAAAGTCTGTAATTACAAATGCTTTCTTTGCCCCTTTCAGAGGTAAATCTTCTACCAACTAAAACCATCTCCGTAAGGACCTGGGAGCTATCTCTATGAAATACAGGGGGATAGAGTTTGTTCTCTTGCCTCTCAGTAAGAGCCGGACTTTGTTGAATACCTCAGTCTAATTTGCAAAACTACCTGCTGTCCTGAAGGAACAAAGTCAGACTGCCTATCATGTTGACCAATCCTCTTCTCAAGTTAGTTCCAAGAATCTGGTCAAATTATTGGGGAACATAGCATTTCATTTTAATTAAGATTGTTAGCTAAAAAGGTGCTCACTGGTGATTGGGAGGTATCTCCCTATAGGGATAGAGAATAAAGCCAAAACAAAAGAAAACCAGTGACTTTAAACATAGAATGACTTTAAACACAGAGTCCTAATTTTCAGTTATTTGAAATTATAAATTTTATTTATATTTAAGCCAATTTGAGTAGGTTTTCTGTTCATTATAATTAAGAATCTTGTGTAATACAGCATTCTTTTTTAAATTATATAATTAAATATTTATAACAAACTTTAAAGATAGATATTGTTATCCTCCTTTATAAGGCTAAATAAGGCCCAAAAAGATGAAGTGATTTTTCTAAGATTATCTTAACTGGAAAGTAATTGAACAAGGACTCAAATTCCCATATTCTTAATTTCACTGCCATCCAATCAGTTATATAAGCTTGACTTTTAAGAAAAGTTTTTTTCTGTAAATGTCTAATTATTGTTTTCCTATTTAAGATGAATTATGAGAACAAATCTCTGTTATAGTCATAGCACATGTGTTTGCATCAAATTTAATCATATGCCTATTTACATGGATGAGGCATCTAGATTTCAGAATTTGCAAAGTAATAAAATTACCTATGTATACTACTCTTTATGTGATTACATATTATTGATTTTCTCCTCATAAAATTATTCAAGGGGTCATATATAGTATTACCATTTATACTTTTTAATGAGTACATTTTTTATCTGCATTTTGTTGTCACTTGACATATGTTTCTAATTTATATAGGCTCTGTGTGCTTATGTCTGTTATTGTTTAAAGTAAAGAAGGCAAGAATTTTTATACTTAAAATTTGGTGCTTCAAATTACCTTGTAAAATAGTTCTAAATGAATGCTAAAGAATGGACAGACAGATCAACGTGTACTAAAGGTTGTTCTTTAGCTTGGTTTCAACTATGAAAACCCTTGTTCTTTACCCAAATTATGTTCATTTTATATATAATTATATGCACTATTTTTGATATAATGGTATGTAATGTTGATGTTTGTAAACGTTAATGCCAGAAATATTTGCCCTTCTTCCAGTACTTAGGGTGGTGGTGGCACTAGTAAATCTATTTATTTAGGAAACCCTTAGAGAAACTTTTAAGGCAGGAGTTAGTTTTAAAAACCGTCTAGCTAGCCTAACCTCATTACTGTGTTCTCAAAATTAAATGTCGCCTGCTTAGCATTAGACAGCTCAGCTTTAGCAAAGGTAGGTCTATGATCCCACTCTCTAGATTTCATTTTCTTATTCATTCCATTGAGACTGCTCTACAAAGAATCATCAAAATAATGATGATTTAAAAATTCTTCTTGGGCATATTTTTTGGTTTGCAAGTATTTAAATTTTGTATTTGCTTTGCATTTCTCAAAATTATATGCTATTATAATTGCACATTAGATTGGAGCCAGATTCTAATTTGTAACTTCCTCCCCCAAATAAACCACAATAGCATATATATGTTTACATAAACTCACATATGCATATATATAAACCTCAAATAAAACTGTTTAGACAATAAGGACACAAATTGTTAAGTATTGTAAGAGTATGGTAGTTATGGATGAAGAAAAATGAAGAGATCCCATTTTTCATGTGAAAGATAACAAATTTAAAGCTTAGTTTGGGCAACATAGTTATTTCAATTATTTTGTGGCCTTGTTCAAACACTTTGTCTCCTCCCTCTTCCTAATTTTCCGCATATATATAATTTTCATGCACCTAGCTCCAAAATCCATCTCCTGCCCAGTCCCATTACACTTTATTAAATCAGGTCCCATCATTTTGTACTTAAGTTACTGAAAACACCTATAAAAGTCTTCTTTTATGCAATCTTTTCACCCTCCAATTTGTGCACAATTCAGTAACCAGGATGATCTTTATAAAAGTTAAATCTGATCAAGTCAATTTGATAAGTCCCTAGAGTCCTTAAGAAAAATTCAAATTCCTTAATATGGCATAAAAGGCCCTTTAAGGTATCTGCTTTCTTATCTCCTAATTACCCACTTTCTGCTTTATCAAGTCTCCAGATTTTTTCCATTTTCTAGACTTCTCACACCTCTAAACATTCCCACAAGATTCTTCCACAATTTAAAATATTCCATTCCCTTCTTTATCCCACATAATATGTCATATTTTCTTCAATGCACAGTTTATACGTTACCTGGAATCCTTTTTTAACCACATATTTTTAACAGAGGGTGTTCATCCGCTGTTTTCAAATAGCACCCAGCTAACTCTTCAATAAAGAATTTATCACAGCATATAGTAATCATCTACTTATGAGTCATCCTTTTCTCATTATACAATGTTTGGAAGTTTGTCTAATTTATTTATTCATTACCACATCCTACCATATTCTGAGCACCATACATGTCAAACTCATATGTTGGTTGAATACTGTTTCTCTGACACCCTCTCTTTAGTAAGAGAAGTGGTGGAAATTTCTTTTTTTAAAAATAATTTTAAAATACCAAAATGAAAAGGAAAGGAAATCAAGGAAACAGAGAAATATAATCCAAAAAAACAAACAAAATAAAACTCCAGAAAGTGGCCCTAATGAAATTAATATATTAATTACTTGAAAGATAATTTAAAATAACAACCATGAAAAATTGTTCAATGATCTCAGGAGACCAATACAAAAACAAAGTAAGAATTTCAACAAAGATAGAAAAATTTTTTTAAAGAATCAAACAAAAATCTTGGAGGTAAAGATTACAATTGAACTAAAAAAAAATCAACAGAGGGATTCAATAATAGAGTGGACAAAGCAGAAAAGAAAATTAGTAAACATAAAAACAATTGACTTAAAATTTTCCAGAGGAGCAAAAATTTAAAAAGACTGAAAAATAATTTAAAAAGTTGAAGTGACTTATGAAACCACATCAAAATGAACAATAACAGATTACAGAGTCCAAGAAAAAGAAGGAAATGAGAAAGAACCACAAAGTTTACTTAAAAAATAATGCTTGAAAATTCCCTAAATCAGCAAAAGGAAATATAGAAAAGACCAAAGGATAACAAATAAGAGGAACTCAAAAAATGCCCACTGAGTATATTATGACTGCATTGTCGAAAGAAAGAATTTTGAAAGCAGCAAGGGAAAAGCAATTTGTCACACGAAAGGGTATTCTCATAAGACTATCAAAGGCTTTTTCAGAAACCTTGCAAGCCAGAAGGGAGTGAGATGATATAGGAAAAGAGCTAAAAAATTCATTCATTATTAGAAAACAAACTGCCAAGCAAGAGAAAAAAACGATGAAAATAAACTTTGTTTTTGGAAAAAATATGCAAAATTGACAATTTAACTAGATTAACCAAAAAAGAGAAAAGACACAGAATTAGAAATGAAAGAAGAAATATTACAGTTGATGCTACAGAAATAAAAATGACAATGAGAGACTGTTATGAACAATTATACCCTAACAAGTTCAATTACTTAGAAGAAATGGAAAAATCCTGAAATCCTACAGCCTACCGAAACTGAATCATGATGAAAGAGAAAATTTGAAGCAGTCCTATAACTTGTAATGAGGTTAAATCAGTAATTGAATCTCCTAAAAGAGAAAAACTCAGGAATCGATGACTAGTAAATACTACCCAACGTTTAAAGAAATATTAGTGCCAATTCTCCTCAAGCTCCTCCAAAAACCTATAGAGAAGGAAACACTTCCAAATGACTTTTATAAGATCAGCGAAATTCTGATTCCAGAACCAAAAACACTAAAAGAAAACTACTGGCCAATATCCAGATGAATATAGACTCATCTCTGCTCTTTTCACTATACATTGATAAACTTTGCTAAGTTATGACAATTTTGTTTCTGAGAAGTGAAAAATCAGGAATCAGGACTAGAGCAAGAGAAGACACTGAGCTTAGTTGCTTTATAAGGACTCTTTAGAGGAGGCTATTTAAATATGCAATAAAGGTAAAGATATTTAACCTTTGTTGATAGGTTTAACTTTAGGTAGGTGGCATTATTTAAGTCATAGATGAACAAGCTCCATAGAGCTTCCTCTAAAGAGAACACAGACTGGTGAGGCACAGAGAAGAAACAGATGTAATATCAAAGTCTGGCCGTTATTCTATGTCACTAAACTGCATGGGTCTAATAGTTCATGGTCAAGTACAAAACAATAAGTTTTCTGATATGCAAACTTATAGATGTACAAACAATTAGATACAGAGAGTAAATCGATTATCACCAGATGGAAAGGGGTGATCAATTCACAAGTTATATAAATGTCTAATGACTATGTTGTATACTGGCAATTAATATAATATAGAATGCCAACTGCAATTAAAAATTCAAAGAGAGTAGGCAAAGAACAGAGTAAGAAAGAAAACCATCTTACACTACATTGAAAAGTGGCAAAAACTGAGTTACGGATAAGAGTTGTAAAAGGAAGATATATTGGTTAGAGCTTAAAAGAAAATAAGAACAAATAGAAAGTATGTATATACATAGAGATTTATTTTAAGGAATTCACTCACATGATTATAGCACTGTCAAGTCCGAAATATGTAGGCTTGGAAATTCAGCCAAGAGTACAAGTTGCAGTCTGGAGTCTACTGTAAAGTCTGTAGGGCAGGCCAGCAGGCTGGGAACTCAGGCAGGATTTCTACGTTTCAGTATTGCAGCAGAATTCCTTCATCTCCAGGAAACTTCCATTTTTGCTCTTATCGACCAAGTCCCACCCTCATAATGAAGAGTAATCTCCTTTAAATTATAGTCAACTGATTCTAAATATTAATCACATTTATAAAGATCTTCACCGCTACATCTGGACTAAGGCTTGACCAAACAACTGTCCACATGGCCTAGCCAAGTTCACACATGAAATTAATCATCACAGACAGGTTTCGAGAAACAGAGGGGCAGCGATGTCCAGAGACAATACTGAAGAGCTTAGTGAAAGAGAATATCTAATGCTCAGTATTTACTCTTATGCTATACAATACTGTCCTGTAAATTCTATCACCTCAAGCCTTTGTGTGCAACATACACACATTTTCGTGTGTGAATATTACTTTGGGAACAAATTAAGTGATCCTATCTATTGTTTAGACCACAAAAATATGAGAAAATGACAGGACATTCTCTTTGATTTGTTGATGTATAACTACAGTATTTCACCAGAGGGAGGAAGTCAGAGCCAGAAGAATACTGGGAAAATAGGAAACAATCATCTCCATGAGAACTCCCAGAAATATGAGTTCAAGCTAATATTTTTGCATCCCACAGGTCAATGTCCATCATCTGATATAACAGTTCAATAAAGCCAAGTTAAAGATGATGGGCCTGAAGCCAAAAGTTATTTAGAGATATTTTGTGAGTTTCTGGGGAGTCTATGGGGTCTTCCAAAACAACCAGACACTTGAAATAATAAAACAAGACTTCAGATTTGCTTTTGGTTAAGAAAAGCTTTATTACCTGGAAATTACCTTCCTCCGTTAAAGTGTGAATAGAGCTAAGAAAAGTTGTATACCAGGGCTTCTCTTTTGTATACATTACATGGCAGGAGGAAATCTGTCTCATTAGGGAAAGAATGAATAGATCCCCTTCTTGCGAAATTAAAAAACAAAACAAAACAAAAAAAACCTCAAGGCCCTAGCCAGTTTGGCTCAGTGGATAGAGCGTCAGCCTGCGGACTGAAGGGTTCTGGGTTTGATTCCGGCCAAGGGCACATGCCTGGGTTGTGGTCTTGGTCTGATGTGTAGGAAGCAGCCAATCAATGATTCCCTCTCATCACTGATGTTTCTATCTCTCTCTTCCTCTCCCTTCCTCGGAACTGAAATCAATAAAAATATATTAAAAAATAAAAACCCGCAAGTGAGGAATGAAACATTATTATAGAAACTCTTAATTGCAGTTCTCATTCCCATTTGGGAGTGAAACTCAGTGAAGACTTCCAGGAAAAGTCCCCCTGCTCTGCCTTTAGCAAAACAGGAATTGACATTTCTCTATAAAGTCTGGTGGGTCAATGCCAAAGTAAATCTTACTGTTTTCATCAAAACTTTCTGAGGTGTGTCTTCTGCAGTACTTGTAATCTATAATCCAACATAGTGTTTTAAGTAGATCTGTGTATAAATATTTGCAGACAAGTTACTTGATTAATTCTTTCTATTTAAAACTGAAATCTCAAAATATTTTTAAAAACACACATACTTTTCATTTCTCTAAAGCAGTGATTTTCAACCAATGTGCCACAGAATTTTTAAAACATGCAATACCTGACAATTTAGCCAGGGACATTGAGCTCCTTTCCCCTAAATTGTCAAATAAAAAAATGACAAAAACCACACAATAGCCATCCGGTGTGAATGAATCAAAATTATACCTTGTTTTTTGACAGGTTGGCAAAAATATATATATTTTTTGGTGTGCCACAGAATTTTAGTAATTAGTTTACGTGTTCCATGAGATTAAAAAGGTTGAAAATCGCTGGTCTAAAGCCTGGAACACATCATTTTGGTAAGTGATTACTACAAGGAGGCTGAGGGTGGCTGGCATTGCTATCTGATAGGCATCTTGGCCAAACAGAGGTAAAGAGAAGTGGCAGCAATATAATGTCAAGCAAAACACGTCACTTCCATGGCTGAAAGACATTTTAAAAGAAAGGGTTCATTAGGACATAACGAATCAGGTCCTAGGGCATGCAGTCTAAACCATCAGCAGCAGCATTAGTTGGAAAGGGAAATATGTCTGCATCCTGGAGCTAAGGAGTATTTTTATACATTATGTCTTGGGAAGAAAGATGTGA
Source organism: Myotis nattereri (assembly GCF_964212035.1). NCBI lineage: Eukaryota > Metazoa > Chordata > Mammalia > Chiroptera > Vespertilionidae > Myotis > Myotis nattereri. Next base: position 157,169,288 of record NC_138077.1, on the reverse strand, counting down.
GTTGCTTTGAAAGAATATATGCTGGTTACATTCAAGGGGGGAAGGATAAGTTAAAGCAGGGTGGTTCTAAGATAGGAGCACAGTCTTTAATTAGGGAATAGTTGCTACTTTTGATTGGTTACAGGCAATAATCCTAAAACTTCATGAATATGAAGTTCATGGCCCATCTAGTGGTTGGCCAGTAGGTGCCTGGGTACAGATTCAAAGCTCCTACATACATTCTGGAATGTGAGCTGCCCACCAGTTAACGACAGGCTAACTACTCTTTTGATCTCATTCTTCAGCCTAACCTGATTTAATTTAGAGCATCTCTAATTTTTTTTTTTCTTGTCAAGAGAATATATTACATGTTGATTTGTATGTGTTTCAGATACATGTTTGTAATAAACCTGATATTCTGCTTTTTCCTTACTTTCTCTGCCTACACTTTCAAATCACTTTGCTTCACCACACTTGGCTATTTCCCCCAGACTCAGTTTCTTCTCCTGTAAAATTGGGATGTATTTTATCCCACAAATATTTATCGAGTATGAACGAGGCACTGCACTAGGTGTTAGGATACAGATGTAAATTAAATATATTATGTGTCTTCCCCAAAATAGAAGAAATGTGTAAGCTTTATAAGCAAATAAAAAGTACTATCAACACATCATTTTGCAGTTAAGGAAAAAGTGCTCAGTTTCAACAAGAAAGGAAGCTGCCAGATTCTGGAAAGGTTCAGAATAAGTAGAATATGGAATTTACAAGTAGAGATGTCTAGAAGCCATTGAAAATATGTCTGCCACTCAATAAGATATTTAAGTAGCTAAACACGGTTGGGGATCGAATGAGATTATGAATGTGAGAGTATTTTGGAGACTATAACATCATGCAAATGTGAGTTCTATATTTGTGCTGCCAGGCAAGCAATACAAATGTGAATTATTATTACATATGTGAAGTTGGCACTAAATTACATTTTTACATTGATTTTAAAGTACTTGATCTTTAAGGCTAGTAGAATATTTTGACTTATGAAGTCAAATATAAGCTTCTCTAAGGCAAAGCATTTTCTGTGAGCATCCTTTACACATAATACAGATATTCTATAAATGTTGTTGTCTTATTAACAAATGGAAGAGAGTTTTATGCAATGATGGAAGAAAAAAATTAAAACAAATTTCTTGCCAACTGTGACCAAAGATGTACCATTGAGATCTCTAGGTTTATGCCACACTATCTAAAATATGGAATTTATAAGGGATCACAAAATCTAATCATCACATCATTATCATAATCTTATATTAATATTAATAGAGCATTTATTATACACAAGGCTCTTTCCTGGAGACTTAATAGGGATAACCTAATTGATTCCTGTCCAAACCCCTTGAGGTTGGTGTGCTGTAGATAGTAGCTTATGAACTCAAAGGGGCTGGATTAGAAATGGTTCTACCGCTTATTAGATGTGATGATTAGGGCAATTAGCTTCTCTGTTGCACAATATCTTCACCAGAATAATGTATAATAATAGTATCTTTCTCCTAGAGGTTTCTAAATGTGAAATGAATTACTTTATGTAAGGAGCATTGAACAGTGACTAGAATATTGTTTTTATAAATACTAGCTATTAGGCTACATTATTTTTCTATTCCCTTTGGCCATACATGACATTTTTACTGGTGTATCTAAGTTAACATGTACAAATTAAGAGATGTACTTAACCAGATTTAAGGGAATTTTTTTTTCATTTTCTTCATTTGAGTGATATTATGTCTTTAAAATACTTCCATCCAGACACTCATTATTGAAAATACATATATTCACTTTTTAAACTGGTTAACAAATTTAGGATAAATATGATTTGGAAATGATGAGTTGTTTGTAGCCACAAGAATTATAAAGCAATGAATGGAATGATTTCTTGAGTCTTCCTCCCAAGAGAAATATAAGAAAACAACTGGTAGCTATTTGTCCCTCAAGACATCCAGAATATATACCAGGTTAGCTGATCCCTGGTGACAATTCCTAACTCTAAGATTCTGTGATTTAAATAATTCAGAATGAATACAACATTTTAATGCATCTATCTGTAAGCTCATGTAAAAGCAGCATATATTTATATGAAAAACTATCATTCTTTATGATACCTTGCACTTGCATCTGATTTAATCAGCATTCATTAGATTTTGGTAAGAATTTCTTACCCAAGGTTTAATATTACTTTTACTTACCATGTATTTTCTCATATGGAAATGATTCAAGTTGCTACTGAAGATGTGCTTTAAGATATTATATTCCTATTTAATTGGTTACCTTAATTGGGTATTAAAAAGTCAAAACACTGGCAAAATACCATCTTTTCTAGTATTTGCAAATTAGAAGTACTACATACAAAAATGTAGTACAAGCAAGCTTCTATTAGAAATGCCCTACCACAAGCCTCACAAATTATCCAGAACCTCCTCTCTCTATTTTTATAGTCTATCAATGATATTAACACTTCACTAATGACTTTAAATTTTAAATTAAGCTGTATTATTAAAATTTCTCCGACTCTGCTTTAGTTCTTATCACCTTTGGCAGCCGGTTCCTAAATCCTCACTCTCATAATACTAGAATCCTCTTGCCTTTTGTCTATTTGACAGATGAGATGAGTTTATGGTGATCCCCTTCTCTTGGGCTCAAAATATTAAGTTTAAATCTAAATAACCAGGGGGCGTTTTCCAAACACTATTTAATACACTGAGCTACAGCTTTTGCAGTTGCAGATCCATGCAGGAAACAGATTAGTTTGCTCATGTAAACCATAGCTATGTATTTTTATAGTCTCTTGAATGACTAACCTGCAAGTTAGCCTAAAGACAATATTTTATTTTATTTTAAAAAAGTATCTCCTTACTTTTATCTTTAGGATTAACAAAGCATTTTATAGTAAATCTAAGAGAAAATATAATTTATGGGCTATAAATCTGTGTGGTTTTGTGAAGGAGAGTGAAGACTGATGATATGGGGAATGAGGTAAATATAAATTTCAAAATAAGCTCCTAAATCCTTGTTAAATTTAAGATAAAATAACTCTCCCTACCACATAATTAAAATAAACAAACTGGTCCCCATTGTAGGCCATTCCATTTCTTTCATGCCACCCCTGTTTTTCCCCCTTTACCGACTGCCTCATAAAAAAACATGTAAAACTATGCTAAGACACTAGAAATAGTTCCACTTGTACAAGTTGGATCAAGGAATGATATCAGTGAATGCAATATTTAAGTAAATGAGATTATGTTTAACAAATATTGTTTTTCAAAGAATTTGGCTATAAACGTATATATAATCCAAAAATATAAGCTCCCCCTATTCAGTTAAAATCTGACATTTTTTTCAGTCCTATCATAAACCCTATTCTAAAGTTCCCTATTGTGCTAGCTTCGGCAGCACATATACTAAAATTGGAACGATACAGAGAAGATTGGCATGGCCCCTGCGCAAGGATGACACGCAAATTCGTGAAGCGTTCCATATTTTTTCAACCTGGATTACATTATTGTGTATACCAAAAGTAAAGCACAGGAGTTTCCTATATATTATATATTTCTGTTTACCATTTTAAAATAAAAACAATTTTCCCAACAAAAAAACAAAACAAAACAAAAATAAAGTTCCCTATTATCTTATTGTACTATCAAAAAAGCAGATTGATCTATATACATTTGCAAAAAGTTTGATTAACTAAATAAATCTGATATAAATTTATTTTTATATTTTATGTAATCTTTCTCAGATAAGCAGGGAAACAGATGTGCAAGATAAAGATGATCACATTGCTTTTCCAATTATTTGGAATTCCAGAGCCAAAAAAGAGTATTAAGAGCCCAACTTTGACTCCCCAAATTTTCATTACTATGTTCCTATTTATCTTAGCAGTGGCAGCAATGTATGAAACTTACATATTCTTGGAAAGATTGAAGCATTAGTCAATACTTTAAAAGCTCTTTATAAAGCCATAATGAGTGATGTGATGAGTTCTTCTAAGCCTTTAACTGATTCGCTTGTGAAAATAATAATTTATCACGATAAGAATTTATGTTATTATGATATGTGGACTGTGAATATAATTAAATTTATGAGAATTATTCTAAAAATCAAAGGATGTTGTCTCTTCTCAGTGTATCTATTTAAGCACTGAAAACATATCATCAGGTATGGTAAACTATTCTTATTCACGGTGTGATATTTCATCTTTAGATAATGGTCCATTATTGAAGTTGAATTTCATTCAGTCAGTCAACATTTATGTATTACATACCTAACATGTGTAAGACACTCTTTTTCTAAAAGGAATGTGACAATGAACAAGGCAGAGTTCCTGACCTAGACTTATTCTGGAAGGGAATCTGGAGCTACTCTTAACGATTAAGTTTCTTCTGCCTTGCCTTTACCCATGTAATTAAGTCCAAATGTTAGAATCTGGCCCCCTGTATATCATTCCAAATATAAATTCTGTTAGAGCTTCTAGTCCAGTCTGCATTCACAGCCAGATCTTTGAAGGCTCTGTAATGTTCCCCTTCCTTAAGTACCACATTTCAGGTAAATGGCTCATTTCTAATTTGTTTCACTTCTTCTATCAACTCTTCGGTTACTTCTCTAAGAAGAGAAAATTTTTATGTGCTTCCATAGCATTTTGTAAAGATTCCAATTGTGATTCTTTTCACATTGCCTTGTAAACATCTATGCCTATCATTTTCATTGACCTATAAGCTTGAAAACAAGTGTTACATTCTCTTTACTTTAATGTTCCCAACAAATACCTCAATACATGATACATATAAGACACTCAAAAATATTTGATGAGTAAGTTAATTAATTAATAAGCTAAGCTAAAATTCACATTTAGTGAAGGTCTCATGGAATTTACTGGTTAGAAACTATTATTGAAATTCTCAGTAAAATATATAGTAAAAGAACAACAAACTAATGTTTATCCTTCTCAAAGATATCCTATATAATAAAGAGGTAATATGCAAATTGACCCTCATTCTGTCACACTGTCACAAGATGGCTGTGCCCACAGTGGAGGCAGGGTTCACATAACACAAGATGGCTGTGCCCACAGCAGAGGAGGGGTTCCCGTAATGAGCTGTAACGAGTGATCAGCAGGGACATGAGGCTGTGTGGCACCGGGCCAGGGTGGGGGACCTGAGGCTGTGACCTCTGCCCAGCAGGGCTTGATGGGGGTGGAGATGGCCAGGTCTGGATTCGCCCAACGGGGGTGGGGCCGGCTGGGTCTGGGTCTCACGCGACTTCAAGGTGCACATGGGTGGGCAGGGACTTGATTCTGGGTCCCGTGGTGTGCCCCAGACTCTGACAAGAGGAAGATTTTCATATACATTTTACTAATTTTCTTTCATCTCTGATGCTTCTATTATAGAGAAAGGGCAAAGAGCAATATTAAAATATTTCCTCTAATTAATTCCCTTTTAATGTGCATGAATTTCATGCACCAGGCCACTAGTTAGTATATACTAAAATTTGATTCCATTCCCCACACAGATGGATTAAATAAGCTGAGACCTACAGGCACAGCCATATTCTGTGTCCCTCAATGGAAGACCTAGTTGATAATTCTGATCAGAATCAGCCATGTGATAACTAGCATTGGTCACACAACTACTAATGGTTGCTCTCCATTACTATAAAGAATTAAGAGTCCCCACTATTTTTTAATAGTCAATAATTATTCTTTGCATTCATCCAGAGCCACTAGAAATCAAAATACCACTTTGCCAAACCTAATGATAGAGGATGTTGCTAAAAGTTACCAAATTGGAAATATGAAAGAGGCCAGAAATAGAAGTTTTTTAAAAATGCAGTATTTTACTCCCTAACATGTTTTAAATGCAGTATAAAAATAAGTAATTTTCAAAGTTGTTTCAAATTTTTCAAAAAATATTGTCAAATAGTTCAAATAATGTGAAAAAAAAGTTAATCAAAGGAGAACTTTCTGAAGAAAAGAGTTGGAGTCAAATATACTAGGGGAATTTGTTTTTCAATATTTAAAAGAACAAGTAATATCACATGCAATTTAAAGTGTTCTTGGTCATAAAAAGTGGAAAGTTTAATATTGAAATATGTATACCAGTAAATATTTATGAATCTAGATATAATTATATAATTCAATCTTATTTACAATAGGGAAAAAGTTAAACTAATGTAACACGTCAAATAATAGGAATTAGTTTAAAAATCATGGCATCCAAGAGAAGGCTAACCACAAAGCTATGCTGTAAAGGTATTTAATAACATTATGAAATGTTTATAAAATATTTGTTTTAAAAAGTTATAAAACATAAAAAGTATGATGGCACCTATGATAAAATAAAATTTGAGTTTGCTTACATATTTGTATAAATTGATGTGCACTAAAAAATGTTAAATATTTTATCTCTAGGAAATTAAAACAGTATCATACTAAAAGCATACCTAAGAAAAACAGATACAGCTTTTAAGGTGTTTAGCACAATGCCTCATATAAGGTGAACTGAATCTAAATTTATTTTTATTATAAACAACAAAATACTTTTTATAAGCATTGATTTTCATCTCTATACTTTTCTCTATTCTAAATTTCCTAGAATTAATTCATATTTCTTTGTTGCTAGAAAAAGCATTAAATAATATTGTAACCGTTATGAACAAATTACAGAAAAACGCGTACCTTACAAAAAATTCTACAAATATGACAAAAGAAACATATTTAGGAAGCAATTATCCTATACCTTACTTTCTCTCCTACAGAAGTCAACTTTTTCTAGGAATTACTCCCTAAATCCCATATTTTTTTTTTCTTTTCTCCATCCTTTTAGATACCATTTAAAAGAAAATGGATCATGTAAAAAGAAATAGCCCCACCAATATAATTAAAACATGACTTTAAACCTTGTAAATTACCATCATATGGGTCACTTTAAAATGTTTGATTAGGATCTGGCTGGCGTGTATCAGTGGTTGAGCATAGGCCTATGAACCAACTGGTCACGGTTCAATTCCCGGTCAGGGCACACACCCAGTGTGAGGTGTGCAGGAGGCAGCCAATCAATGATTCTCTCTCATCATTGATGTTTTTACCTCTCTCTCCCTCTCCATTCCCTTCTGAAATCAATAAAAAATATATTTAAAAAATACAGTAAAATGTTGGATTAGGTATTGGTTAAATGACCATCAATATAGGCAAAAATAGAGAATATGTTAGACCCTGTGATACATGTCCCATAGTCTTAAGACTAGGTCAGACCTATATGCCCTTATGATGGCCATTTTTTCAGACAATTTTGTCCTCTCCTTATTACTGTCAAAGTTATTTTATTAACATCTGCAATTCAAATGCAATAATCTCTTTCAAGGCATTAATTTGGTGCAAATTGGATTACATTTCAAGAGGTAACATCCACATGTGAAGCCCATTAATTTGAGTGCCTGGGACTTTTCAGTAACTTATAAAACTAAAAGTACTTGTACCAACCTGGAAGGCAAAGGAATCTGTTTCTCCCTCTGGAAAACACTTTTGAAATTACTCAGTTCCCCAAGTAGTACTTTTGGGATATACGCATACTGGGAGAGAGAAAAAAAAAGTCTATTGACTGTTATTTTTCAATTTTATTTTTCTTTTCCATTTTGTTTCCAAATTGAATTTCATTGCTAAGATATTTCTTTTTTGTGTGTGTAACTTGAAGATGGAAAGAGTAGATTTTTTTTGTAAGTCAATTCTGAGTGCTGTGGATATTCTTTAACCTCATTATTTTATCAGATTGCAACAATTCATATTTTTCCATCATGAAACAGAACATTAAGCATCAGTTGGGAGTAGTGTAGAGAAGTACTGTTAGGAGCACCATTATGAGAAAAATTCTAATTTTTCATAAGAATTGTTTTTCTGGAAAAATGTGAGGACTAATTACCTTGGACTTAGTAGCATTTGGATAATTTCTCAGTAAAAGGAACTGTGCAAACTGAAGTGTTTCTTGCTAAAAAGGAAATCAGAATCCATATGCAATACAGTTGGAAAGTCAGAATTCATTTTCAACGTATAGCTACCAGCCTGTAAATTTTCATTGACAGGATGTGGAATAAGATACTTAAGTAGGAAGATTTGGTAAAATAAGGAAAGAAGCTCAAGTAAATCACAGAACAACAAGGTTAGAGTATAACAACTTTGCTTTTTAAATGACAATATTACAGAAGATCTTAAATATAGGAAATGCTTTTTAAAACTTCGTCATGAGCTTTTCATTGTAGCTGCATTTCCTCACCCCCTCTTTTTTTTTTTTTTTTTACTTAAGAGAAATGAAAAATGTGATTTTTATTTTAGTATGGCTAATATTGACAAATACCAGGGACAAGTCACATTGGCAATGCTTAGGTACCACAACCCAGTCCTGAATGGTTCCCCAATGGAGCATTCTACTAAAGGCCATTCTGCAAGGGGTTCTGGATCAAACTCCGTGGTTTGGGTTCAGTATCGCTGAGTGTAGTTGTAAACACATGCTACACCACTCAAAATGTAGAACGGCCATTAGTGACAGTGCAGCTAAAGTGGAAGACAAATGGAACAAAAAGGTTATAAACATATTTAGCAGACAAAACTCAGACTGGAACCCAATTTATCTACACACCATCAGTCAGCTTCTCTGGCCATGGGCAATGGACACATTTTTCATCTGTTACTAAATGAAGTCTTTCGCCAACCTAGTTGGCTTCCTTTGCTTCTATATTAAATGTCTCATTTTTAAACTGTGGTTTGATCTTTTTTTTTTTTTCTGTAGTAACTGACTCCTCACTTTAAAAGCATACCAAGTACTGATATTCAAATGGGTGCTCCAATAACTTTGCCTCCCAATTTTAGTTTCAGAATAACTGTCTTCTTTAAAAAAATTAATTTTTTTTATTGATTTCAGAGAGGAAGGGAGAGGGGGAGAGAGATAGAAGCATCAATGATGAGAGAGAATCTTTGATTGGCTGCCTCTTGCATGCCCCACACTGGGGATCTAGCCTGCAACCGGGCATGTGACTGTAATGGAACCCTGACCTCCTGGTTCATAGGTCAACGCTCAACCACTAAGCCACACCAGCTAGGCCAGAGGAACTGTCTTTAACCCACATGCAAATATAACTTGACTCCTTACAATTTGATCTATGAGAAGAGTACGAAAAGAATTATTGAGAGAAAGTTGAATTGACTGGCAACATCATTCTCTCTATAGCCATTACAAATCATTTGAAATGTGTCATTTGGAAGTCTATAACTGACTGTGGCACTTTCATATCAACACTTTAAAACCATCTAGCCACTATACTTAATGCTTTAGATTTCTGATAATTTCATTATGAATGCATATTTCTGGGTGTTTACATAGCAAAAATGGAACCCATACATTTCTTTTTAGCCAAATTCTCCCTGCTCAAATCCTACACCTGTCTCTCCACCATATTTTAACAACTTATTTTCAGTACTCTGTTTTTCCCAGTATATTTTTAATGACACAGTCCCTTAAAACATCTGGCATTATTTTTAGCTTACCTATTATAATAAAATTATGAGGTGAAAACTGCTATTTTCTTGTTCTTTATTCGACTTAAATGTTCATGGGTTATTGCTTAGAATTAGACTCACAGGCAAACAGAGGAATTTTCCACTTGCAAAGAGAAACAGTTTTGTTGGGGCTGGGAGAGAAACAATAATATAAAATGACTCTGAGTGCTAGAAAATTTCTAATTTTTGAGCTTTTAAGTGTTGCTCTTTAACAGACTAAGATGTTCAGCCAAAAGTTTGTTCATCTGTCTTCTGCAGAGAAAAACAACCAAAAAAAATGTGCTAGGAATATATATCTCTTAGTATTTTTTTCATGTGCAAATCTGTTTTATAGAAGCGCACCACATATGCTTCAATGCTTCCGTTGTCATTGTTTCTTCTTTTTTTCCTTTTCCAACTGGGCATACATTATGCACCCAACATACCTATAAAAGGTTGACTGAAAAATCACATTTTATAGTCTGCCAAAGGAATGTTTGTATTAAATTGCTTCAGATGGAGAAAGTTTCATTGTGATCAGAACCCAGGAGATATAAAAGGGCCATAAAGTTTGGGTCATAACGTGAGTTTATAAGCCTGGCTTCTACTTAATTTAAATTATAGTGGCAGTGCAAGAAATTGTGGTTTACCAATAGTACTAGGCCTCAGGCCAAACACTTTCGTTCCACTAGCTGCCTCCATATCCTCCCTCTGTTGGAAAGAGGTAACTGCCTAGCACAGATATTTCTTATAACTTGTCATTTGAGAAAAATAAAACCTAGCGATCACACATGGGCACATGTATTACTGTGGTTCGCAATTATGATGCAGCAAGTATGGTGTAGTGTAGACACCTTTTCATGAACTTGTTTGTTTGTTTGTTCATTTTTTTTGTTTCTTTTGCTTTGCTTTTTAGTTTCTGGATCAATGCCAACCTTCAAATATCTGCTTAGAGCCCGTACATGAGCTCTAGAGAGGATGAATGTAGCATCCCCACTTAAAATTAAGGTTTACCTTAGAATTTGATCCAATTTGACTGAATATATTTGTGATTTATAGTTTCTCCTAGTGGAAACTATAAGTCAAAATTACATTTACATTGAGATGAATCATGTTCTTGTTTTCTACTCTATCTGTTTGACTTTTAAAGCTTAAAGCTTTCTATAGAAAAGATGTTGGAACAAAACATAAACTCAGCTGCCTAATCTTTGACCATATCTGTTTGGTGGAATTTTTAAGAGATGAAAATGACAAAAAGGGCTTTGATCAAATCCAGTCAGTTTTACCATTCATCCCAGAGTCTAATATCACAGCACACTAGCAAACTATACAAAGAAAAAAATGGGGGAAATCATCTAATTTTATTATTATTGTCACCCCCGCCCCCCCCAAAAAAAACACACAATGAATTGTTTAGACTTTTTAAATAATAATCTGAGGTTACATCTCATTATGTAAATAATGTCATAACTACACAGAAAAAGATGTAATAGATGCAAATATCTGGAAAGGAAACAGAGTTTAAACATCTCCATAGCATCTCTCCGTATATTTCAATTATTCTATAAATGGAAAGATTTTTGTTTTGAATTTAGTTCAGTAAAATGTTTACCAAGTAAATCTCCTATAGTTAAAATACATGGTAGACAATAAATAATAATCTATAGATGCCACATCAGTGAAAAATATATATTTCAATGATATATTTAGGTAATAACACTTATATTATGGTAAAGATATTGGCTTATTAGCTATATAGTCATCACTCACATAATGCCTAATTCCTGGTCTTAATTTGATTCTTGAAATATGTTGAAATTTGGAAGGAAGCTGAGAGGTTACCAATTCAACCTGTCATTCAGTAAAGAACTATATATATATATATATATATAAATATATATATATATAAATATATATATATATATATATATATATATATATATATATATATATATATATATATATTTTAACAATGGTAACTTGAATTTCTAGAATCTTCTTACTTTTGGTACAAGTAAATTCACTCTCTGAAAAAATGTTCAGTCTGCTTTTTAAGAGTTCCAATTAATGTGTTCTTTTTATTGGTACAGAGATGGCCTCTCCCAGACTTCCGTTCAGAAGTTTACTTGAATCACTAAAAATTAAAAAATTAAAATAGCCTGGCCTGTGTCATTCAGTGGTTGAGCATCAACCTATGAACCAGGAGGTCATAGTTCCATTTATGATCAGGGCACATGCCTGGGTTGCTAGCTCTATCCCCATTGTGGGGCATGGAGGAAGCAAACGATCGATGATTCTCTCTCATCATTGATGTTTCTATCTCTCTCCTCTCCCTTCCTCTCTCTGAAATCAATAAAAAAAAAAATTTTAATAAATTTTGACTATTTTTCATGATCCCTTAAAAAACTTAAGAGAGCTAGCATGCACCCTAACATATTTCTATAGCAAAATATCCCTATTTTCTTCAAATGCTTATTTGACATGTGTTTGTTTTTTAATATAATGTTCCCTATATAATATGACTAGTGGACTCATCCCTGTTCTCTGATCTCCTGGGTTGATTCACTCATTTTAGGTGTGCCTGTGACAAAGGACACCCACTCTGGAGACCGTATCATTAAATGTTTCATTTTTTGCAATAATTCTGTCTCAGAGTTTGTCATTTGAATTCTAACAGGTAAGCCATTTCTCACACAATGTAATACCATTTGGGAAGATTAAAGAAAAACATTGCAGTCGTTAAAAAACAATAACAAAAAAAGAAAAGAAAAGAAAGAAAAAACATATGAGACCTAAACCCTCTATTCTGATTTAATTCCACTTTAGTAAACTTTAGGCCCTTACTTTAACTTTCCTTCAAGTCACATTTGGAATAACATTCTTTTCTTCTCTGACTTTTTATATAAAATCCAGCTTCCAAATTTTGTGTTCAAGCCATTGCTTTCTCTATGTCTACTTTTGTATATGCTGCACTGTGAGAGTGGCACCGGGCCTCTTTTCCCTTAATGCTGTAGATAAAGAAGGAGGGTAAGTGAAAGTCAAGGTCATAATGTTCTCCTTCAATGGGAAATGAAGAAAATAAAATTATCAAAGTGTGCTAATGTTTTCTTTGCTAATATTTATGTATATATTTCTTTTTCTACACATATAATATTTATTAAATAATCCTATATAGTAAAGAGCTAATATGCAAATAGTCATCACGTCCTCATGCCTGCGTGCTCTCATGCCCTGGTGCCTTCCTGCTGGGGCCGGAGGAACTGAGGCTGGGCTGGGGGACCTGAGGTTGTGCCCCCTGCCCCATGGGGCTTGACGGGGGACCTGAGGTTGCGCACCCCCACCTGGCAGGGCTTAAAGGGGGTGGGGCCGGCTGGGTCTGGGTCTCACATGATTTTGAGGCACATGTGTACGGGCGGGGACTTGACTCTGGGTCCCGGGGTGCACCCCAGACTCTGACAGGAGGGAGATTTTCATATACATTTTACTAATTTTCTTTCATCTCTGACACTTCTATTATAGGAAAAGGGCAAATAGCAATATTAAAATATTTCCTCTAATTAATTCCCTTTCAATGTGCATGAATTTCATGCACTGGGCCACTAGTAATATATATTAATATAACAGGATTATTAACAGATAATCAATCCAGAGTATAAACCATAATCATCTTTCAGAACCTGAATTACTTGAAAACAGAATGATATGGCCTGTAAGATGTATTTTCTCAAACAACAAGTGGTTTTATATCCAAAAATCTACTTTGTGCCACAGGGCCAATTGCAATTGTCACATGGAAAGTGTTGAAAGCAAAGGTCAGTAGATTTCATAATTCCATTTTTCTAGTGTGAGCCTTGTACCAGGGTTGTGAAGAGGAAGAAATAGGCATCTCCATTCATAACCTATGACCCACTTCCTTCTCTCTTTCCTTATTCTGATCCATTGTAAGAGCATGGCTAAGCTCTTATGCAATATACTACAGTGGTTAGAAGCATTGAAATCAGCTAGATCTAGACTTGAATACCAGCTCTGCTTTTCTGGTTAAGTGTCATCAGGAAAATCTGAAATGTGTAATTCCTCTATCCAAATCTAGTTATATTACTTGTGGGGCCCAATAAAATATAGAAATGTAGAAGCCCTTGTTCAAAAAAACATGAAAAAAATTCCACTAAAAGTATTTTTCCCTTTACTCCATAGACTCTCTCTCTCTCTCTCTCTCTCTCTCTCTCTCTCTCTCTCCCTCTCTCTCTCTCTGTAGAGTTGTCATCATGTTTATTTGCTACTTATTAGTATTCTACTTTTAAAAACATAAACATTTAAATTATGATTAAATGAATTTTACCATTCTTCTTTATGTTGTACTATGTCAGTTTTAAGGGAAAATATGGAAGCATTTAAGTCACATACAAAATTACTAAAATTATATATTTTATATTTCATAGCTTGTACAAGCTTAGGTATTTTGGTCCTAATAAAATAATGAAAAAAAAAATACATAAAACTATCTCATTTTTTAATACACTTGTTGTACACACAAATTCTATTTATATTCTCTACCTCCATCTTACTGATAAGTAAGGAAGAACTGACAGGAAAAGAAATTATGGTTGCCCTATCTTTCTCTTTACTTCTGACTCAAGATATACAAGTACCTAGTTCAGCGGTTCTCAACCTGTGGGTCGTGACCCTTTTGGGGGTCGAATGACCCTTTCACAGGGGTCGCCTGAGACCATCAGAAAACACATATATAATTACATATTGTTTTTGTGATTAATCACTATGCTTTAATTATGTTCAATTTGTAACAATGAAATTGGGGGTCACCACAACCTGAGGAACTGTATTAAAGGGTCGCGGCATGAGGAAGGTTGAGAACCACTGACTTAGTTGGTTAATTCAGGGAAGTAATATGAGAAAAAGGATATGATTTAATTTCCTTGACTATTTATGTCTCTTATAGTATCACTGCCTTCTTTCTGTGTTTGAAGCAAATTCTGGTTTGAACAGAAAATATGACCATGCAGGACTCTAGACACCCTCACTTAGTCATGACATAACACAGTTCTCTTGTGCTCTCTTTGAGCTTGTTAAACTCTTGACACTGGAATTCTGTGCTCATGGGGTGTCACTATCATTATATGCTAATGAGGAGACAAGGAATGACAACCAACAAAACATTGTGCATTACTCCTACACTCACATGCATACTCCATCGTTCCAACGCATTTCACATATAAAGTACACATGTGTAAATAAAATCATTAAGAATTTTCAGACAGTGAGAGCAGAGCATTAAAGTAATCATGGGGGGTTCTGAGCACAGGACCCTGTGTGACTGAATAGTCCCCCTTCTGCTGTCATAGTGCTTAACTGCCGGTTTTCTTTTCTGTTCTCCACTCTTGAGCTTTCACTTTTGCTTAGAACTATCATTCTAGTGCCTTTGTAAGCACTCATTATTTTTGACTGAATAAATAAATTCATTAATAAATCCATGGCATTACCCAATTAAACTTCATTTTCTTCATTATCAAACATAATTTTTTTAAAGTAAATAGGAAAATAAAATGATTAAATGAGGCATTATCAAATACATGTAAAAATTCCAGATTAGATATTATGTCCAATATGGTATGAAATCTAAAATATCAGCTAAAGAGAATAAAGTGAATTAATAGGGGGCAGAAATTCTTAAATCATGCCCTTGAGTTTGAATGCAGGTGTGAGGTGATATATATGCTAGTTGGATAACCCTTTGATACAAGGCAATTTCCTTTAAGGTAGGGGTTGTCTCTCTTTAGTTCTTTATTCCCAACACATCTCTAAATATGGTGATCCATAATTATGTTTTGAATAAAATATATAATAAATAAATGAGAACTTGTGACATGATGGTCAAGTAAAACTAATGTGATTAAATTCATATGAACAGGATTTTGTGAGAAAGGATTCTAATCTACATGTTAATTATAAAATTAAATGATGACAGTAAGAATTTCTCAGTTTATAGTATCTTTTCCTTCCCTGGGTGTACAAACTCATTAAGAAGTCACTCACTTTCTTGATTTCCCAGAAAATTTTCTCTAAAGATCTGAGAAAGGAGTGGCTGAAAGAAGAATAAAAGGGGAGGGTAAAATCAACCTCTTAAAACTGTGAATAATTTTATAATTATTTTCTTTTTAACTAGTCATCAATTATTCTGAAGCGAGTAGTCTTATTAATATTTACTTATGTCATTATAAACAAAGTAATCAACTGCCCATGACCTATTGCCCTGCTTATGTTTTAAGAAAAAAGCTTTGTCTAGGACTCTAGATAGCAATAGATTCTTTCCCTGTGACTCATACATTACCCAGAGACTTCTGGCTTCCTGGAATTTCTGTCAAAATTTCAGATCTCTTGGCAATAATCCTCTCTTTTTATAAGGAAAGCTTTAACTTTAAGAAAAAATAAACATTGCAAAAATTGATAAAAATGTATTTATAGTTCTTGGCACCATCAAATGTTCATGCCAAAATAAAATTTCCTACTTTTGATATGTGAAGTGGAGTCATAATTTTGCATATGTGGGTCATCTGTAACAAGTTGTCCATATTTAACACTAACATTGGTAGGTTCTACCTTTCTTATCAAAACTCATAATCTATGCTACATTTTTTTCGTATTAAAGTTAGGAATACACAGTCACATAAAAATACTAATAATACACACTACATCTCTCCACTTTTAAGTAACAACAGTTATGAGAGTTTGATAGTTGTCTTTCCAAACCTTTCTTATCACAAAGATCACAACAGTCTACATCCTGGACTCTGCATCGTTCTCTTTTCACTTAATATCATGGAGATTCCCTTGAGTCAATACATATAGCTCCAACTCATTCTTTTAATAGCTGACTATGTGGACATATGTTCTAACATTTTAACCATTCTCCCATCAATAGACAATCAAGATGCTTCCAGTCTGGGAGCCACTAGAAACAAAAATGTATATATATATTCTTTCATATTGGTGATTCTATTAACAATTCCTAAATGTAAAAATGCTGTCTCACAGATATGTGTATATTTTAATGTTAATAGATACTAAAGAATTACTTTTCAAAATAATTGTAGCAGTCTATATCCCCACCAGCACTATTTTTATATTTTTCCTCACCAGCACTATTTGAACAAACATTTCCATGCTCTTCTTAACAGGATGGAAATGGTATCAATACTACTTACTTTTGCTTATCTGATATGTTTTTGCTTTATTTTTATAAAATGGCATGCTATTGTTTCAATTTACTCTTCCCTAACTAGGAAGTTTGGTATATTTTTAATATCCATCATGGTCTATGTTGGTAATGGCAGTAGAAACCTATACAGAAGACTAGCAAAACTTTGACCCTTTCTTTGACAAAAAACAACTCTAGACACTCTTTCACCATTTTTGTCCAGTGAATCCTTACCACATGATGTGTAGGAAAGTATTTTTATCTAGATCATGTATAGGGAAAGGATTTATAAATTCATCCAATGTAGATTTGAATTTGTAATGAATCTTTAGTATATCACCATGTGCAGTTATATTTGCATTTCAAAGGGGAATGACCCACAGAAATTAAATGCCAGTGAAAGCATTTCTGTATGGAAACATCAGTGTAATAATTATAAGCCTTCCTTAAAAAGGACAGAACGGGAGGTAAAGAAGAAATATAAGTGAGAAGGAGTCTTACACACACACACACACAAAAAAAAAAGAAATGAAGAGAAGAGAAGAGAAGGATTAATCATGGGACTTCCAATTCTAGAAGTTGTCCTCAATATGCTTGTATGCATTAGAAGAAAACAAAGTTGCCGGGCCTGAGTGGCTCTGTGGTTGAGTATTGACCTATGAACCAGGAGATCATGGTTCCTTTCCCAGTCAGGCAGGGCACATGCCTGGGTTGCCGGCTCAATCCCCAGTATGGGGCATGCAGGAGGCAGCCGATCAATGATTCTCTCTCATCACTGATGTTTCTATCTCTCTCCCCCTCTCCCTAACTCTCTGAAATTATATATATATAATTATATATATATATATATATATATATATATATATATATATATATATATAATTATATATATATAATGGAAAAAAGAAGAAAACAATATCTCTCAAAATTATTATTATGGTTCCTCTGTAAGGGAAGAAATTATCTACTTCTAATAATACAAAACTTATTCCAGTCCATTCTTTCCTTTTTGATATTTTTATTGATTTTAGAGAGAGAGGAAGGGAGAGGGATAGAGAAATAGAAACACTGATCAGATGTTTCTTGCACATCCCCTTCTAGGGACTGAGCCCACAACCTGGGTTTGTGTCTTGATCAAGAATCTAACTGGTGACCGCATGGTTCATGGGTGGATACTCAACCACTGAGACACACCAACTGGGCTCCAGTCCATTCTTAGTTTATATAGATGATTATTGAAATGCTAATCAATGTGTTTTTCACACTGGACCAAATGAGGTAAACAATCCTATATAATAAAAGGGTAATATGCAAATTGACCCTAATGGCAGAATGACTAGGATGACCAGTCATTATGATGCACACTGACCACCAGGGGGCAAACGCTCAATGTAGGAGCTGCCCTCTGGTGATCAGTGCACTTCCACAAAGGGAGTACTGCTCAGCCAGAAGCTGGCTCATGGCTGGCCAGTGCAGCGGTGGTGGTGGGAGCCTCTCCACAGGGGAGTGGGCCTAAGCCAGTTAGTCGGACATCCCCCAAGGGCCCTGGGCTGCCAGAGGGATATGTGACTGCCAGCTTAGGACCATTCCCCTGGGGAGTGGGCCTAAGCCATCAGTTGGAGATCCCATGAAGGGTCCCACACTGCATGAGGGCTAAGGCCTGGCAGAGGGACCCTCCCTGAGTGCACGAATTTTCATGCGCCAGGCCTCTAGTTTAGATTATAAATGAATAGATGGAAAATGAGGATCACTCTCTCATTTGTTTGAGAAAGTAGTTTCACAGAATGAATTTTTCTCAAAGCTCAATTTTCTTTCAATTTCTATATTTAACATGTCACTAAGTTTATTATATTTTATGTCCTTAATATCTTATAAGTACTTTTCTCTAGCCTGGTCTGATTCTCTCTCACTGGGATACCGCTAATAACGTCCTAATTTGACTCCCTGACTCAAAAGTCTCCAATTTGTATTTTGAATCTTGTTAGGCCTTTTTTACTTAAAGAAGTCATCAGAAGACCATTTATATAAAACCTCTTGAGTGCTTATTTTTATAAAAATGTAGATCTAGAACTACTCCACACAAGTACTGAAGCATAATTCTCAGGAGATGCCCACAAAACTGCAGGCTTAAGAATTTTTCCAGGTACCAATGTACCATAGCTTTTTTACCCACTCGTCTATGGATGGGCACTTGGGCTGTTTCCAGATCTTAACTGTAGAATACTATGCAGCTGTAAAAATGAAACCTTTGCAACAGCATGGATGGACATAGAGATTATTATGCTAAGCAAAATAAGCCAGTTAGAGAAAAACAAATATCACCTGATCTCACTTATCTGTGGAATCTAATTAACAAAATAAACTTACAAACAAAATAGATCCATTGGCATGGATGCATGGTACAGACTGACAGAGAAAAAGATAAGATACATTTGAATTAAGGTATTGCTCTTCTGGAGAAGGTACGATGCAAAAAGTAGGAGTCATGGCCATTACTGAGAATAAGTCACAGACTGGGATAACATATCTGTAGAACATAAACATTGCAAAGTATAACATTCTGAAATATTTATTATAACTCCTACAAATCAATAAGAAAAACAAAATTAGAAACAGTCAGAAATATGGGCAGTCATTTTACAGAAAAGGAAACTCACATGGCAAATGTATGGGAAGATGCTCAAATTCATTAGAAATCAGAGAAATCCAAACTAAGAACATAATTATATGCTACCCTACATTCCTGGGTTGGCATTTTGTCTGAAATACTGACTATAAGAGAGGATGCATATCAATATAGATTCATAGGTATTCTTGGTGGGAGTATGAATGGAAAAAATCCTCCTGGAAAGCATTTTAGCAGCACCTGTAGAGCTATGGGTTCTTAAACTCTATGATCCAGCAATACTACTTCTAGGTGTGTGGCTTATACACTAGACGATATATATCTTGGAGTACATTTCTTGAACTAAGAAAAATGTACACAAATGTTCATAGCAGCATTATTCATCATAGGGAAAAGAACTGAAAAAGACAATTATCCATAGATTGATAAAAATTAATAAATAAACATGGCATATTAGAAGGATAATATGTTTCAGAGCTGTGACAATGAATGACCCTTTGCTGCATGTTAAACCTGATGACTCCTAGAAACAGAATATTTAGTTTTCTTGTTTGTGAACTTTTCTCAAAAAATGGTATCATGATGTATGTCACGTTGTGGTACTTGCTTGGGGATGAGATCTTTCTTTAGGGCTGAACAAATTTTGCTAATAGGGAGTGGGTGATTCCATTTACCCAAATTTTATGCCTAAAATTTCTAGCTGTTTTTGATTATATACATATCAGTTATAAATACATTTTTAAAGGCCAGGCAGTAATAAACACTAAATTTAAAAAAATGGTATCTCTCTAGGGGACAGGTTGGAATAGGGAAGATCACAGAAGTAGCTCAAATTACCTTGGCAATGCCTTGAATGTTGAGTAGTGCTTCATGGGGATTTGTCACATTTTATATTTTACATAAAAATTGATGTGTTCATTTATCAAACATTACCTTCAAGAATATAGTCAAGGATGGAATAAAAGGAGGGAGGACAAGGATGAAGAAGTGGAAGAGTGGTGGAGATGGAAGAAGGAAGAAGAGTAGGGAAAGAGAGAAAGGAGACAGGTAAAAAGCAGGAAATACAGAATCAAACCTCAATTCATATCCTTATTGTAACAATTAATGAATGTTTGAAGTTTGACTGGTTCTTTAACATCCCTGAGAGTTATTAATAGCAACTATAAAAATTCACTTAAGGGGCCGAAACCGGTTTGGCTCAGTGGATAGAGCATCGGCCTGCGGACTGAAAGGTCCAAGGTTCGATTCCGGTCAAGGGCATATACCTGGGTTGTGGGCACATCCCCAGTAGGAGATGTGCAGGAGGCAGCTGATCGATGTTTCTCTCTCATCGATGTTTCTAGCTCTCTATCTCTCTCCCTTCCTCTCCTTAAAAAAATCAATAAAATATATTTTTAAAAAAAATTCACTTAAGGGGTTGAAGTGAATACTAAATGACATTAATTCATATAACATGTTCAGTTATTTCTACTACACACTTCTGTTTACCCCTTCTTCACACCGCCCCCTTCTGTGCTTAGAAGAAACAGAAAACTGGGGGATGCAGGAGAAGGGAGGCAGAGACGGTGGAACTAATCACTACTCTTCTACTGCCCATCACTTCTTCAGGAAGGACAGTATACACAACTGCAAAGTAAGGGATGTCTACCACAGCGACCCCTGGACCCCAATTTTTTTTTTCAGACATCCAATGATCTTAGGTTCTAGAATACAGTACTCCTAACTTCTTCTTCATGGCCTGAATAAAAACCCAGTATTTTCAAAGACTGTACATATATTTGTCAAGGCCTAATTAGGAAAGTCACAATAAGGTGTGAAAATGGTTTTATGTTCACTTGGGGGAGGAGTTACAATCTCAAAGAGAAGCGTGTTAACCAAAATGAATTTGTAAGTGGTAAAATATGAGCTGGAAGTACTTGTGAGCACAGGTACACCCAATCCCCCACTTGTCCTTAGCTAGTCTGACACTGGAGAGAGAAACAGAACTAATTACCTTGGCAGCTGCCAAGAATCCATACTTCTAACAAGACAAGCCTTAAACGCTCCATAAACACAAACATTCACCAATCCAGAAACACCAAACATCCATGGTGGCAGATACCTTAACACCCAGGTGAGTCTAGTTCAGAGGTTTTTAATGTGGGTGGTGGTGGGGTGGTTATTGCCTCCAGGGGACATTAGGCAATTTTGGAGAAACTTGTAGTGTGACAAAAGAGGTGCAGTGATTCCTGGCAGCTAGCGGATGGAGGTGACATGGATCCTGGTAACCTACAATGCACAGGACAGATGGAACAACAAATAATTATACAGCTTTAATATGTCAACAGTGCCGCTGATGAAAAATCCTGGTTAGCTCTACATGAGTCCGATTGAGCTGCCTTTTGTCTAACCAGGGAGCCCCAAGCTAGCTTAGCTGTGTACTGCAAAGGAATTGTATGTCATGAGACTCATAATAGCTTGTGCAAGGGTTATTAAGTCAAAGATCCATGGATTGGCTTAGGCAGTTCATTAAATCTATGAAATTATATGCAAATTTTGTTCATATGTACAGTTTTTAAACAAGGGGCTAAAGTTAAAAACTTTTTGGAAGTTTTTCCACAAGACTCAAATATATTTTAATATTTCAAAAAAAAACAACACAAAACCCTCTTATCTGAAATTCTTAGCAAATTAATGAATTTATTTAAAGATAGTGAAGTTTCATTTTGGATATAAATTGAAGAAGATGGTGTTTAAACTCAGGTCTGGATTTGCAATGTAGCCACATGACATTTGAGTGTGTTTCCAAAATTATATATTTAAGAAATCATTATTTAGATTTAATTAATGCTAATTAATCTACCTAGTCACAGCAAGTACTTAGTAAACAGTAGCTATTGTTTTATTGTTAAAAATAACTTGGCTTTAAAGTTTTGCCTGTAGAAGATTGTAGACAGAATAAAACATAGCCATACAGTAATATTTTAGGGATTATTTATTCACTGAGTTAACAGAAAGAGGAGGAAAAACAAAAGATTTGTATAGAGATTGATGAGGTATTTCAATACCTTCTCTCTCTCTCTCTCTCCTCTCTCTCTCTCTCTCTCTCTCTCTCTCTCTCTCTCTCTCACACACACACACACACACACACACACACACACACACACACACACACATACACACATATGGAGGCTCAAATCCAGATGCTCAGATTATAAAGCCTAAATTCTTTTCATTTTCCCTCTAGAAAGAGTAGGCCCTTTGCCATTCAGACACATAGCAGAGATATTTTGAAGGGAGGAACAATAACCCAGAGGATGCATTGCTTTATTAGAAAGGTACCAAGGCAAACACTCGAGCTAGAAGTTTTAATGGAGAGCCTTGGAGAAAGGAGCAGTCCTGAATAGAGAAGACATTTGTTGACAATGAAAAGATTGGCACATGGATTATTTTGAGCTGAAGGAAATCAAGACCCAGCACACTGAAGGAAACTTCTACCTCACCTATAACTACCTGGAAGAATTTAGATAGGGGGTCTGACCCTGAAAAAAAGATATTATCAGAAATAACTTTTACCATTTCATCTGTTTATCTGAATGACCTATCTTATGGTAGAACAAGCATCTAATTACTAAACCTCTGCCCTTAGATGAATCACCCTGCACATAGAAGCCCCTCTGCCATTGCTTAGCCCAGGAGAGCATGCAAGCTTCAACTGTCCAAAATGTCTTAAGCCTCCTAATCTTATGGGTGTGCCCCACCCTTGCATATAATTAAACTAGAGGCCCAGTGCACAAAATCTGTGTATGAGTAGAGTCCCTAGGCCTGTCTGGCAATAAGGGTCGATCTGTGGGGTGACCGGCGGGGCAATCAGGGGGCCCCCGCTAGCACCTGCCTTGGCTGACCTGGGGCCTGAGGGCTGGGGGCAGCTCCTGCGTTGAGTGTCTGTGCCCTGATGATCACTGTGCATCATAGTGACCGGTCGTTCCACAGGTCATTCTGCTGTTTGGTTGATTTTCATATTAGGCTTTTATTATATAGCATTTGCTTTTCTCCTGTAGTCTGTCTTATATTAATTTGATTATTAGACCAACGACCCTGGAAAAGTAGAAGTAAACATTTCCTCCTTAACACCATCAACCAGTTCCATCATCTTTCAAGCCAAGCCTGGCTATTCAACCTTGGAAGTCACCTCTGCTCACTTCCCACTCTCTTCTAGCCCTGAGGTTCTCCTAATTGCCTCTGTGTGCACCTTTCATGTCCCCTTGTTTCTGCTTGCTCAGAGCTACCAAACTCAAAGTTAAGACTAAGCTGGGACACAGTGAGTATGACGTGGAAGGTCAAGAGGGAACTTGGAGAAGAACAAGACCTCATGTCTCTATCCTACATGTGGGTTGCCCAACCCAGTTTTGTTAAGTATGTGAGGTTTATTGACTGGACTCAAAAAGCCACTTAAAAAAAGTCTTGTAATAATTTAGAATGTTGAGGAAAAGCTTATTAAAGTTTTCCTTCTTTTCCTCCCTCCCTCCCTCCCTTCCTTCCTCCCTCCCTTCCTTCCTCCCTCCCTTCCTTCTTCATTTCTTCTTTCCTTTCTTCCTGTCTGCCTTCATATACTCAATCATTTTTTTATTCAAAAAATATTGAGTGTTTGCAACATAAGCCAGCTACTCTGCTCACCGAGAATACACAAGAAACAAACCCAGCTTACTTAGAGTATGTCTAATGGAGAAGACAAATATTAAGCCAATAACCCTCACTCTATTATTACACAGTTAATTACTTAATTTCATAATAGGATCTATATAGTAGAAGTACAAGGCTTTATGAGAATACATAAAAGGGACACAATAAACTCTAGAGCATCTGTTTTGACAGACTTTTCGAAGGAATTTGGCAAAAGAAGGAGTAGAAGAATGTTCCTGGAAGAAAGAACTGTATCTTCAAAGACAAGTGAGAGGAGGGGAAAAGGGATAAAGAAAGATAACTTGTTACCAAGTTACACTATGTGGAAACATTTATGCAACCCCAGATGTTTTAAAGACTTCAAAGAGTTTCTTAGCTTTCACTCTGATAACATGCAAAATAAAAAATGAGTCCTTCAACTCTCCATTATCAATAATTTTGTTATTATGTGAACCAACGTCAGGGTTAAAAGGAAGACCACAAGTTAAAAAAGAAAAAGTTCAAGGAGGAAATAAAAACCTTCAGTGGTGAACTGAACACGTGAGCCTATTTAAAGCCATGTTTCTGCTTCTACCAACGAGTCTTGCTCACCTGGTCCTGCGGGCCCACCTGGCCCGGCTGGACGGCTGCCGCGCCTGACGGAGAGAAAGAACTGTCACTGCAGTTTGATCCCCAGGATGTGGAGGTGACCAAAGGGTCACAGGAACAGAAGCTGGGCCATTACAGAAACTGGTAATCCTCAAACAGGAAAATCCACTCCCAGGTCATTTGGAGCCAAATGGAGACCTGCTAGGCTCAGGGAATCACCAGCTGGGTTTCAATTTGAAATGTGTAATCGTCAGATGCACTCAAAGCCAGACCCCACGTGGAAACCTTGTGGTTCGCCATATGTTTGGGACACTTTTGGTGTTTGCTAATGCCCCAGGACTGTGAAGCAGAAGATCCACCAGAGAGAATGCGGGCACTCAGAACAGAGAGCGCAAGAAGCTTGGAAGAGAGCCCCTTTGTTTGTGGATAAGTGATCAAAGCTGGGAGCTTTTCAACAGTGAGCTACTGTGCTGAACACAGGGAAACTAAACCCTTTCAAGTGAGCCCGTTCAGGCTTCACAGCATATCTTTAGGAATTAGCCTATTCCTGAGAAATTGTGTAGCGTTGTTTTATATTTTATCTTTTCTAGTTAAACACACACACACACACACACACACACACACACACACACACACGACCTCTGTGTAATCAGGACAGAAAAATGACACAATCTTTTGGGATTTGAGAGGACTGATTACAAGCATTTCTGAAATCTGAGATATTTCCTTTTTTTCTCCCTAAAATGACTTTGAGGGAAACAGAAGACTGTATATGTTTCCTGGGCACAAGGAAAGTCTGATGAAAGCCATTTTTCATTTTATTGCCACACTGTGAATGAATATTCATGCTATTCAAAGCACCATAGCAATCTGGTTCTCAAGTTAAACCACCAACCACCAGTCCACTGGGGTGAAAAAAAAAAAAACTATTTTGATGCACTGTGACATTTTTAACTTGTAAAACATTGCCAATGTAGGTGGTAGTTCTCACAGTCTGGTGTATTTTTGGAGTTTCATAATCCTTCTAGCTAGAGTTCAGGGGCTGCTTTTTTTCAACATTTTGGCATGCCGTGGCCTTTTCTCCATAATTGGACATGTTTAAAAAATAAATCTTTTTTTCTCACTGCTCTTCCAGTCTTCCTGTTGAAAGACAACGGAATGGGAAATTAAACACACACATTTACACACTTGATCCTGCCCTGTTCTCTTCCTTTCTCTCTTTGCTTCTTCTCATTCTTCCCTCCTCTTTCTCTCTTACTTTCCCTCATCCTTTCTACCCTCTCACATAGATTTCTAAGATTAAACTTGATTTTCAAAATTCTGAAGTTCTATTTCAAAATAAAAATTTTTGTTCTTTCCTCTGAGTTATGCTAGTCATTGGTTATTCAAATAATATCTTATTTATATTTGATTGTGAATTATGGTTCAAATCATGTAAGCAGTGAGTTCAATTTTGGATATTTATGATTATCAAAATGATGCTAAAATAATAGCTGGTTGAAAATGTGAGAATCTAAGTTTTGGTTCATTTATAGAATTCAATGATAGATGATATATTTTCTCCAAATTGAATCACAGCTCCAAGGAATTGAACAAATTCACTACTTGATGAAAGGACAGGTAAGAGTGTAGTCAAAAAATCCTAACTGTTCTATGAGGCTATGTGGTTCAGAGAAATCTAATACAACCATTGAGAAATGATAACCAGTATCACTTCAGTGGTTTCAGAAAATGACCAAATTCCTTCTATTTGGGGGTATGTCCACTTGTTAGAATTTTTTTTTTCTTTTACTAAAACCAGTCTCACTTTCCTACCACTAACCTCTATTTGTCCCAGTTCTGCCTTCAACAGCAAGACAGAGTGTTGCAAAGGTCACATGGACCCTGCCCTTCCCTGAATATAGATCCCCATTTCTTCATTTTAGACCTGGAAGTGTTTCACTTCAGTATTTTCTCATCTATCATCACCCTCTATTATTGGGGTAGCTGTCTTTTGGGAGTGTTCTAGTTTATCAATTTCTGCGTATTGCCCTGTTACCATAAGAACCAGTTGCTTTGGGCACGTCTATTATTTCTTATCCAACCCAACTGATTCTTTAAGTATTGACCGACATTTATTTAGTGAAACAGAGAGACACTTATTATAGGTTAATGTAAATTATATATACATTTCTTGATATTTGGAAATAATATGTCTGTTGTCCTTTTCTATGAGCTCTCCCCAAAATAGCCTCTACTCACCCGTGAGCAATGTTTACCTTTCTAAAGGTTTATTTGTTGGAATAAAAGAGAGAATCCAAGCTGAACACATCACAGCATGTTTCTTGCAGTTTTTCACTTAGACAAGCCTTCTCTGGGCCTTGCTGACATCAGTTTTCCTCTCCCCTCTAAATTTCAACTTTCTTAGCGATTGCCTCTTTTTCTCAACCTCTGATTTTTCCATTCATACCTCCTACTTCCCAAATCCCTCCCCAATTCTTCAGTCACTGTAATTTAGTTCTGTCTTGCTTCAATCTCCAACACTCTACACCCCCTGCCCACTACTGTTTTTAAGCATGCCAGAGACCATTAGGATGAAGATGGCAATCTTGTGTGTGAATGCTCAACAAACAAAAGACCCTATAGTTAGTACAACTCAGCAGTCTTAGAAAGCAAAGGGAGGTTATAAATAACTTTTTTTTTTTCCTGTCACACGTTCAGATTCTAATAAGAGATTTCTTACATACTCTGGCGCTGGATCATTTTCTTTTTTGACAGCTATGTTAGCAGTTGCTGGTGCGAACCCGAGTTAACTAGAACCATATTTCTGGCTATTTCCAAATAATAGATTTTTAACACCTCTCATAGACTGGCTGTCCAGGAAGTTACCAGTCTGGTGTATCTCAGTGTCAGCGATGACAACAAACACCAAAGTAATGTAATCTGGCAATAAAGAATACAAAGGGATTTTGTACTCTGCAATGGGCATGATATTTCTAATAACTAAATAGTAATTGGATTAGTTGTACTCCTTTGTAGCTCTCTCAATATTTTTAACATCAATCACTGACACCATTATGTACTCATGAAACTGATTTTTAAGTACCTGATTATTTACATCTGAACTCACCTTGTTTTCTTTTTATTTGATATTTAAAGTCCAACCTAGAGGGATTACATTTCAGTGCACCTAAGAAGCATTAAACATATTTTTTCTCTTCCTTGAGTTTGGTTGGTTCATCACAATGTCAGCAGATTCCAATGTCCTTATATAGAAGCCTGATTTTCTTTTAATGTCATCGGAACTAAGCAAAGGATTATCTGCTATGACAATTACAACCCTTGTTCAGTGTCACTCCCATCCACCACTAGAGAATCTAGCTCTTCAAAAGTGCTTAGGATGATGTTTGTTGATAATAATAGGTATAAAACATTCATTTTTTATTTTTGAAACTGAAGATTTATGTCCTGAGACATTCTCAGAAATTCATACACAGCATCACATCTTTTTTTAGTAGAGGAGCTATTCTGTAACTCAAAATTATCAAGAAGAAGATGAAAACAACAATAAATAAAGCAAAACTTATGTGTCCAGTATTGTTTTGACCACATTTCAAACATGTTCTAAATAAGTGGAATACGAACATGACAATCTTGAAAATGACACAGGTAACCCTGGATCAGGATTTTCACATATACATCATGACACTAAAGAAGATTGGGAAAACCGGAAATGGTTTCTTTAAAACCAAACCTACAGCTAACTTTCCATCCCTGCCCCCCACCCCACCCCTAAAAAAGCAGGAGATCTTTTCTAAAAGATATCTCAATGCCATCAAGTAAGAGATGGGATAATTTGAAGATGGAGAAGTCAGAACGAACTATTTGCAGGGAACTTATATATATTGCTTTACATTCCTCAGGCAAGTACAGACTTAGTAACAATTTATTGACAGTGTAAAAAGCTTACACAAATGTATACTTTGGACACAATGATAATACCATGAATGCATGTTATGTTTTGAAGGAGTTTTTAAACATAAGTTTAAATAATAACATTTTTCAATTTTTTATGGTTACATTGTGTCTGTTTATGAGGTGTTAGTTTATTTAATAACTAGAGACCCGATGCACAAAATTCATGCATGGGAGGGGGGGTCCCTTAGCCCAGACTGCACCCTCTCTCAATCTGTGACCCCTCAGGGGATGTCCTACTGCCAGTTTAGGCCTGATCAGTCAGATATCCCTGTTGCAATCCAGGACCGCTGGCTCCTAATCACTCACCTGCCTGCCTGCCTGCCTGATCGCCCCTAACCACTCTGCCTGCCTACCTGATCACCCCTAACTGCTCACCTGCCTGCCTGTTCACCCCTAACTGCCTCTGTCTCGGCCCCCGCTGCCACGGCTTCATCCGGAAGGACGTCTGGCATGATGTCCAGAAGCTCGTTCATCTATCTGGTCTAATTAGCATATTATGCTTTTATTATTATAGAATATTTTAGTTTCTATTACTCATCTGTAAAATTGTTTTAAAGAAGAATGCATCATTTAATACCTATTGCTTTAGTTTATATTTTAATGCTCACTTTTTATGTTGACAATATATAAATGTTTTTCATTATTTTAAGGTAAACATTGAACTTTTTTTTAGTACTGTGTAAAATGCATGCCAAATTACTAAATATTGCTATTTTGCACAGCTCTTGTAATCATTATAACATTGAGTGTTTTTGGTTTTTGTTAGCAGCTGCTTATTCAGTGAAAAATGCAAACATTCAAATCACACACCATTATTATTAAATTCAACATAGATGCTGCAAAAAATTGTTAAATTCTTTGAAACATTGCTCATATTTTCTTGATTTTGCAGATTAGTCATCACAAAAGGTAAATGAAGATTGGTTCCTAGCAGTCAGTATATTAATTTTTACACACTGTTAATTTTAGATGAAAAATAATGTCTACCTTCATTGGAAATGAAAACGAAAAAAGAAATGCCATATTATGCATTCAACAGGAAAATATGTAAAATATGGATACTACCTAGTATTGGTCACTGAAGATGGGAATATTATTCTCTCTCTTGATGCTATGTGGTATCACCCACTAAAATTTTAAATGTACATTGTTTTTACCCAAAATTATCTTGCTGTGTCATTCTATCAGTAATACTAAAACGTGTTTTGTGGAGCATAGGTCTGGGACATAGGTCTAAGTCAGTTCCCTGCAGTGTCATTTGAAATAACTTATTAAGCCATGTTAACCCATGCTATAGAACAATCTTTAGCCATAGTGCCACAATAGTATGATAGTATGATTCAAGAGAAAAACAGCTTGGATAAGATGATTTTTTCAAACACCTGGATGGCTCAATTTATATTGCATATCAGCCATGCTCTCCAACCTTCCTCTGTGGGCATTTGACTTCATAAGCCTTTCTTCACGTATTATTTTCTATTCTCTTTCCATTTCCTCTAACCTCTCCAGAGAGATAAGCAAGTTAGGGTGTCCATTATTCTTTTCTAGCACTCTGAAATATGTACAGGCTCAGGAATATGTTTCTGTTCTAAAAATAAGATGTAGAGCACCGTGTCCAATCTGAGGGCTACTCTTCCAGAAAAAGATGAAAGCAAAAAAGAAATTTTATCTTCTGGGTAATGATAACATCATTTCTATCCTAACAAGGAAACCTCTTCTTTCCTTGTGGTTCTGCATGTAGTTTTTCAAAGACCTCCTTTTTATCTTTGGATTTTCTCTGTGAGCATCCATTAACGCAGAAACTTACCATTTCACCATATTTATTGTAAAGTATCTTGTAGACATCATCATCTTTCCATCAGATCACACTCCCAACTCGAACACTTCTCTAGCCATCTCAAAAATAAACAAGTAGCCAAGCCACGTAGCTCAGTGGTTGAACATCGACCTATGAACCAGGAGGCAAAGGTTCCATTCCTGGTGAGTGCACGTGCCCAGGTTGTGGTCTTGATCCCCAGTGTGGGGCGTGCAGGAGGCAGCCAATCAATGATTCTCTCTTATCATTGATGTTTCTATCTCTCTCTTGCTCTCTATTCCTCTCTGATATCAATAAAAAATATATGAAAAATAAGTAAATTCTCCTTTTAGAAAAAGTCACATTTTTTAAAACATCTGACCTGGGATAAGTGAAAGAGAAAATACCTTCAATACATCTTTGATATACTAATAATTTTCCAAGTTTGAAATGAAAATAATTTGTATAGATTTCTACAAGCTTTGCTCTTTTAAAATTGTTTAATGGGCCACTGAAATAATAGTCATGGCATCTGAGGGACTTCTCTTCTGGTAGAGATGTTTGTTGACAATGTTTAGACTTCTGGAATGCCTCAGGGAAATAAAAACTTTCAAAACAGCCTCTTTTTAATATCTGTTTTGAGAGAAGAGGGACATTGGTGATGCTGAGACGAGGAAATTTTTATTTCCATAATTTAGTTTGAGTGTCTCAAAGCACAGTTAGTTTATTTGTCTTCTTACATCCCAGACCACAGGTGTTTCCCATTAAGACAAGCAAGCCGCCTTTAACAGAATCCCGCAGAGCAGTGGGCACAGGATGCCTTCTGTGAACTGCCAATAATTATTTGTCCTGGCTTTGTTTCTGGAGATTCTACTTAAATTGGTTCAAAAGCTGGTAATCTGTTTCATCCCAAAAGATTGACCCCTTAAAAAAAATGAGTGTGCTTCCATGTAATTGGACTGAATAAAAGGGCTCTTTAATATCATTGTTAAATTAGAGAATGATTTTTAAAGTGTGATAAAAGGAGGCTTCGTAAGAGCACTCAATATGTAGCACTGCTAATAAAATAGCTTCATCAATTCTCTCAGTCTTTGCAGCAGACAGTGGGATGAGCAATACATCTAAACTGCTTGTACCTAAATGCTTATATTATAAAACATGCTGACTTCTGAGTCTGCTCTGAATTTAAACTTAAGACATCATTTACAAACGTATTCAAATTTGCAGTCCTCTGTAAAACCAAGAGGTGCTTTTTAAAACTTGCTTCTCAGCAATTGACTCATCCTAAAGTGGACATGGTCTCTTCGCAAAGGATGAACAGATGGACATGCTTCAACACCCATAATGGACAGCCAATGCAGGGTGGCCTTTATTGTAGTCCACTTTTGCTGGGGTCCAGCCCCAGCAGGTCCAGTGGTTCCCAAAGGTGTGGGTGGAGTTGGCAAAGAAGGAATGGCATGGAGGCAGCGTTCAGGTGATCATCATAGCCAGGTTCCTCTCTTTATTATCCTCTTACATCTGTATTTATACTATTTGATCTTAATCCTATCCATTCTATTCCAAAGGTTAGGGCGTTTCCTATTGCCATTCCAAAATTACTCTATTGTCCTATTAAGCTACAAGGGAGTAACTGAAGGAGATTATTCTAAGTAAAGATTATGTAGCTTAAGCATGATTGTTCGTAGTTAAAGTGATTAACTACCTGCCTGGCACTTAGTTAAGGAGTTTTACTGATAAAAATCCTCATCTGGGGAAACAACCTTTCTGGGGGAGCTGGTCCTGTTTAAAACACATAGCGTTAAGAGGGGGAGCAAACATATTAAGAACAGCATGCCATATACGCCAGGTCTCTTGAAACATAAGCTGTGCAGATGTTTCTTCCCTGCAGCAACTGCGTCAAGCAGCAAGGGTGGATCAGCTTCCAGCACACTTTTTCCTCCTTTCATTTAAATTCCATTGCTCAGCTTCTACCGTGGGCTTAGGTGAATCCATCTCTTTAAATATAGCTGATCTTGAAAGAAAATCAGTGCTTATTTACTGTCTCAGGAAAAAGAGAAGATCCTGTTGTAATGTACCCTGCGAATCACAGAAGGACGCCTCAAGAAGTCGAACTAAAGAGTCACATTTATTGCAAACTGGGACTATGAGGGGCCATTCCCCAAATCTCACAGTGATAAGATGGTGGCCAAACCAGACTTATATAGGCAAAGATCACAAAGGTATTGATTACATCCCAGGATTTGGAATGAGGAAACTGGCTCGCAAAAAGCAGTTTACAGAAGCAGAATTAAGCATGTTAACTCTAGTTTTGGGTCTCGGGGTCACTGAATTGACAGAAATACATTATCTAGAGCCCTCGGGTCTGGAATGAGGAACCTAGTTTGCAAAAAACAGTTTAAACAGCATGTTACAAACACATTATCTAGAGCCCTTGGGTAACCTGGGTTTATCTAAATTACAGTTTTGGGTCTAGAGCCCTCTGACTTTGGGATAACTGTGCTGTCCTTCCCAGGTAAAGGAAAATGCGCTTTCTAAGACTAGTATAACCACAACCCTTGGGATATTCACATTACAATCAATAAGGCATTTAATAGAATGGGATGATTTATATAATTCAGAAAATCAAAATAGCCTGTCCATTGTTAAACAAAGCAAATAGGTACCATACTTCAATCCCACATATACTCATGGCTGGCTTGTCATATTAGAGTCACTATTGTATGATAGTCATTTGAAGTATAGTTCTTGGAGGAATCTCAGGAAGATTTATCAGAATGAGATAATTTTTATGATGAAATTAAAACTATATTGAATTGTCTTAACATTATTCTTTATGTTTTACTAATAAATTTTCACTAACATATATGACCAATATAAATTCATTAAAATTGCATTCAAGGGTGCAAATTTAGCTTGAAAGCACATTTTTTAGTTCAAGAAAATTAATATATTTTTCTAAGAACTAAAAAGGCAAAAACTAATGTAGAAGCCATATTAAAATGAAAATATGTTATGTTTAATTCAGCTGCTCTTTTATTTTGTAATATACAGTCTATAAATATGCCTAAGAAACCCAAGGACTGATAGAAAGGTGGAAAGTACATAATGATTTTAACTTAGTTTACTCTTCAGATCAATCAATCAATAAAACTTCCAGGATACTAATCATTAGCAAGAATTATCTCAGAACTATTGCAGAGACACTGAGTAATTATACAGAATGAGAGCATTATTAAAAACAACATGGAAAGGCAGATAGCCAATATTTTAAAACAAGGAAAAATGAAAGATCTTTGAAATTATGAGCAACTATTATGAAAAACTTATAATTCTGCAGAAAAACAATGTGATGTAGTTATTAACCAAATGGTTTTCATATACTAAGACTATAAAGAGGTCATTAATAAAAATCAGGGGCATGAGAGGAGTAAGGGTTAGATATTAGTACATAGTACAGTGCAAACTGAAGAGTACTTATTTGGCTTTCAGCAAGAAATCTATTGTTATTTCTCACATTAATCTTTGAGATAAGATAGAAAGATTTGGGGCTGTATGTCAACTGTCACTAAGGACTTCAACATGCAACTACACTTTCTTCCTGCCTTTATCATAGACGTGCAATGCAAGACTTCAGGTACTACTTACATCATCTATTTCTCCTTTCAGCAAGCGCTGTAATGATCAGCTCTGTGGGGGTCCACCCCATTTTCACTCAGATGCACCTCCCCTTGAGCCCACCACATGCACTCCCACCTCCCACTGTTGAATTTTTCTGTGGACTCCACCTTGCGGGATGTCTTAAAACTTCATTTGGCACCCCACAGGCACAACCCAGCATTTCAAGGAATTAACACTGTATGAGGCAAAACACTGACCACAGGGCTCTGGGAACCAATTGAGAAATATTCACAGTTGGTCCTAAGATGCATTTCATCCAGCTTCTCACACTCTTACACAGAATCAGAAACTGTCCACCCACAGAATAGCCAACCTGATAATACATCCTCACATTGGCTCCACCTCCTTTTCCTTTTTGTGATTCTTTCTTCCTCCATCACTTTTCTAAGCCTCACAGTTTTTCTTTTTGTATCCTAGTTCAATCACTTGAATTGTACTTAACATTTGGATCTTTCCTCTCTGCCTATAAACATGTTCATACTTCTCTCAACAACAACAAAAAGCAAAGTAAAAAAAGAGTATGTTTTGCCCTAACTGAATTGGCTCAGTGGATAGAGTGTTGGCCTGTGGACTCGAGGATCCCGGGTTCGATTCTGGTCATGGGCATGTACCTTGATTGCAGGCACATCCCCAGTAGGGAGTGTGCAGGAGGCAGCTGATCAATGTTTCTCTCTCATCAATGTTTCTAACTCTCTATCCCTCTCCCTTCCTCTCTGTAAAAAAATCAATAAAATATATTTAAAAAAGAATAGTATGCTTTGACGGCACCTTCCTATATAATTATTGTTTCCTTCTTTTCCCATCAATGATCTCAAAAGAGTGATCCACATCTAAGTTCTCAAAACTTCACCATCTAACTATCCATCAACCAACAACAGTTCTTCAAAACTCTTCCTGTTAACTCCATCAGGTCATCTAATTCCTAAAAAAATAAAATTAAATTAAAAATTGACACTTATCAGTTCTTTAACTTGACCTTTTTGCTTCTTTGATAGGGTTAAATAATCTTCTTTTATTAGAAACTAGTATCCCAGTGCACAGATTCATGCACATTGAAATAAAATTTATTAGAAGGTGACCAGCGGGGTGGGACTGGGTGAGATGGGCCAGACATGCCCTGGAGCCAACCTCCCATGGTCCCTCCCAGGCTGCCACACCTGGGGCAGCACCACAGCTCAAAGGCTGTCTGTGGAGTGAGTGAGGTCCCTTCAGCAGGTGGGGTCCCTTGGCCTGGCCTGCGGGGACCGGGCCAAAACCAGTTCTCCGACATCCCCCGAAGGATCCTGGATTGCAAGAGGGTGGTTCTTGGGTGACGCACCTCAGAATCGGGCTCCCTCTTCTCTGGTTCCAGGGTGCATCACCTGAGAACCACTGCTGCCAAGTCACCACAGCTAGGCAGCTCCTGCATTGATCGTCTGCCCACTAGTGGTCAGTGCGCATCATAGCTACCGGTGGAAAGGTCAGACAGTCGCCTAGCTATATATATATTTTAATGTTGACATGATTGCAAGTGCCCCCTCCTCCTTTGCCCACCTCCACCCACCCCACCACACCCTTCTTTGGTCTTCACCAAACTATTGTCTGTGTGTCTGTGTCCATGGAGTATGCATATATGTTCTTTAGCTAATCCCTTCACCTTCTTTATCCAGTAATCCCCAGAGGAAAACATAAAACATTTCATGCAAAAGAAACACAGTAAATCTTTCTTCCCACAGACTATGAAAAATAAATACAGCTAGTTGATAAAGTAGCTTCTTTGGTGCCTAGTTACTAGTAAAGGAGGTCTCTAACGGAATGCCATGAGACTAGTTACCCATTCATGAGCACATTTAACATATTAATCATGAATACCAATAGCTGCTAACATAGCTTGTCGGGGCCCTGATTTCCAGGAAATTGCTTAGAAGCGCTCCTACAGGTAGACTGATGATCCTTATTATAGGTGAAAACAAACTCTCTAATCTTATCACCCACTGCTTCTCCTTACATGCAAACACCTCACCATTGCTAGACTGTACACTTTATTTCTGTTTTACCATCTTCTTTGTCTTTAGAGTCTTATTCCTCATTCCTATTTATGAAAATGATACTGATTGGTATGACACTCATTCACAAAGCTTTGATAAAATAGATTGTCCATGAGCTTTGAACAACACTGTTTTAATTCCACATTCACCACTTCAAAACTATGCAATTATTGGCAAGCTATTTAACTCTCTTGGCCTTATTTTTTCATGCTTGCAAAATGGAAATAATAATCAATTCTTTTAAAAGTTCTTTTTCTATATTAAATGAGATAAAACATTTCAAAAGCATGAGAAAATCTGTTCCCTTCCTTTCCTCTTGTGAACTTTCACCATGCCTATAATTCTTATCATAAAATGTATTTCTGTCTGTTTTAGAATAATTCTTGTGTAGACAAATTCTATATTAGTGAGTAATTTGGGAAATGAAAATGAGAGAGGGGATGTAGTTTATGTCTTTATTTTCTTATAGTATTTCACACAGTACATTTATTCATAGAAATTATATATTATAGATGTTTATGTATCATGTGTGTATATATATATATATATATATATATATATATATACATGTACACACACACAAAGTGTGGTTAAAGACAAAATAATTTTTATCAAATTTATAAATAATATAAAGTTGAAATAGAGGGCTGTAAGTGGTAAGACAGGATCAAGATACAAAATATCTCAATGAGTTGAAATTAGAGTTTGAAATTTCCATGAACAAATTAGTCCTAAATTTTTAACAGTACTGTCAGCAAATTAGAGGAGAAATATCTTAAAGTGTATTTCTATGTTTACCTTAGAATTGACCAATTATGCATTAAATTTCTCAACCAAGTAATATGAACTAGCTTAAATTAATTAAACTATCTAGGTATACAATGAAATTACAGACTCAGTGTACTTTACCTTATTCATACTATGCTTTGAGCAGGTTGTTCCTTATTTGAACCTCTAAACCAGCGGTTCTCAACCTGTGGGTCGCGACCCCTTTGGGGGTTGAACGACCCTTTCACAGGAATCGCCTAAGACCATCGGAAAACACATATATAATTACATATTGTTTTTGTGATTAATCACTATGCTTTAATTATGTTCAATTTGTAACAATGAAATTGGGGCTCACCACAACATGAGGACCTGTGTTAAAGGGTCGCGGCATTAGGAAGGTTGAGAACCACTGCTCTAAACAGAACTGGAAATTTTCCAAGGAAGAGCAGCCAGCATCCTGAGCGCTCCATAAAAGTATATATTCTGTAGCTCAACTAAAGGAACTGGAATTTTTAGGTTGAAGAACATGACATCTGACTGCAAGTATTCAAATGGTCATCATTGGAAAGATTAAATTTAGTCTCTGAGATTCTCAATGACAGAATTATACAAGTGAAGAGAAGATGCAGAGGCAGATATTGACTTAATATGCAGAACTATAAAACTTTTACAGATGACAATAAATATAACAGACTGCCCAGAAAAAGACTGAGTTCCTATCAACTGGGTGGTTGAGATTAAGTAAATATCTAATAAAGATGCGATAAAGTAGATTCTTTTTTTAATTTTTTAAATATATTTTTATTGATTTCAGAGAGGAAGGAAGAGAGAATAATTGATTGGCTGCCTCCTATAAGCCTCCTTCTGGGGTTGGGGTTCGAGTCTGCAACCCAAGCATGTGCCCTTGGCTGGAATCAAACCTGGGACCTTTCAGTCTGCAGACTCAGGCTCTAGTATCCACTGAACCAAACCAGCTAGGTCAATAAGGTAGATTCTTTAGAGTGAGAAGTTCAATTAGATAACATCTAACAATTTTGTGAACACTGTTTAAAACAAGACTTAAAACTAAAAAGTATATTAAATACTCATCTAAGTTAAAAATTTCAAAGGTAAGTATATTAGCCATGCACTAATATTCCTGAGTGCACATGAGGGCAACAAATTAATGGAAAGACAAGAGAAGAAGAAAAAAGAATAACAGATTTTTACAAGCAAACATTTGAAAAATATTTGTAACTTTGGAAAACAAACCAAAATCCACATTTATGAAACATTAAAACAACTGGTTCCATATCTGTTACAGTGCTTACAGGTCCATTAACCTAATTATCTCCAAAATCTAGTAATTAACTGACCCGTGAAGTCACAAGCCAATGAATGCATGAACTTTTCAAGACTGAAAAAAAAAAAGTCACTGGTTTAGTGATTCCATCCTTAGGAAGTGCATTCAGACCTTGAATTCTGCATGAAGTTATGTGAATTATACAATTAGGCAATATGCATTTAGCTACAGTCAACAGAGTTCTGATTTGCCTGCCAATTAGGGCTGCATGTTGACTACCACTTAAGT
The DNA here is from genome assembly GCF_964212035.1 of Myotis nattereri. Classification (NCBI taxonomy): domain Eukaryota; kingdom Metazoa; phylum Chordata; class Mammalia; order Chiroptera; family Vespertilionidae; genus Myotis; species Myotis nattereri. Next base: position 157,130,854 of record NC_138077.1, on the reverse strand, counting down.
GAAATATGATGTGGAGGGTAAAAGACTACCTCATCAAGTCTACATCCGTCTTTTTTCTAACAGATTCAAGGCTATGTTCCGTGGGCAATTAAATCACAAAATACTAGACACAGTGTGACCTCCATGGCATGTATCAGTGTATATATTCACTTCCTAGTTGACAAGCAGCACAGTTATTTTATAGAACTTCAAGTGGTACGCAGTTCCAAGTCCCCTACAGAAATATGCAGGATAAAAACTCCAAATAGCTCTGGGTTTGATTAAAAAGAAAGAAAAGGTGGGGCTTGAAACGCTTGATTGAGGAACAGGTGAGGTTAAAAATGACTAAAGAATTACTGAACTCATTGTGACATGTTTTAAATAATGGCCGGAAAATACAAGGGCACGTGCAGTGCAGTTCAATCTTTCCCACTCGTTAATAGAGGGGATACAGAGGTCACTGCTGTGCAAAGAGAGTTGACTAATCCCTCCGATGCATGGTGTATCCAGTCCCTCTTTTATTTAATTTTGTGGAGGAAAGCTGGTCTGAATTAGGCCTTCAGTAATTACTGTAGGGGCCTGACACAAACCTTAACAAGTCCCATAATGTCCTATCTATATATCAGGCCAATGATTACATACTAACTTGTGTGGTTAGGTTGCAGATATTTTGCTGTTCACTCAGAAACTTCTTTGAATTATTTTACATTTCACACAACGCCAGAGAAAATAGCTGTGCAAATTAGAGAAATAAGGAGAATACCACCCAAGGGGGGTAAAAGCTGATTCTTAATGCTAAGTGAAATGTGAGCCATTCCATCTTTAAAGCCTGAAATTGTGCTTGAAGTTACAATTATACTCTTTCTGGCATTCTAAGGTATTACAGAAAGAGATGCAATAGGTTTCTTAAAAGAGAATAGGACTGGAGACAGCCTTGTAGGTAAGACCCAGACTGGCAGTCTCTTCTAAGAAAGGCAGCAAGGTATAAAGGAGTAGATGCCATGCTCTGGGCAGGGATGAAAAGAAAGAAGAAATGGGTAGTTATCAAAACAACTTCAACTCATGCTGCAGTATTTAAAACAAATATAAGGACAAGGCAACTTGACACTTAACTCCTTCTCCCCAATTAAACCAAATGTTCCTAAATAAAATACACATATTAGTATTTTATTTGCTATCTTTGGTGTAATGCTGAGCCCAGGACAAGTTTTTAACATGGCCATCACTATCAAATATTTCTTTATATCAGTAGCAATTTCTGCCTTCTGACTTGGAAAAGTTTTTCTTCTATTTGCTTATTCATCACTAGAAGGTTAAAGTGATACTAGTTTTGCTTCTTTCAATCAAATTCTTCCCACAGTTGTTACTGAAATTTCATATACAGATTTTATTAAAATATATGAAAATAGAATCTGTGTTAAACATGACCTGGAGATGACCTTAAGCATAATGAAATCAAAACCATTTTTCTTCTTTTTTGTTACCAGTTTTTCATCCCTTTCTTAACTAGTCATTGCAAAAGGTGCTTCGTCCCTTCCTCAAAACACATCTCTGTGTCAAAAATGATGAAAATAGTGTAAAGCTAACAGAATACAGAAGCTCACAAATAGTATTTATTTATTGCTCAACATATGTTTCTCTTAATTTTGTTTTGTAAATCTCATAGATTTAAAATGAACTACTAGACGGGGATGAGAGGTTGCAGTTCTACCTCTATAAATAATGCAGCTTACGAATGCAAATATTTCTTGCAGTCCAATGTTTCAAGGAGTAATTTTTTGCAGCTCTTTTGGGAGAAAGAGGTTTTAAACATTTCCTTTTTATTTTTTAATCTCCACAATTTAAATTTTAAAAAATTTATAAATTGAGCCTTATATTTCTGATTTACCAAAGAAATACACTAAATACTATGTTTTAAGAGAAGAGCATTGAAATCAGAGTAAGGATGTGCTTGCAATTTACTTTCAGCTTGCAAATATACATATTTTTAAAGTAGCCTCTGGGGGTATTGCAATCGCTTTCATGATATTTTTACCCTAAAAAATTGTTTATAGATTTAATCTGTGCAATAAAATCAAAACCATACATCCACATAGAGCCTTTACAAATACATTCTTTGGACACTGATTATAGAAAAATTTACTAAAAAGCTTGACAACATTTTTAAAAAGTTAGATCAGAATAGAAAGCAACCTTGAATAATTTACCCTAAACTCTCCAAAATATCAATGCAGCATAGAAAAGATTTGGTCTTCAAACCCTGTCTGTTAATGTCTTTGTACATACTTTTTCTTTTGTTTGTTTGTGGGCCAAAAAAAAATTCACTGCCACTGTTGAAAGGAACCTTGAAAGAAATTTAGTTACAAGAAGCCCCAAGGTCACTTGAAGCAGGACCATGACAAACTTTAATAGTAAGTGAATAAAAATAAAACACACATACAATTTTACTGAGAGTCAACATAACTTAGGAACCAAAATGAGGCATTCAGGTATTTGTTCCTTTGAGAAAATATAAGTAAAAAAATGTTTTTAGTTTGGAAGCTAGTTACAATAGAATTATGTGAGGGGTGTAAGAGAGAGAAGGATGAAAGAGAAGGCAAAGGAAAGAGGAAGGAAGGAAGGAAGGAAGGAAGGAAGGAAGGAAGGAAGGAAGGAAGGAAGGAAGGGAGGGAGGGAGGGAAGGAGGGAAGGAGGGAAGGAGGGGAGAAATAATAAATAAGGAGGGAAGGAAAATAATGAAAAGGAAACTGGGGGAAAGAAAGCAAAATTAGTGAAATAAAACTCTAACTGTTGTTTGGGTATTTGTTCACTGAAAATACTTCATATGACATCATACAATGTGACCGATATGGAAACACATTCTTGTTTGGATTCTTATTAGTAATTATTTTTTAAAAGGAAGAGGACAATATTTTTATAGAGGCATACCTCCTTAGGTAAGACAAGAAATACAAGAAAAATTGAATAAAGAGTTAAAATGTTATGTCAACAAACTTAAAGAATTCTGAAGTGTATTGTTTAAATGTGTCTTTCATTCATAGCATAGCATGTCATGTATGGTCACTTCTGAGCTCTCACTACTGCTAGCTTCTCAGATGGCTCTTCCATGGGCTGAAGAGAATGAGGGTGGCAGAGAGCCTTGAGAGTCAGCAAGTTCAGGGTCTGTGGCAGAAAGTCACCTTGCCCTCCTTCCAGAGATTGCTGCCTCTGGTACTGAGTGAGGTGGGCTGTAAGGCCCCGTCAGTTCTGCCTGAAGGCAGACACTGCCTCACAATATTCTCTTCCAAGCTCCCCTCCAGGTGGGAGTCTTTCTTGGCCTGGCCTGTAGCTTACTGTACCTGCCCCAAACTGCTTCCTCCTCCTTCCCTTCACAGGTGAGAATCTAATATCTACCATCCTCCACACCCCATTTCAGCCTCCACTTCCAGAAAACCCAACCCATTGAAGTTGTTATACTAAGTTTTAAATACTACACTATGAAATGGGAATCATGATTTTTCACATTCATTAAGTGTTTTTAACACGCATTGTACTCTAGTTAGAGGACTATAAAAAACATTTTCTAGCCCTAACCAGTTTGGCTAAGCGGATAGAGCATCGGCCTGCAGACTAAGAGGCCCCAGGTTCGATTCCGGTCAAGGGCATGTACCTTGGTTGTGGGCACATCCCCAGTAGGGGGTGTGCAGGAGGCAGCTGATCGATGTTTCTCTCTCATTGATGTTTCTAACTCTCTATTCCTCTCCCTTCCTCTCCTTAAAAAAAATCAATAAAATATATTTAAAAATTTTTTTTTCTACGTATGACCCCCCCACCATTTAATCTTTACCATCCTATCAGGTTCAGTGTTTATATCCACATTATAGATGAAGATATCATGGCAGAGAGAAGTTCAAACTGTGAAGTCTATCTACAACGGATGAAGCTGAGAATCAGATCCTGGTAGTCTAAGTCAAGAAGTTATTAATTTTGTAATAGGTACAAGTCTACAAAAATAGATTAAAAATAAACTGTGTACATGGTCCCAAATAACCAGATAAAAATATGAAAAATGTCATAACTCAGACATACTCATGTATGATTCCATGTAATGGAATATTTGGGTAAGCAATATAAAACTTCAACTTTCATAGGGATGTTTTAATTTTTTTAATTTGTTATTTTATTGATTTCCTAGAGGAAGAGAGGAGAGAGAGAGAGAGAGAGAGAGAGAGAGAGAGAGAGAGGGAGAGAAACATCAATGATAAGATAAAAGCATTGATCAGCTGCCTTCTGCATGCCCCCTACTGAGGAATGAGCCCACAACCCAGAAATGTGCCCTTGACTAGAATCAAACCAGGGACCCTTCAGTATGCAGGCCAACGCTCTATCTACTGAGCTAAATCAGCCAGGGCATAGGGATGTTTTATACTGAAAAATTCAGCAAACATTTAATATACAAATGACTGTAATACAGCACTGTGCTAGGTGTTGAGGAAACCAATGGGAAAAGAAAATGATTACTACCTTCAAGAAGCAAAATTCTCATAACAAAAGGAATATAAACCAACAATTTTAGTTCAGTGTATTAGGTGCTAAAATGAAGGTACAAAATATAAAAGGTTCATAAAAGAAAGAAGCAATAGCTCTCTCTGGAGAAGTCAGAGAAGACTAATTCCTCACAGGGTGTAGGCCTGAGTTAAGACATGAAAGTCAGGGCCCATTCCTGACAAAGGTAACAGGCCAGAAAAGGTGCAGGTTCAGGTCGAGCAGGTGTGGTGTGAGGAAAGGCAGGGAAGCCACCCGAGTGCAGGATATTCTCTGACAACTGGGCCAGGTCTTTTCGGTGGCAGTTTCCTTGATGGCCTGACCACCTGTGCTGGGGTCCAGCCCCAGCGGGTCCAGGGGTTCCCAAAGGTGTGGACGGAGTCGGCGAAGAATGTTTTACACGGAGACAGCATTCAGAACTCTCTAGCTTTCCTTAGTCTCCGTGGACCTTCCCTGTGCCTGGCTGAGGCCACAGAGAGAGAGAGATCCCCAGGCAAGCTGAGCCTTTATTTTATAGTGAGAGGTAAACAAGGTAGTGGTTTCCAAAGTTACACTGTTCTTGTGAGTTTCACTTGTTTACACTGTTCTTGTGAGTTTCACTTGTTTTTGTTCTTGTGAGTTTCACTTGTTTACACCATGGTTATACTTCCTGCACTTCCTCAGCCCATTAGCTTCCCAGATAAGATCTAGGGAGCCTCATAAGGTCAAGCCTAATTATGCTAAGAGGACTGTGCCCTCTAAGCTGGGAATTGTTTGTGACTTTGCCCACAGGTCAGTCTGAGGCTTAAACCTATATCAGCTCCCCACACACCTAAACTATAACTATTTCACAACCATCTACTTGTCATTCTGGTTCTACATGCTCTTTATTTAAGAAACTAGGGGCCCGGTGCACGAAATTCGTGCACTGGGTGTGTGTGTGGGGGTGTCCCTCAGCCCAGCCTGCCCCCTCTCACATACTGGGAGCCCTCAGGCATTGACCCCCATCACCCTCCAATCTCAGGATCGGCCCCTTGCCCAGGCCTGACACCTCAGAGGCATCAGGCCTGGGCAGGGGACCCTCATTTCCCCCCATCACTGGTTCTGCCTCCAGCCCAGGCCTGATGCCTCTGGCCCAGGCATCAGGCCTGGGCAGGGGACCCCCAGACCCCTCTGATTGCTGGCTCTGCCCCTTGCCCAGGCCTGATGCCTCGGCCAGAGGCGTAGACCCCCATCACCCTCCGATCACCAATCACCGGATCGGCCCCTTGACCAGGCCTGAGGCCTCCCGCAGAGGTGTCAGGCCTGGGCAGGGGACCCCCAGCTCCCCGCGGTTGCAGGCTCCGCCCCTGCCCAGGCCTAACGCCTCTGGCCTAGGCGTCCAGCCCGGGCAGTGGGGACCTGCAGTGGCAGCGGGGGGCGCCGCGATCGTGGGCTCCGCTTTAGGCCCAGGCAAGGGACCCCTAGCTCCCGGGACTGCCAGCTTCCACCGTGCCCAGCTCCCATCGCTGGCTCCACCCCTACTTCCTGCTATCACTGGCCAGGGCAGCAAAGGCGCCTGATTCTCCGATCATGGCTGGGGGGCCTGACACCTCAGAGGCATCAGGCCTGGGCAGGGGACCCTCATTTCCCCCCATCACTGGTTCTGCCTCCAGCCCAGGCCTGATGCCTCTGGCCCAGGCCGCCTTTGCCCTGCCCCAGGCCCCAGGGCCGCCTTTGCCCTGCCCCCCACCTCTTAGCTCCCCCATGGGTTTCCGATCACTGTCAGTGGCAGGGGGCTTCTTCCTGCTTTCCCTTTCGCCTCCCTGCATTGTGCCTACATATGCAAATTAACCGCCATCTTGTTGGCAGTTAACTGCCAATCTTTGTTGGCAGTTAACTGCCAATCTTAGTTGGCAGTTAATTTGCATATAGCCCTGATTAGCCAATGAAAAGGGTATCGTCGTACGCCAATTACCATTTTTCTCTTTTATTAGTGTAGATAGCAGAAGGATAATGCTGCTAGATTCCATACCACATTCAAACTTTAACTGCAAAGTGTAAGAAGAAAGCAACCCTGACCTCGTCCCACTCTCCCCCCTCACAAGCATCCAGACAAGCTAGACCCCGGCTCTGTGCCCCCACAGAACTCACACAATGTCTCCACTGTGAGCTCTTGCCATTCTTTATTATTTTTGCTAAACTCAAAGTCATCCCCACTAGACTGCAACACCTCCTTGGCAGGAACCACCTCTAGCTTTGCTCTCCATTGAAGGAATCACCAGTGTTTAGAAGTTAGCAGGTTCTTAATAAATATGTGTTAGATGAATAAATGAATTAACGGGAGAAAAAAATGTTGAGATGTCCTAAATTTAATTACAGCAGGTCAGGGTGTAGGAGGAAGAGACAAGGGAAGTTACTCAGTTAGCAGCCCTACACAGAAACAAATAAAAGATCAGCTGCACTCCGGGATGCATGTTGAAACTTTCAGGAAGCTATTTCAGCTTTTATCTAGAAAGAATAGCTGACCACCAGAGGCCACTTCGTACTGGATGAACTTTATAGACTGTTGCCCATCAATTATTTCTTCCTTACTGACTATTGACTTATCCCAGAACTTCCCCCAATTTACCTTTTCCTGGCCTCCTCACCTATAGCCAATGTAAATTCTTTCAAAACAACTTCCATCTATCTTCCCCATTGTAACCCCAGAAAGACGGACATGTTTGTCTTCTCCCTCTATCTTTGGTGCTACTGGTTTAGACTGAACGCCCGAGGGCCTGGTCCTTTCTCAATAAGTCCATTATTTCAGGAAAAAAATTCAGTCTCATAGTGTTTTTTTGTTTGTTTAATAGAAAGAAGGTATTGTTTGCTACCATTTACTTATAAAATTAACAAATATTTATAGAGCACTTACCAGTTTCTAGGCCCTGTGTTAGCCCCTGGAAGACAAAGTGAATGAGGCAGTTCCTGACTTAAGAAGTAAATAAGCTAATAGATTAGTCTAAACACAGGTATAAACAAGTATTGCTTAAATACCTGTTAGTAAAAATGAAGGACTCACGATCTCTAGAAGGTTTAAACCTAGAGGTAAGAGGACTAGATAAAAATGTCATGAAATCAGTGCATCAGTTGGATGGAATAGGCTGTATAATGTAGAAATCTTTCCAACATACCAATTTAAACTTTTATATATTAAGAAATATGTGGAAGTTTTCACAGGGTATAGTGAAAAGGGAGGGAATGCAGAGTAGGTTTTAAACTTGATTTAAAATTCTAGTCTGTCACTCAGTAAGTCTATGACCTTGAGAATGTTAACTTAAATATATTAGTGTCATTTTCCTCATTTGTTTTACTAATCAGGTTAATAATTCCCATTACCAGAGCTCCTTGTACTACCTGAAGTTTCATATGTAAAACACTGAGCATACCTCCTGGGACACAGTAGTCATTTAACTGATGTTGGTTTCCTTGCTAATTCTTAGCCTAACCTAACTTTAGAAACCATCAGGGTTGAGCTCAAGTTCCTCACTCCCCATTACCTTCTCTCTTGTCATGCAAAATTAAAATTAGAGCTCTGATGACACCTAGAGTTTCAGGAGACCGTGCAGATAAGCACCCTAATGAAGTTTGTGAACTGTTTCCTAATATTCTAGCTAGGTGATATGTGTTTATTTGTATGACGATATAAATACTACATGAACTATGTTTTCCAATAGAAAGTATTTGTATTATTATTATTACTATTTTGCTCTTTTTTTAAAAAAAAATTGTTGACACTATTACAGATGTCCCTCATTTCCCCCACTTTGACCAGCAACCACCAGCCCCAACCCACTTCACCTGCCTCTGGCCATCACCACATTGTTGACTGTGCCCATGGCTATGCATATATGTTCTTTGGCTAATCTCTCACCTTCTTTCATCCAGTTCCCCCTATTCCAGCGGTTCTCAACCTGTGGGTTGAGACCATCGGAAAACACATATAGCATATCAGATATTTACATTACGATTATAACAGTAGCAAAATTACAGTTATGAAGTAGCAAAAAAAATAATCTTATGGTTGGGGGTCACCACAACATGAAGAACTGTATTAAAGGGTCACGGCATTAGGAAGGTTGAGAACCACTGCGCCTATTCCTCTCCTCTCTGGCCTCCTTCAGCTTGTTTCATGTATCCATGCCTCTAGTTTAGAACTGAGAGTAGATCTGTGTTAGGACCAAGGCTCTCTGCCACCTCCACCTGGCAGCTACACCGCCTCCCCACTGAGGTTGCACTCCATGAGGACAAATTAGTCCCTGCTTCAAAGCCAAACCCTCAGTCTTTGCCAGAGTCTCCAACTCTACTTACCCCTAGCGGGGCTTGCTGCAGATTCAGGTTGGGTACAGCCAGCCATCTCCTCTGCAGGAGCAAGGTCAGTTGCCCTGGGCTCTCCCGGGATAGATCAAAGGAGTCTCCTGTTAAGGATGACACCAGCCCAACCCGCGGAGCTTGGGGGGCAGGGAGACTAAGCACTTCCTCCCAAGTAACAGCTTCCCAGGGCCTCACACTTTGAATGCCCACCCCCCCACTTGAGCTACTCTACTGCCCCCCCCCCCCCATTGAAGTGCACCCAGCAGGAGCATCTGGGACTTGGTGGGGCTGATCCAAATACTCTCCTATTGGGGGGGAGGGGGTGCCCACAACCTGTAAGAGGGGGGACCAGCACTTTCTCTCCTTCCCTTGGCAGCATGAGCTGAACTTGCGGGGGAGCTTGGATCCTCCTCTCAGCAATGCAGCCACAGAGCCCAGCGCTTGCCTGTTTGTCTCCCAGACAGTTGCCTCCCTGGGAGACAGTTCCCTATGCCAAACCTGCAGGAGTGGGCTGTGGCAGCCCTATGGGGCACTCTGATCTTTGTGTAGCAGGTCTCAGAGGGCAGGGCTGAGATTCAAAGCTCCACTTGTTGTGCCCAGATTTCAAAGTTCCCAAGACCTCCAGGGAGCCAGTCAGTCCGATGCAAAAGCAAAGAGTCATTTATTTTCAAACCTAGGTTTGGCTCCCTTGCCACACTCACCGATGCAACGGTAAGCTCCAGTGGCCGAGAGAGAGAGAGAGAGAGGCCTGATGGGACAGGGGGTTTTAAAGGGGGGTGGAGTGAGGGCAGGAGAGGGGACTGTGGGCCCCGCCGATTGGCCAGGAGCGAGTTGGTACAGGATGTGGTCATAGTGATGGCGTGCACTTCCCTTGATTATTATTGGTTAGTCCAGAGAAATCCTGGGTGTGGCTAGCAGCGGCTTCTTCCCGTGAGGAAGCACATGGCACCGTCCCAAAATGGAGGACCCAAGGCAAGATGGAGGGCGCAGTCCTCGCCCCTCCAAGGGCGAGCTGAGCCCAGGCTCCAGGGGCCAGTCCGGTTGCTGGGGGTCCAGCAGATCGACCAGTTCCAGCCCAGACAGGAAGTCCACGTCCTCCGTCTAGTTCCCAGGGCCGCTGGCAATCGCCTCCTCCTCCATCTCCTCGAGCGAGGGCACGCGCCCCGCCCCGCCGCCGCTGCTGCTGCTGCTGCTGCTGCTGCTGCTGCTGCTGCTGCTGCTGCGTGGGTCTGGTCCCGGGGCAGCAGGCGGGTGGCAGCTTGCGCCGGGCTCCCACCGTGGGCTGGGGAGTCGGTGCCCGAGGCCGCCAGCAGCATGGTCAGGCCCCGCGATGACTCGCCCTTTCACACTCAGGCTCCCAACACAGCAGGATGGGCTGAAGTTTCAGCTCTCCGGCCATCACATCCAGTAGTACGGGCTGAAAAACCCCGTCCTGCATTTCCCTGTGCTGCCCAACCCAGCAAGACAGGGCAGGCCAAGCAGTTCAACAGGTGCGGGGAGGGGTGCGTGACCATGCGCTGGGGATGGGAGAGACCGTTCCTCCCCACCAGGCCACACAGTTTAAGTCACTGACTGGGTCTTTGCCCAAACCATTTCCAGAGAACAGAGGGTCCATCAAAGTTACTGCTGGATGTAGCCAGCAGACCTTACCACAGGACCCAAGGACAGCAGCATGGCCTCCCCAAGAGTCCAGACCAAACTCTCCAGGCTGGTGCTGCAGCAATTGGAGTGCGCCTTCCCTGGGGTGGAGTGATCTGCCTCCCAGCGGACAGAATCCCCACTGCTTCTCACCACCAGATGGTACTTGGCTCCTCTTCCCATCTTTGTTGCTCTGAGTTGGGAATCCCTGCTGGGGTCTGCTCCTAGGGGTAGAGAGTTTTGAAGTGGGAGATATCCCTCCCACTTAGCTGCCCCTGCATGAGGGGGATCTCTGTCCTTCTTCCCAGACCCTACATGGCTTTTTTTCTGCACTCCTGGGTTATAATGTTTCAGATCAGCTCTACTTCAATTTGTTTTCCAAGTTGGTTGCTCTGTAATGTAGCTGTAAATCCAGTCTGAAGCTGGGAGCAAGTGGGTGCAGCTTCCAACTACTCTGCAGCCATCTTGGAATCCTCTATTTTGCTCTTTAATTAAAGCTGAACAGTGATAGTGTAGTCTCAGAAAATGAATTAAAATTTACAAATTCGTATTCCACGTTTTTTCCGGTATCTATGTCTAGCAGAGTTTTCAGAAATCGCATCTAGTCTACTGGTTCCCCAGTTCACTAATGTTCAGGGTGAGGTCTGACAGCAAAATCCAGAAATCAATGAGGGCACTGCAGCTTGTGCAAGAGTTCTGTTGAAATGCATGACTTATGAGATGCATTAAGTCATTTCATTTTCAACTATTTATATTTTTAAGATTTACTCATCAGGCCCCGTTCTATTCCTGCCTAGGGGTGAAATTTAGGTTAACTCCCATGGGTTTCTGCTTATGTTTGGTTACTGAAAATAATCACTGTTCAATAATTAATTGTATCTAAGGCTATCATAATAAAAATCTTATACATTATTCAAAGAGAGGTCTTTTTCTCCTTACCTTCTTGGACCTGACTCATGCTAAGCCCTTGCACTGAGAGAAACGAGTGTAATTGGCATGTTTTTGCTCATCCCTAACTTTTTTCCCTTCTTCCTCCATTTTACTCACTAATATTATCTAAATTCTAAGGGAAGGAGGAGAGAAGGGAGAGATAATTTCTGTTTTGTTAAATCTGCCATGATCTATGATTGGAGTCATGCCCTCCAGGGCAGTCAGAGGTTTAAATTGACCTTTTTACCTAATGAGGAATAGTCACAAAATAGCTGAAATATTCCCATCCTTAACAAAATGTTACCTGTAGTTCCCTAAAGGAGGTCAAAGGTATCACTTCCTGCTCTTTCAGTTCTTTCCTCAGCCCTTTACATCACTCCAGGATGTTGGAATCATAAGCAGCCCCCTGGATAGTGACTTAAGATCGTCCTATGTTGGCTCTCTGTCACATCTGTGCTGATACTCTGACATAACCAGCATCAGGTTCATGGGAAAGCCTTCAGTTCACTTCCTCCCTGGGACATGCATGTTGCCCAGTTAAGACATCTCGACCATGTTCTGCCCTTCTTTTGATGCCTTCGGCATTCCTAGTTGGCAGTCAATTATATCACTCAAGCTCTGGGTTACACATTTCAAACTCTAAGTGGTTCACTTGAATATTCTTTCCTAATGCTTGAAATAGGGGTCAGACACCCCACACTCCCAAAAACCTCCCACAAGGACGTGGAATTTGAGTTAACAGCATAGCCTTTTCCAAAAACACCCATCTTATCTCTACTTTTGATAACTTTCATACTTGCAAAGTAGCTGAGACTGTTTAGATTCTCAAAATTGGACTCCATAATTTCTCTTGCAAATCCTTCATGGAGGTCTCATAGCTCAGCTTGTAATGTGGCACTGATGGTCTTGAGTCCTTAGCTGAAGCTAATACTGAAATATTTCTATTTTATTACCCTGTCACATGAGTTTTTCATAATGTTAAATTTATTTAATAAAAAGGAATTCTCTTTATTTTAAAAATATGTGTTTCTTCCTTTTTGTGTGGTGTGAAAAGTTCTTTTTTTATTGAAATCCTAGTGATAGTGTATTGTGGTTCTTTGTATAATGTGCTTCCTTGATAAAATAAAGACTCCACTGACTATGTTGGACCTTTATTTAATTTTTAATTTACAGGTTGATTTATAAATGCTTTGGAAGTATTGATTTAATTTATTACCATCATTGTTGTTTTATTTAAATAAGGAAATTAAAATCCTGGAGTAGCAAAGTGAAAATCCCAAGCAACTTTAACAAGTAAGTGATATATTCAGAACTAGTACAAGAAATCCAGTTTTCCTGCCTCCTGATCCAGTGTTCATTCCACTACTAACATCCATTTAAAGAGTTTGGTACATTGTTTTAAAAATAAAAGTCTAAAATAAAAAGATAAAAGAGGCAAATTACAAAAGAGAAAACATAAAAAATGCCTATGATGATGCTACAAACAAAAGCTAACCCATATGGTGCTTGTAATGTGTCAAACACAGAGCACTTGCTTCAGATAAATTCATTTTAATTTTCACAGAGACATATTGTTATTTTCTCCAGCATACAAACGAGGAAACTGAGGCACAGGTTTTGTAGCTTACCCGTGTCCACAAAGCTTGTGGTACACTTAAGCGCTATACTTTACAACAAATTCCTATTAATAACCAGCTAACTTAATCCAGAAGTCATTTTCATTTATTAAAGTAAAACTACAGAAAGTTAACATAAAAAAATCATTAGGTAATAGAAAGATGGAATTAAAAAAGATAAAGACTAATATCTAATTGTAACTTTTATGGCACTTATGCAATGTAATTACAGGAAAAAAGTATAGAGGAATCAGATAAATACAAAGAGGCTATAAATGTCAGAATTTGTATTTCCATATTTTCTTCTTATATCTAACCCCTAGATTTTTTACAAAAAAAAAATACCATGTGTTAAAAATAAATAATTATGATGTAGAATTTTAGAATCAGATCTTTCCATTAAAGATTTTATATTTCAGGAGTCCATTACAATCTACTTACAATTTGTGTTGTGCTTCCAAGTTCTATAAATACACGCTTTAAAAAAAGAATTAAATCTGTTGGTAAATAGGAGGCAGTCACATAATAAGGTTCATGATTTATGCTGTGCATGGTTTTTCTTCCTCCACCTTTTTTTTTTTTTTTTTATAAATAGCATAACAACTCGATCTTAAACATTGACACTGTGCAGGCTTTTTGTTGGACTGTTCTTTTCCAATTTAAACAAAACATAAAACAGAGGAGATATTTATCTTTGAAGAGAACTCTCACCATTGGGACAGTGCCTTATTCTCTGCTACTCTCCAGGAGTCCGAAATGTAGGAAAAATATATAGCAGGGCTTGAACAGCATGTTTCAGTGAAAAGAATTAATTACCAGAGGAGTCAAAGATTGCTTAGGACAGAATGAGAGATTTGGGGGAGGCTGCCCTATAGAGTCACAATAGTGAGAAACAGACGCCATGTTGAGATGCTCTCCTCGCATTATATTTTATCCAACCTTTGGTTGCAGCCATATTCTAGCAATGTTGCCCTACTCTCCTAAAATATTCTAGAATCATGTTATTGTCACTGTTGTTGTTTTTAACTTGCCCCCAGCTAAACAACAATTTTTTGGAACAGAAGAAAACAAAAACATCCAATGATATTCCTGTCTCTGGCTTCTCCATTTTAGATGAGAATTTAATTCTTTCATCAACTTACATTAAATTTCATGAGCGTAAGAAATACCCTTTGAAACAAAATGACAATGAAATGCCTTTCAAAATACTGTTTTGACTTAGAACTGTCATTCTTCAGGCTTAATGTCTGCAGCCCCAGGGCTGAAAAGTTGCACTAGTATTACAGCTGTTCCATGTAATATTCAAATGATGTTTGCTATTGATTTAGAAGATTCGAGCTGCTTAGATTTTGTTCCCTTTCATTTATATTCTTAGTATTAAAGGTACAGAGCATTAGGGTAGGATAGTAATGCAGATATGGGGAAAATTAATTCTGCTGACAGTAGGATCTTTTTGTTTGTTTTGTGTTTTATTTATTTTTTTTTCTCTTTGCTATGACTTAGTAAAATTCATGGGTTCACCCAGCTGGTGTGGCTTAGTGATTGAGAGTCCACCCATGAACCAGGAGGTCACGGTTCAGTTCCTAATCAGGGCACATGCCTCGGTTGTGGATCCGATCCCAGAACAGGGCATGCAGGAGGCAGTCGATCAATGATTTTCTCTCATCATTGATGTCTCCCTCTCTCACCCCTCTCCCTTCCACTCTCTGAAATCAATAAAAACATACTTTTAAAAATTCATGGGTTCATCATTCACCAGTAAATAGGGAATGCCACTTGTAAACCTGAAAGAACAATGAATTATGAAATTATACGGGCAGTTCATTCATATGCAGCAGACCTTGGACAAAACAGAGGCAATGCATCCCTGTTGACCCCCGGCTTCTTTTGTAAAGGGCTTAACCTTGTGTTACTTAATAAAATTTAACCCCCATATGGGTCAGCATACTATGCAGTGAAGCCTGAAGGGACTGTTTGTGAAGCAATGCAGTTTACAGGAGCAAACAGAAGAATTCAGAATAAAAAGATCTAAACTGCAGTTGGCATAGTGCATGACCTTGGGCAAGTTGCTTAACCTTCTTGGACTTGAGTTGATACATCTCAGAGCAGAAATAATACTTGAATGTAAGCATAAAAAGAGCCCACTCCTTTTTATTTCACAAAGCTGGAGTAGGGAATTAATGAAATAATGTGTGTAAAGCAATTTGATCTCCATAAAATACATATTATGAAACATCACTACTAATAATTATTCCCGTTGACCTATGCTTAAAGGGTGGAGATCAGTTTGACACTTTGGGTAGCATAAAGATAACATTGGGACCAAGTGGGTTTATTTCAGTGATGGCGAACCTATAACACACGTGTCAAAGGTGACACGCGAACTCATTTTTTTGGTTGATTTTTCTTTGTTAAATGGCATTTAGATATATAAAATAAATATAAAAAATATAAATTTTTGTTTTACTATGGTTGCAAATATCAAAAAATTTTTATATGTGACACAGCACCAGAGTTAAGTTATGGTTTTTCAAAATGCTGACATGACGAGCTCAAAAGGTTCGCCATGACTGGTTTATTTGCTTGTTTTATCTGTTTGTTTATTTATCTGCATTCCCTAAAGAGCCAAAAGTAAGGCCCCCAGGACCTGGGGGTCAACCTTGGAACCATTCTCATTCAAGAACTGCCTATTATCATGGAAGGATTAATAGCCTAGTTGCCCAAAGGATGGAGTCCCACCCAGCCTCCTACTTCCCCATACCCATAATCCTTACTTCCCCATGTAATCTTTGTTTTACTCTACAAAAGAAGCTGGTTTTTGAGGGGCTGAAGAGCAGATTTTTATGGATGACCTGCTGCTCTCCCATACTGCCAGCAGTATTGGAATAAACGCTCATATATGATTTTTTTTAAAAAAAAGTTAATTGTGTTTTGAACCTAGAAAACAAGATTTTGACTTAGACATGGTAAATGGTTTACTTGAACAGCTACTGAATAGATAGTAATAATGTAGTCCACTCTGTTCTTTGGGGTAAAATGTTGGGAGTTTCAACACATAAACAAGGGAAACTTTGAAGCAATGAATCACTAACTTCTACATAGTATATAAAAATTAAAAAATGTTTATTTATTCAGAAAAAAAAAAATGTTTAGCAAGCACATTCTCACAACCCCTATCAAAAGGCTACTTCATGGCCTGGGCCTTGGTATGAAATGCAAGATTTTTAAAATAAGAATTTACTTAATATGCATATAATTCTGCATGCTGTCATCAAGCTGGCATTTCACACTGTAGCATTGAGAATTATAAGCAGGGATAAAATAAATAAATTCCCGAATTGGTTTTCTTTCCAGCAGACATCAACTAGCATCAACTTTAGTCAAATGCATTCAATCATACATAAAATATTTACAGGTAAATCTACCTTTTTTTAGGCATGATGTATGATTTTAGGGATACAGGAGTAGTTATAAATGTGCAGGTTTCTGAAAGAGAGAAGTTAGGAAAAGTTCCCACAGGGTAATAACAGTTGAGTCTTGATGAAATAGAAGTGGCTGATGTTAATTTGAGCCATAAATTTGGGAAAGAACAAATAGTCAGATGTGGTTAAAACAAAAAGACCTTGAGGGGAAAGGCACAACATGAAGCTTAAGTGAAAGTATGGGCAGGGGATATCAGTCAGGGCAATGCTGTTAAGGGGTCTGAATACTATCTGGCAGACCCATGAGTTCCCACTGCACATATCCTCACCATAATTAGCCACAGGTATTGATTCAAAGTCACTGAGTAAAATCTTTATGTGTATTAGGGAAATCTAGAAAAGCAACAGAAGCCATGTAAGGATTGTAAGCAGAAATATCACTTGTCTAATGTGTTTTACCGTATCCTATATAATAAAAGACTAATACACAAATCAATGGAACAGCAGAATGACCGGTCGCTATGACACGCACTGACCACCAGGGGGCAGACGCTCAATGCAGGAGCTGCCCCCTGGTGGTCAGTGCGCTCCCACTGGGGGAGTGCCGCTCAGCCAGAATCCAGGCTGACAACTGCTAGGCGCAGCGGTGATGGCGGGAGCCTCTCCCGCCTCCGCAGCAGTGCTAAGGATGTCCAACTGCTGGCTTAGGCCCACTGCCCATGGGAGCAGGCCTAAACCATCAGTCAGACATCCTCTGAGGGCTTCCAGACTGCAAGGGTGCAGGCTGGGCTGAGGGACCCCCACCTAAGGGCACGAATTTCATGCACTGGGCCTTTTGTATAATGCTATAATTAGATGTACAAAAAGAATACTGTTTGCATAGTTACATCCCTCCAGAAACAGAGGATATCCCCTTTACAAGTATTATTTGAATCAGTATCCAGTACTTCACAAAGTCTCTATATGCAGAGGCTTATATTCTCCTATACATTCAATCCAATAATAATTTGCTGTATGTGTATCATTTGAAACAATAATTATAATAAGTATACATTAAAATCTCCAAATTTTTTGTCCAGACATTCTAAAATTTCAAAGTAATTTTTCAGCCCTCAATCTCTGGCTTGTGCATCACAGTGGAAGTCATTAATTGGTATTAATTTCTTAGCACATTTATTTTCTTTATTTTGTTTATGGAATATAGAGGGAAAAAGATAAGGAATGAAAAGTCAAAGATCATATTTCTACTCCCAGCAAAGCAAGTCACTGGCCATGTTACCTTGGGACTGTTAATTGGGATAATAGTACTTATCTTGCCTAATTTTTACCAGTGTCACATGAGACAATAAATATAAAAGGCCTTTGTCAGCCTTTAGCAGAGAGGAACAAAGGGATTTACCAATTTACCAGAAAATGACTTAGCCAAACTCCCCAGTTTGACTGGAGAGAATCCATAAAGATCCAAATGTTCAGAAAACTGTGAGAGAGGTCAGGACCTAGGAAAAGTTCCAAACTGGGTATTTAAAGTGAATTACCTTTTTATAATGTCCTTCAGAAGCTGAGCTGAAAATTGCTCTCTATTAGAACAATGAGATGGATTTTCATGAAAGTTAGGAAAAGTTCTTGTTTACGTATAAATTCATATTAAATGAAGGGTATACAATTGAGCTTTATAAAATCCTATATAATACAAGCATAATATGCTAATTAGACCAGACATCCTTCCGGACAACCTTCCAGGCAAAGCCAGAGCTGTGAGGGAAGCCCGGGTCCCGGGTGCTGAAGGAAGCCCAGATCCTGGGTGCCAGAGGGAAGCCAATGCCAGCAGCCAGGGGAAGGAAGGCCTACTCTTGCACATATTTCGTGCATTGGGTCTATAGTATATTTAATAAGTAGGACTATTAGAGATGATAACAGGATAAGCCACAGAAATCAAACACCTTCCATTGCTATTTACATAGACTGTGAATTGTTTGTGAGCTTCCTTTATTTATCTTTGTATTCCTAAAACTGTGCAGTGCTTTTTTCAATAGTATTTATGTAATTGATTTTAAACAGGTTGATAATTAAAACAACTTTGTGATATATGCATAAAGCATTGCAAATACTAAGTGAACTAAATAGAAGAACCCAACTGTTCCAACATTATATCTAAGTACATTAACTTACTATCCAGCAAAAAGTGTGGTATAAAGTTTTTATAGGAATTTTAAATAAACAAAAATGACATTAACTTTAATGTCCCTGTTTAAAATTGATGTAAAATGGAGGTAAGGGGAACTTAAGTGTCTAAATAATCATCAGTTTAGAATATTTCATACCTTGGAAAACTTATGTCTGACATCTTTCTGGAAGAAATAAGAGTACATTATATGTATATGATAGAAGATGAAAAAAAGTTGAGTCAACAATTTCCCCATTAACCCTTCTAAAGAGTATTCTGAAAAAAAAAAAAAAACTTCAATAATTACACATGCTATGGTTGAGAAAATGCCTACAATGGCAATGATCCTATATAATAAGAGGCTAATACGCAAATTGCCCCCTCAACTGGGAGTTGAACCAGGAGTTTGATCAGGGGGCAGGGCCGGCCAGCCAACCACCCGGGGCCCCTCCCCTGCACCAGCCCAGCCCAACTGGGGTTGGAGCGGGCCGGCCGGACCCCACTCATGTAGGAATTCATGCACTGGGCCCCTAGTTTTTTATAAAGTTTCTGACCAAGAGACCAAAGACAACTCACAGAAGAAAGCAATTGTTTCCAAATTAGTTTGCTTCTAAATATATATTTTTAAAAACCTGAGGAGATGGTTTATATGTAAGTTAAAATAAAGTTAAGTTTAAAATAATAATAATAATAATAATAATAATAATAATAAAGGATTGATTAAAATTATAAAATTAATTTCAAATGAAAAAATATAATGAATGCCTACTTAATATCAAGAATTCTATCTTCTACAAGAGAAAACATGAAGAAGAAAACTACACAGCCATTTCTCTCAAGGAACTAAAATCAGGTAAATTATGTTTTTTATTTTACACCTATTTAAACAAATACCTATGAGGCATATTGTATTAAGTATTGTAGGCATGGAATGTTATAGGATCTCAGAAATATACAAATTTAAGCTTTCTTCTTAACCCATCTTCTATATTTTAAACTTGTTCCATTTCTAGTCCTAAGTTCCCACTTTACTAGTATACTCTATTACTAAACAATCTTATCTATGCCTGTAGTTTTAAGTAACATTTATAGTCCAACAATTCCAAAATTTCTCTTTGCAGCCAAGACTTCTCCTTTGAGCTTCGAACTTGTATAGCTAACTCTCTATTTAATGTCTTCAAGAGACTGTCTCACAGGCATATCAAATTAAATGTCTTTATCAGTTATGGTTCTTAGTTGCAAGCAACAGAAACTGATTCTGGATGAAAAATCAAAGAATAATTTTAAAAAGGATACTGAGAAGCTCACAGAATTATTGGGGAGGCTACAAAACCAGGTTTAGAGCTAAATTTCTGGGGAAAATAATCAGAACCACAAAACAAGACTGCCCTGTTGAGAAAACCACAGCATCTGCTGTTATTAAACTATGGAAGCTCCTTTTTGCATGACTGCCATAAAGTTAAGTTTTCCAAAAGTGGCCTCCAGCTCTGATGTCCAAACCCTGGAAGACGATCTTGAAACTACTGCTTCCACCCATGGAATGAAGCTAAGGGAGTCCATTAACTTAATTTCTTCAAGAGCCAACTGACCTCCTTCATGAACTTATGCAACATCAAGTTGCAAAGAAAGCCAGGAATGGCATTTTTTGGTTTCTATCTTAGGGGGACAGAATTTATAAAGCAGAAAACGTTTCCAAACATAGCAGTGGTGCTGAAAGGTATAGAACACACAGATAAAACATATTGTATATCACAATATCCAAATGGAACACTTCATTTTCCCTTCCTACAAACCACTACACTTTTAGTCTTACATTTTATATCATCTCAACAACATTAACACTGTTGTTCAACTCAGAACTTAAAATATTTCTTCAAATTGTCTTCTTCATTCCCA
This sequence comes from Myotis nattereri, assembly GCF_964212035.1. Lineage (NCBI taxonomy): Eukaryota > Metazoa > Chordata > Mammalia > Chiroptera > Vespertilionidae > Myotis > Myotis nattereri. The sequence goes on along the minus strand of NC_138077.1, from coordinate 157,110,371 downwards.
AATCGAATCCATTACTAAGTTCTGTTCATCTAGATATATCTCAACGTCATCTACATCTTTACATATCCGCTATTACTATTTGTGTAGATCAGGGGTCAGCCAGCTGTTTTGTGAAAGTCCGTATAGCAAATATTTTAGGCTTTGTGGTCTACACAGAGTCTGTCACATATTCTTACATCCTTTAAAAATGTAAAAATCATTTCTAGTTTATGAAATGATTTTTATAAAGCAGATCACAGGTAAGTTTGAATCCACAGGCCTTAGTTTACTGAATTTGGTCTAGCCCATGCTACCTTCAACTAATTCCTAAATAGACACTAAAAGTTCCATGTGAATTGCCCTTTCTGCTTCATTATTCATATTCAGTCCATTCACAAACAACAACATGAGTGGAGTTTTGAAACCATAACTCTGATAGTGCTTTGTTCCTTCTTAAAGTTCTTTACTGGTTGCTCATTGCACTTAACATAAATAAAAAACTGTTACGTGGCCTTCAAGGTCAGTAACCATCTGGGTCCTGTTGATCTGATTACACTTACTGCACACTCATTAGATATCAGGGACATCAGCCCTACTTCACTCCCCTGAATGCCAAACTCTGTCCCAACTCAGAGACTTTGGCTTTTCTCTACCTGGAATCATCATCTTACTTTTCTTCAACTTTGAGGGCTCAGAGTTACTCCCTCTGGGTCTTTCTTGGCCATTCCCAACAAAATTCAGCTCTTACCATTTTCTTTCTAAGAATACCCTGTTATTTGCCTGTATACTATATCTGAAGTTATATAATTGTTTATTTCTTTATGCCTGCCTCCTCTTTTAGAAAGTAAATTCCAAGAGAACAAGACCAGATCTGATTTCTTCATTGCTATAAATTCCATGTCTAGCATCTTACCATATTCTCAAATAATTATTTGTTGAATAAACGAAAAATAAAGGAATAGATAAGTCCAGCTGGAGATATTTAAGAAATGTTTGTGTAGCTTGTGGAATTTAAAACATGCCTTGAACATCATGAAAAATTTAGAAATAAAAATTAGTAAAGCTTCAGATGGAAAATATAGGACAAATACAGTTAAAAGAGTGAACTAGAATTACATGTTAAATAGGGGATATATAATGAAATCATCTTAGAAAAATAAGTTGGAAACACATTTTTTAAAGTCTTGTATGTTGAGATAAGGAATATACTTTATAGTCTAACAGAGTATTCTCATAATATTCCCAAAGGAAGATTGTGGTAGAAAGAATCTAAGGTGTCCCCAGTGGTCCCTACTTCCTGGTATTCAGATCTTTGTTTTATCCCCTCCTCTTGAGTGCAGGCAGGGCATGTGATTTGCTTCTAACCAATAAATCATGGCAAGGTGATGAGATGTCACTTCCATGGTTATGCTACTGTAAGTCTGTAATATGGGTCTTGCTAAGGAATATTCTCTCTTGCTGGTTTTGGTTAAAAAAAAAAAAAAGTTGCCCATGTTGGGTGACTCATGTGGCAAGGTACAGAAAGTCACCTCTGGAGACCACCAGCAAGAAACTGAGGCACTCAGTCCTGTTTGTGGTACTTCCTTACTGCAGCCCTAGCAAACTTATACACAGGAATTATTTTAGGTAGCATCTACTTTTTTTTAAAGGAACATCTATTAACATCTAAAAGACTACTAGAAATTTGCAGAACACAGTTTAAGAAACACGGCAGTACACAATGTAGGTGATAAATCGTTGAACCAGGGTAAGGCACAGTTAAAGCTAGTTAAGCAAATTTCTCTATATTCTCTGTTTTCCTTGATAAGAATATAATAATTATATTCTGACTAAAGATATAATATTCCTTAATAAGAATATGATATTTCACTACATTTCTCACTGGGTCTTTAATCTATCTCTCTTGAAAGATTTGCCATTATGCATTGCTCAGACCTGCATTCAATATGTCAAGGCACTCCCAAAAAGTCACTTTCTTATCGATTACATTTCATAAATGATAATTCTTAAAAGGCAACTATCAAAAATTAGTTTAAATGTTCTAACATGTGAAGCATAGTGAAGTAAAGCCATTTTCAGCAGTTAGGAATATGGCTTTGTTCATCGTGAAACATGTACATGTATATAAAATCAGGAACAGAGGTTTTTTTTTAATGCAATGAACTCAAAGGATTATTTATTGGAGTTGGCAATATTACTCCATAGTCTTTTGTTTGCAGAAACTTGATTGAAATTATTGCCATGGCTTTTGTTGCCCTATCTTTTTGGTTCATATCAAGGTTGTGTATTCTCTTATGTATAATAAATGTCAAACTCTTTCTGGGTGGTTTTTTAGATAATAAATTTGGTTTTTAGCTACTGATTGCCAAGTTTTGGTTGCAAAATCAGGCTTTTGAGACATGGTTCTCAGAAGCTTTGATCACATATTTTTAGCTGGATGTGTTTGGAATGGTTTGAGAAACAGTCATTGCTTATGGGGGTTCTTATCCAGTAGTCCCTTCCTCCTTCATGATTTAATTCTTCCTATGAGCCTCCTACATCAAGCTCATGGGGTCCTTTTGTTGACCTCTGACTGGTCCTTAGTTTTATTTACCCATTTGCTAATCAGTGCAACTTATAGTCCATGGCATTGATTCAAGGTATGATATTTTATCAAGGAAAGATAATTTCTACATTTTTTTTTCTTTCTTAAAATAGTTTTTTTCTACAAATAAGGTTTCCATGTTCATTACTTCCCTAAAAGAAATCTCACCAGAGTCATCAATGACCTCCATATTACAAATCCAATAGACTTCTTTCAATACCCTTTGCATTTGCTGTCTGAGCCGTCTGAATTTCTCAGGTTTTTGACATCCCTGAGCTTCTCTTCTTTTGGATTACCTAACAATGCTTCTTCAGTTCTTCTATTACCTCTTTACTTAAATGTTCTCGGTATCCATGATTATATCTTTCTCTGCCTATTCTTTATAACTATTAATGCACCTTAGATTTTTCCCCCCTAATAACCAGTCCTATTCTCCATGTTCTCCTAGGAGGATCTTATTTAACACCATTATTCCAAAACAGCCATCTAATGACTAAAGATGACAACATTTGTGTCTCCAGTTCAGACTATTTTACCTCACATCTACACATCAGCAAAACAGAACTCATCAACTCAGCTTTCCTTTCCCACTTGTCATCAAACCTGTTTTTGTCTCCTGAAATCATTATCTTGCCATCTCAATTAATTGTGTCAATATTCTTTAAGATCAGAGAGACATTTTATACCAAATTGTCTGCATCTATTCAGTCAACTTAATGATTCTCCTATCCAGTTTATCACTCTCTACACTACTGCTTACTGCTCTAATCAAGCCCTCATCAACACTCACCTGGGTTATTGCAGTCTCTTTTGTATCTACATCCAATCTGGGATCACTTCGATTCATCTTACATACTACTGCCAAATAATCTTTCTAAAAGGCAATTCTTATAATATCTCATTGCCTACACTATGTAGAAAACTATAAACATGGGACATCATTCTTGATCTGGCCCTTGTTTTCTGCTCTGGCCAGATCTCCCCCTTTCTTTGCCACCATTATCCCCATATTTTCTATCCTCCAGCCATGCAAACTTCTTTTTTATTTCTATAATGAACCCTTTCATGCCCATGCTTACCCTGCCTAACCTACTAGAATCCCCTTGTCCCAGACATGCCCACTTGTCTATATCGTGTGCCTGAAGAGTAGATCATCATTGCTCATGACTTAGTCAGTGTAAGCAGTTGCTCTTCTCTGACTATTTTCTAAGAGTATCAGGTAAGGCTGGTCACTTCTTGTCAGGCCCCTTTAAGCATAGAGTATCCCCCAAAAATGTGTACACACACATTTTGAATGGGTAGTGTTTATTAAAATACATTTTATTTTCAAAATTGAGCTATCAGCTCTTAAAGTGTATATACATTTTGGGGGGACACCCTGTATTTGTAGTATAACATCACTAGAAGCCCGGTGCATGAAAATTCATGCACTGGACGGGTGGGGGGTCCCTCAGCCCGGCCTGCCCCCTCTCACAGTCCAGGAGCCCTCAGGGGTGGGAGGCAACCCAGTGATCAGGGGAAGGCAATGCTCCCATCACACCTCTGCTGCTGCCACTGCTGGCAGTGCAAGCCATCAATTCCACCCCCTGCTCCCACACTAATATTCTGAATCAGAGTCTCTGGGGCTAAGATCAAGACTTGGTGCTTTAACAAGCTCTTCTGTTCATTCTCATGCTCACTAAGGTTTGAGATGCACTGCTCTGTAAATGTATTTGTTGCTGAAGATCTTAAAATTAAAGATTTCATTTGGCAGGTGGAAGTATGACAGTAAGATGATATGAAAGACACAAGAGGAACTAGTGGGAGAATTACTGGCTAGCCAAGAAACAAAATTCACAGGGCAGCAAAGATTTTCAAATTAATTTTCCAATCCCCAAGTGTCTCTACATGCAAAGGTCTTAATATTACATTAAAGTCCATAGCATTACAAGATGCTCCGGAACTAGGCATTTACACAACAGTACACCTTACACTTGAAGTATGATACTGTCTTAACATCTAGGAATTCTTTTGCTCGGTCTTTCTCATCACTTCCATTCCTCCTATTCCATTCTGCAACTTCCAGCCTCAGTTGTCATCTCTCTGCTTTTTCTTTACAGCTGTTCTGTACCCCCGTTAAATATTAAAAGGTCACCTGAGAGTGAACAGAACTTTTCTCAATTCCCCACTCAACGTGTCTGAGAGAAATTTACACCTTTACCATACCTACACAATGAAATGGCAGCAACATGACAAAATTGATGTGTATCTTACTAAGGACTTTTTCCTTGTAATGAATTTTGTTGAAAAGTCTGTACATTTTTACCTCTTACAAGTTTTGACTAGCTTTCCTGAAATTGCCATATGGCTACACAATGCTGGTACAGAGTTTCAGGATTTATTAGGTACCAATCCTGATCTCAGTTTCAGGTAATCAGGAAACACAGCAGTTATAGTTCAGCTATTATGAGGTAGGAAAGAAGCAATGGAAAGCTGGTCAGCAATTTTCAGGAATGAAACTGGGCATGTGAAAGAAATGCATAACACAAACAGTGAGCTAAATTTCAGAGGATACTAGTTATAAAATACCATCACTGTCATCCTAGTATGCACAAAGTACACCTGCCCCCATCACATCCCCCCTGCTTAAAAGAGCAAATTTATTCACACAGTCTGTACCATCAACAATGATATATTTAGCCATTGCTTCTCTGGAGAAATAATGAGATAATAAGCAGTGGGTGGAAATTTTGGCAAGAACTGATAATTGCAGTATTCATAACAGAAGATGGTCCCCATTGCTTCATGTTTAAGTGTAGCTATCCTGGAAGTAGCTTTATTTCCACTCCCGATTCAGCAAAAAAGTTCTGGTTCCTTGTGATAAATTTCTGGGCTGTAGGTGCCACTATGTATATATATATATATATATATATATATATATATATATATATATATATATTTCATTTCTAAAACTTTTGATATATCTTACAAAAACATTTGAATAATTACTTGTAGATATCTCCATTGATCATTAATTCATCATTAATACAAATAGTATTATATTTTAAAGACTTACATTTTCACTAACTAATTTTATCAATTACTTTTGACTGATGGAAAATAAAATTGCATTATGGCATATACATCTACATGATTTAGTTTTCTGACTGCAAGTTACTCTCAGTATAGTTATAGAATAACATTTTTTTAATTTACTTTCCAATTACCCATAAGTAAACTGTCATTTTGTAATATCAGAAATCTAGTTAGAATTTGGTCACCATGAAAAAATACATACTATATATGTATAATATGTATATACACATATTATAACTAAAGGTGCCAGTAATTTTATGTAATTTTTTCTATCAGTACATTTCTCTTCTTCCGCCCCATCTCATAGCCCAAATAGTAAATAATCTGCTATGATTGCTCTAGCCCTCATACAACATTCCAAGCCTTATTTGTTGGTCCTATGACTCAGTCGCAGAGGAAAGAGAGTTTAGCTGCAATGTCAATTGGTAATTTGCCTAGTTTCAGTGTCATACATAAAAAACAGGCATTTTTCTACATGGCCTAGCCTACATAGCTGACATGGGATTAAAGCACTCTTCCTTCTAGTTTTATCATTGGAAAATACTCTGTGGGAACAAAGGAAGAGTTCCGTATTACGCTGGATTGAATTCCTAGAAGTAGCCTCTTAGCACAGGAAGTTAGCCTTTGCTAAACACTAGCTGTGTGCTAGACACTGGGCAAAGTTCTTTATAGGCACTTAAGCCTTACTTCAACTCTTGAAGAAAGAATAATCATTACACACATTTGACATGTGGAAAATGATGTAAATTGTGCAAAGTTACAACAGCAGTACATGATAAACCTAGTGTAAAAACCATGAAGTTTAACATCATAGAATGTACAAAATAACTAGACTTCTTTTTCTCTAAAGGTTTGAACTCAAGTCCTAATGAAATTAATGCCAAATTGCCTTTGGAATGATGCTATAAAGTGTTAAAAAGACTATTTGTACTTCCTACTTAAGGTAGTAGTAGTTGGAGTGGTGTGATAGATAGTATTGTCTATCTCCCCAAACCCATTTCCAAATATACATTTTCTCACTTGTAAGCCTTCACTATAGGGGCTACCAAAGCTAATTCCTCCCCCCCTTCCTCATTTTCCCTTGTACCAAAAAGGAGCCAGGTGACATAATTTCATTCATTGATGTGTGTAATTAGAAGTTACAATGGGCTCCTGGGAAAACTTTTGCTTTTTCTGATAAAAATGATACAGAAGTAGAACTCCTAGGACAGAAGCTCAGCAAATTCTGTCTATGAAATGCAATGATAAAACTGCACAAATGTGTCAAAAACAACGTCTGCGCCCTGAAAATCAACCAAAGACATAGAACAAATGGGGAGCTTTAATTCATGAAAAACTACTGATATTCAGATAAAAACAGCGGGACTCTGTGGTATTTTAGCCTGAGATTGCTCCTATCCCACTCCCAGCTTCATCAGCGTAGCAGTTGAACCAGAAGGAGCCAAGCTGTGAGAAACCTCTGCTGCCTGAGGGAGATGACTTGATTTGGAGCAAAACACATCCCCAGGAGTGCTGTCAAAATAATATCAATCTTTGTGGCAATGATTCAACGGAGACCCACATCACAGGTAGTCAGAAGTTTTTACACTCGTGTGTCCAGCAATAGACTAGTATACTAGCCACAAATTTAATACATATACCCCCCAAATGAAACAACTCTAGTGGGTCTTGATATGTATTCATATATCTTTGTGGGCTAGAAGCCAGAACTTAATACATCTATCCAAAGAATGAGTCAATCATACTGGGCCTTAATAGGCATTCACTTATGTACAAGGGTGTATGTGTGCTTAGTAGGCACGAGAAAGTTCCATCAATATCTATTTTTTTTCTGTGACTGTGAGACCTGATACAGAGAGAAGACATGAGAGGGCCTTGCAAGAAGTAAAAGATAGGGCATGCTTGCAAACTGCCTGCACTTTGAATGCATTCCATAATCCACACGCAAATCCACTGGCAAAGGAAGGAAAATGTATTTAGCTCAAGGTGTTTAAGCACAATTTTAGTCAATCACTGTCTGACCACTGAGGTGTATTGATTTGTCTCTAAGATATCAGGCTTGAAATAAAAGAAAAACCTGAACAGACATCAATGGCCACACACTGAGAAAGAGAAATACTACAGAACTGGTCCTTGTAAGTCACTAAACAAACAAAACAAACAAACAAAAATAACAACCATCTCTGGGAAGAGGGGGAATCAGAATTTAGATTTGCTACAAAATAGTTTCAAAGTTTGCAGCTAAAAATGAAAAGTATGGAGATTCAGGAAAGTATGATACATGGATAGGGAAAATAGCAGTCAATAAAAATTGTCTCTTAGGAGCACCTGGATGTTGAATTTAGAAGCCTCCAAAGCAGCTATTATAAACATTTTCAAAGAATTAACGAAAACCATAAGGACAATAACACAGCGACAGTGACTATCAACAGACATATAGAAATTATGAGAACCAATTGGAGAGTCTTCAGTTCAAAACATAATAATGAATTAAAAAATTACGAGGGATTTTTTAGAGCATTGGTGAGTTGACAGGAGAATCAACAAACTTGAAAACAGAACAATAGAAATTATCTAATCTTAAAAAAAGAAAGAAAAGGTAACAGGAGAAAAATCAGAGCCTCGAATACCTGTACACTACCATCAAATACCTATGCAAAAATGAGAGGCATAAAAGAAAAAGAAAAACAAAAGGGGAAGAAAGAATATTTGAAAAAACAATGTCCAAAAACTTCCATTACCTTATATATCCAAACATTCTACATACTCCAGGTTGGATAACTTTTAAAAAGAAACATACCTACACACCTGAAATCTAACTATTCAAAGGCAAAAACAAAGAGAAAATCTTGGCTCATAAGGCAGTTTCATTTTTACTTTCTTGAGGTAATTCCATACTGCCTTCCACAATGGCTGCACCAATCTGCATTCTCACCAACAGTGCACAAGGGTCCCCTTTTGTCCACATCCTCACCAACACTTGTTGCTAATTTATTGATGTTAGCCATTCCAGCAGGTGTGAGGTAACATATTACCATGGCACTTCTGGGGATTTATCCAAAGAAACCCAAAGCACTAAGAATATATGCACCTCTATGTTAATTGCAGAGTTATTTACATTTGACAAGGAGTCAGCCCAGGTATCCAGTAGTAGATGGGTGAATAAAACAGCTATGGTACATTTACACAATGGAGTATTGCTTAATGGTAAAAGGGAATAAAAGTTTACTCTTTAGGACAGCATGGATGGATCTGAAAACATTATGCTGGGTGAAATAGGCCATTTGGAGAAGGACAGGTACCATGTGAGTTCACTTATCTGTGGAATTTAACGAATAAACTGAACTAACAAGCAAAACAGAGACAGACTCATAGAGAGCAGACAGACAACTCTGATTGGGGCGTAGAGGAGGGCAGAATTGAGCAAAACAAAAAAGAGAAAGAACTCATGGACACTGACAACAGTGTGGTGACTAGCGGGTATAGTAGGGAAGATAAATGGTGATGAAAAAAAAATAAATAATATAATACTAAAATAAAGCTCTGTGTTTAGCACAGAATCTAAAACATAGGATGCACTCAGTAAATATTTGATGAATGAAAAAAAATAGAGAAAATATTGAAAGCAGCAAGAAGAAAATGACTGATCACATAAAGAAGAACCACAATGAAATAAACAGCAGCTAACATCTCATTAAAAAGAAATGGAGACCAGAAGTTACTGAGATAACATATTCAAAGAGCAAAAGAATAATACCACATGCACACAACTATAGCCTAATGATTCCATATCCTGCAAGATTATTCTTTGGTAAATGAAAGTGAAATAGTGATTCACAGATATCCAAAAATGGGTAAAACAAAAACAATTTAAGGGAGAAATAGACTATTTAATTAGCAATAGTTAGAGACCTCAATACTCACTCTCATTAACTGATAAAACATCTAGAGAGAAAATTATCAGATGTAGTAGAACATTACCAACCATTGAACCTAACTGATATCTACTGACCACTTCACCCAACAATAAAATCCTCATATTTTCAAGCACACCATACATAACCATCTCCCAAGGTAAACAATATGTTAGACTATAAACAAGTCAAAATAAATATAAAACTATTGAAATCATTCATTATAGTGGAAGTATATACTTTTAAAACATATTAGATATTAACAGCAGAAAGAAATGGGAAAATTCCACAGATATTAAGAAACTAAACAAGATACAAAGAACTTATGTACCAATGAAAAAAATGAGAACAGACATTTGAAAGATTTAAAACTCAGTGATATAATATAATAATGTATGGTATACAAATAAAGCAGAGCCTAGGAAAACTTGATATCTTTAACTGCTAATAAAGGAAGACTAGATTAAAATCAATAATCTGCTACTGCAACAACAGTTTCTAAGTGCCTCAAAAACTTAAGCATACAATTAGCATATGACCCAGCAATTCCACTTCTAGTTATATACCTAAGAGGACTAAAAATTTTATGTTCTCATAAAGAAAAGTTCAGGCCAAATGGCTAGGCCAAGGAATTCTATCAAATATTTAAAGAAGAAATAATACCAACCCTTCATAAGCTCTTCCAGAAAAATACAGGAGACAACACTTTCCAACTCATTCTGTGAATTCAGTATTATCCAGATACCAAAAGCCAGACACAGAATTCATAGGAAAACTGGAGATCAATATACTTCATGAATATTGACATCAAAATATATTCTCAATAATCTATAGCAACATATAAATTCAGCAACATATAAAAGTATTATACACAATGGCCAAGTGAGATTTATCTCTAGGATGAAAAATTGGTTTAACACCTAAAAATCAATTAATTTAATATACCATATTAATAAAATAAAATTACAATCTTCTCAATAGATGGGAAAAAACACTTTAAATAATATATAAGATTCATTCATAATTTAAATTTTCAAAGTAGAAATGAAAGAACATTTTCAAAGTAAAAATGAAGGACTGCCATCATATTTATGGTGGCAGTAGTAATGGGACATGCATAAGTAACCAAAAGGAACTTAAAAATATATAAAATAAACAATACTGAAACCAGACAAAAACACAGAGGGCAAGAAAGCCAACATTAAGTATTTTTGAGTAAAGATTATTGTTTCAAAAATATTTTATCCTGATGGGTCCTTTTTTATGTGTACCTCCAGTTTCTAGCTTTACTAATATTTTCAGTTAGTAATAATGAATTGTGTTTATGTATAAAAATTATTTTATTGATAACTTGCATTAGGCCATATGCTTTATATTAGTTTTTGCTTATTCATAATAAGATATTTTTACTGAATATTTTACAATCTATTGCTGCTCCTGTCAAAAACCAAGAGAAATAATGGTAAAATATTTGGCCAAGATAACTGAAAAGTATGGCTGTAAAACCAAAGCCCTCCAATTGTTATGTGTGGAAAATAGCTCTATAACTTAACTATTGCCAAAGAACTTGATTCCATCCGCCATCCTAAGTACAGAGAACTCTGGTTTTGAGTCAAGATGTTTTTAACAGCTATATTATACAGCTATACATAGATGCACCTGAAATATATTTACAAATGCTTAACATTATGACCAATGCAAAAACTGATTTTATTATCCCTAAAATTATGTTTAGATAAATGAAAAAAAGGTTGTTTAAATAATCAGTGCTATATTAAATGTCAGAAACCTGAAATTTATTGAGGTGATATTAAAATAGGTGATTTTTTAAATAGGTTAAGTAAAGTGATTAGCATATGAAAATGCACTCTAAAATTTCTCAAGTAGCTAGTCAAAGTACAAATCACTACTTTAAAACACCAGATTTTAAAATGCAATGATGTTTACCATATAATGACTATATATCAGCTTTTTTATTAATTGTGCACAATGGTATATCATGTTAATTTTATTGTGTTATTATTTGCACGAAGAGATTACTTATAGTTATTAAGGGAAACATAACTTGGAATTTTTTGACTTACACGTTTAAAAATGTTTGCCCTTAATGTTTTTTTAATGTAAGATTTTGCAATTGATTCCCAAAGCAAAAAGTAAATAAATTAAAGTAAGAAAGCTCTGAAAAAAATTTTAAACCCAAATTCACTTGTAATGGGTTTTTCTCTGAATGTGTGACTTAAAATTCAGCAAATAAAATTTTAAATGCCAAATTACGTATCCTTTTATGAAGTTGTTCTCATTATAATAAATGCAGCTTTTATACTTTTATTTTCCCCAGAATTTTTCACTTGAAATAAAAATAAGTGCCACAATTTAAAGAACCAGACTATTTAGTATAGGACTCCTGAAACAAGCCCTATAAATCAATGAAAAATAATGATGAGTCATCATTACTGTGCAAGAATGTGAATGCCCTTACATCCATTTCTTAATTTAGCTCCAGAGCCCCTCAACAAATCCTAGTTCCTCCATTACGCTCTTTGATTCAATAGCAAGAAGCAGTATTTCTCGCTCCTCTTTTAGAGCTGCATCTGTTGCTTCTTCAAGGCACTTATCATTTTTGTGCTCTACAATGGTTTTTTTCTAAAGTTTAAAATTCAACTCTGATACTTCCTATAATACCTAGCAATGTATTTTTGAGCACATAATCAAAAATATCTATTGGGCTCAAATTAGTAATCTGATGCATTCTGCCATCAAACCCTGTGCTCTTAAATAATCTGATAAATTCTTGCAGCTTTTCTCTTTACCCCCTGATCTCAAAATGAGATGGAATCACAGATTCATTGTACATCCCAGTATTAAGACACCATCCTGTTTACTTACTAACACAGAATATGCATTATTTGAATGTGCTAACTTTAAGTAGATGTTTCATTGTTTCGCTCCAACAGAAGATACAAATGAATGGTTTCACTTTATAAGGTCACAGAGCCAATAACATCTAATCAAAATCCAAACCCATTTTTGTCATGTAAAACTTGTCAATTTTTTAAAATAAAAATTCAAAACGTCAAGACAAGGCATTTTTTGTTGTTGTTAATCCTCATCCGGATTTTTCCCATTGATTTATAGAGAGAGTGGAAGGGAGGGGAGGAGACAGAGAGAAATGAACATCATGTGGGAGAGACACATGGATTGGTTTTCTCCCAATAGAGGTACGTGTCCTTGATCAGAATTGAATCCAGGACCCTTCAGCCCATGGGCCAACACTTTATCCACTAAGCCAAAGCAGCTTCGAGAGACAAGTCATTCTTGAAGAACAAGGTTAGAAAGTTCCAGTAATTAAGACAGTGTTATATTGGTGAAAGGATTGAGTGGAAAACAATAGGAAGATCAACAGTTGTAAGGTTCATAGATAGAGGCTTGTTTTATTGCAAAGTGTGTGATCAAATTCATTAATAGTCACTAAATTCTGCTGACCTTCTCTATAGGAGAGTAATATCTACACAAAATTGAACTGTTGACCGTGTACTAGCTTTGGCCAATAAATTATGAGAAATTAGTATAACCTCAGGGCAAAGATTTACTACACCTCTATGCATGCTTCCCTCCTCTCCCCTGTGCCACAAAGACCTACAGAGATTGTAGCATGAAGCCAGAGCCCAGCCATGACAGACAAGCAGTGTAAATGAGAAATGAACTTTGTGGTTGAAAGCTGCTAAGACTTGAAGATTATTTGTTGCTATAGCAAAACTGGCCTTTCCATATGATAAGAGTTTGCACTGTAGGGAAATTATCCATACTCTTTTCCATTAGTAGTGCTGGGATAAAAGTAGTTCCACATGGAAAAGGATTTTTTTGAAACTTTCCCCTACCCCACATCATAGGCAAAAGTTAATTCTAGTGGGTTACAAGTCTCCAGCAAAATGAAATGCTTTATGCAGGTAATGCAGGAGTACATATTTATGACGCTAGGATAGTGAAAGATTTTCTAAACAAAACGGCATTATCTATAAGGCAAAATACTAATTAATTGGACTACATAAAAATAAAATGTCTCATCAAAATCTACCACTGAATGCCTTAATGTGGAACAAAAGAATATTTGCAACATATATTATTGACAAAGGGCTTATAGACAGAATACCACACAATTTTGTTTTAAATGGAAAAATCCTTATACAGCCACTTAACCAAGAATTTATCCAAGTGTTAGAAAACATTGTAAAAAGGAGCGTAAATCCACTACCAATTAGTAAAAGGAAAATTATAACATCATTACAGACCCACCAAAGCAGCTAAAATGAAAACAACAGACAATATTAAGTGTGAACAGAGAAGTGACACAACTAAAAACTCTCACACACCTTAATAAGGTTATAAATAGCACAAGCAATTTGGAAAAGATTTTGGCATTATGGGCAAAAGTTAAAGGTACTCGTAGTCTATTACCCAGATATACACTCAGAAGAAAATGTACCTTCCCTGGTCTGGGAGATCTGCCGCCATTCAAGGAAGGACCAGCTTCCCAGAGGCATCTCAGGAAATCAGCAAACACCCTCCAGCTATTGGCTCCCCATTATGTGCTTCAACTGCAGAGAGCTCTAAAGGCCCACCCATTCGGGCCTTCAGCATGCACCTGACCCACTTCCCAGGTTGCCAAGACATTCTCAGAGCTGTATCTCAGTATAGCTTTTATCTGTGTCAAGTTCTGCCACAACTTTTTTTGTCTTTCATAGTAGTTAGTCCCTAAAAAGCACTGCATACCCAAGTTCAATCTCATCATGTGCTTCTGAAAAAATCAATCTGTAACAGCTGGTGTTAGAATTGGTCTGAGAATGTATCTGACCAATTAGGATTTGAGGCTATTTCATTCACTGCCCAGCTGGCAATGAAAACTCCATCAAGAGTAGTAGGTGGTACACAGACGGCCCCTGGTGTACAGGTGTTGATCACATTGTAAAGATTTCATTGGCAGTGAATGCAGAGGGAGTGCTGGTGACAAGAATGCACCTGTATCAGGCTATGAAGCTGTTTGGAGAAAACAGTGGCCATTAGGTACTGAGTAACTATTGCTAAGCACCATTAATGCTCTACAAAAATATAAGACATAGCTATGGCAATGAGCTGGCAATTCAAAGCCAGTTGTGAAACCCAAAGGGCCTCTTGGGTTGCATACAAAGAAGCCCTCACCAACTCTCTTGACAGGGGTTGGAGAAAACAGGAGGATCAAACCCAGGCATGCACAGAGCAGCTGAATTTTGAAGAGAGTTAAATGCCCATCGAAGGCAGTTATGGCCGAACCTCTCCTAGCTCCCAGCCATTTGGAAGATCCTGATGATCAGCTAAAGAAGGAGCTAAAGAAAGAGGAAAGTCTATGAACTTGGATGATGTTATGGGCTGAATTATGGCCCTATCCCCTCGCCAAAGAAAACTTGTATGTTCAAGTACTAACTCCCAGAAAGTGAATGTATTTGAATGTAGAGTCTTTAAAGAAGTAATTATGTTAATCCAACATGACTGGTGTCCTCATAAAATGAGATTAAGGCACACAGGTAGATAGATAGAAGATGGCCATGTAAAAGCCAAGGAAAGAGGCCTCAGGAAACAAAAAACAAAAAACAAAAAACCCTGCTGACTCCTTGATATCAATCAGTCTTCTAGTCTCCAGAATTGTGAGAAAATAAATTTCTGTTGTTTGAGTTACTCTGTGATACTTTGTTAAGATAGTCCTAGGGAAGTAATACAGATTTTGCTACCAAGAAGTGGGGTGCTGTTGTGGAAAATATACATAAATTGTGCAAGTAATTTGGAACTGGATATTACATAGAGGCTGAAAGAGGTTTGAGGTGCATGTCAGAAAAGGCCTAGATTGCCTTGAAGAAGTTGTTGGTAGAAATATGAATGATAAGGGCAATTTTGTAAGATCAGAAATAAAAGAGGGGAGCTCAAAAGAAAGCTATCACATAAGGGAATACATATATCATTATGAAGAAAATTTGGGTAGCAACATGAATATTGGAGGAGGCGCTTCTGTTGAGATCTTGGATGGAAATGGGGAGCATGTTATTGGAAACCATGGAACCCTGACTAATACAGATTTGTTGGCTCAGACTGTGGGTGCAAGGTGAACAAGGATAGCATCTATGGTAGAGCTTCCCTCAGAAATGGCCTTGAAAGGTAGTGTGGAAAGAAAATCCTCCCAATGGTCACATCATCCAACAGTCAATCTAGCCATCCACCTTGTGTGGAAATTGAAGTGGCTCAAGGTTATAAGACATATGGTTTTCTGACCGGGGGAGAATCATTTTTACTGACAGTTTAGGATCACGAAAAAGAAATACACATCAATATCAAAATGGATAAAGTTGATAAGTAAGTTTTATAATATTCATACAATGAAATATCATATCACAATGAAAATAACCTACCACTACTGGTAATAGCATCGATGAATTGCAAAAAAATGAGTGCAGAAAGTCAGACGGTAAAGGATACATACTGCCTAAGTCTATATTAGTTTGCTAGGGCTGCTAAAACAAAGCACCACAGACTGGATGGCTTACACAACAAAAATACATTGTCTCATAGTTCTGGAGGCTAGAAGTCTGAGATCAAGCTGTCAGCAGGGTTGGTTCCTTCTGAGAGCTGTGAGGGGAGTATCTCTTCCATGTCTCTCTTTTTGGCTTGTAGATGTCTCTTCTCTTTGTGACTGCACATCATTTTCCTTCTATATGTGTCCAAGTTTCTTCTCCTTTATTTTATGTACTTGAGGCCCAGTGCATGAAATTTGTGCATGGGGGGAGGGAGGGTGTCCCTCAGCCTAGCCTGCGCCCTCTCCCAATATGGGACCCCTTGGGTAGGGTCCCTAGTCCTGGCTGGAGATCAGGGCTTATCGTGGTTTTTTCTTCCCCCGGCTGCCAGCAGCTGGCTCCTGCCCCTGCCACTGCCACTGCTTGCCATCTGTGCAGTGCTGCCTTCCCTTCTCCACCACTGGTCGTATTCCTCTGTGGGCGACAGGAGTGGGGTGTGATTGCTTGGCTGGCCTGGGCCTCCCTCTGCGGGGCGATTGCTGGCCTGCCCTGCACACCCACCACAGCATCGCTGGCCGGTGGCCTGAGCCTCCCTCTGTGGTGCAATTGATCGTGGGGCCCCCAGATCGACTGCCCAGGAGAGGGAGGCCCCACCCACCCAGCTGGGGCTCTGTGACTCATTGCCATGCAGAGGGTGGCCTGGGCCTCCCTCTGTGGGGAGTTCATGGGGCGATGGCAGGGCCCCCCGACCAATCGCATCACACCCACGTTGGCTGGCCTGGCGCCAGTGCGCGTCATAGTGTGGTTGTCTGGACAGTCGTTCTGCTGTTTGGTTGTTTGGTCAATTTGTATATTATGCTTTTATTATTATAGATTATTCTCTGAGTCCCCAAAATACATAGTCTTGAAGCAGAAAATCTACCACCATGAGCTCACAATTTTGAAACAAGTCCCGAAATATTCAAATGTTTTAAAGCAAATGCATACATATGCATACACATAAACACAAAGAGCAAGAATACCCTATATGATACAAAGCTAATATGCAAATTGTCCCCTCCTGGGAGTTCTATCAGGAGACTGGGAATTTAATTGCTCACTATGACATGCACTGACCACCAGGGGGTGGCACAGAACATAGCAGGCGACCAGGGCAGAGGCGGGGCATTGAGGGAGCAAGAGAAGGAGGAAGCAGGAAGATCGGAAGGTGGAGAACCTGATTGGCCCTGATCACCAGCCAGGCCTAGGAATCCTACCTGAACACAGATTTCATGCACCAGGCCTCTAGTATCCACATAATATTAATGAATGCCATTGAAAGGAGTTTTAGGGACAAAATAGGCAGGTTTAGGGAATCTTAGAAATCAGGAGGGTCCATGAGAGAGGAATACATAGATGGAGACTTGAAGATGCCAGGTTGCTTATCTTACTTATACAGAGGATAGAGAAATGCCACAGGAAGAGAGGATCCAGGCAGATGGAAACATTTCTGGCCTGAGCAATTAAAACAGCCTTAAACCAAGGACAGACAGGGGTATCTCTGGCCTGAGCAGCTGGGAGATCAAAGGCCAACTCCAGCCAGCAAGATAAGGGGGAGAGACAGAGGGGTTACCATGTGGGCTTTGAGCTTTGAAACTAATTCTATGCAGCAGAATGACCAATGAGGAAAACATGGAGGTCCTAAATTAAGGAAAAGGATCAATAAGAAAAGGTCAGATTCCAACAGAGAACTGCAGCATATATAAACCAGAGACAAAGGGACAGGAAGTGGGATTTTTATTTTATTTTTCCATTAGAGAGAGCAGGCTTTTCCCATTGGGGGCCCCTCCCCGTGGGGTTCCCTTTGTGGACACCCTTGCCCAGGTGGAGCTTGTATCTGCTTCCAATAAACTTCTATATTTTTATAAAAGAAGTCTTTTTGTTCGCAAGTTTATTCTTCAAACTTTGTGAGGACAAGAACCCATGGGAAGAAAAGTTTGCACCCTGAACCCCACGTTTCACCATGAAATAATGCATGTCTGTGCTGAAAGGTCTGTGTTCAAAAAGCTATTTCTCATTTTCTAATTTCTTTGCCTTGCATAATTATCCTTTCTTGCAAAATAAATGCAAGTTGGAAAGATTCTATTAATTTAAAGAAGCTCCGTTTGCAATACTACTAAGATAATCAGAAAAGGTGAACCCAAAGGCATAATTTGTAACAAACCACCCTTCCCGTCTTAATCCCACTGCTTCCCAAACAGTTCCTACCAAAAAAGTCAAAATTTTTATTCAAATGCCAATACTTATTTTAAATAGAAATAGAAAAAATGCTGAACTCTTCAGAAAATGTCTGATTGCCTGTGAACCTTGGAGGCAGTCATCTATACATTAGCATAGATAATAATTGCCCGCTTTGATGCTATGTACGAATTTGACATTCCTGCTACCTGTTTCCACGAGTAAGTATAAAATATTTACCACTTCTGGCATCTGACCAGCTAATTACCTTCAAAAATCCAACCAGAGTCTGCATAAAATAGAAAATTAAAACTTTTAAAAGAGTTTCTTTGCATTCTTTAACTTTATATTCTCTTTTAATTCTAAGTAGGCCTTGGGGCTAACAGTCTCAAGGTGCTGAAAAAGTCATTTGGAGATCCTAGAAAAATAACTAAGGTCATGCCAGTGGTTCTTAAACACACTTTATGTGTTTAATTGAAAATCACATTTTCTTTGCCTTCTTTCAGCATAAATCGTACTTAACACTCTGAACATTAGCCCTCGGAATAAAGAAATGAATAATATATAAGTTGCTCTTTATTATGATTTTGAAGCCTGATTTAAAATTAATTTTCCAGACTATTATGGAATACCAAATGTCGTATTCACTAGTACCTGTAAGCTGCTTCTCAATTGCAACGTGCTGTTTGCCACAGCCATCTGTTTATATTCGCTCTCTTCCAACTTGAATGAGTATTGATGGAACCTCTTTCTAAAGAAAAAGAATTAGGGAGTTGAAGCCCTCTGTGTTTTTCAGAAAGTTCATATAAAATTTACACCGTGTGGCTAGGAATTATAGGAACTCACATCAAGTCATTTGTGATATGCTTGGGTATGCCAGAAAAGTCTGTTACTGCATGTAAGCAATAGGTCTTACTGCACAAATGCTCATAAAGTATTTAATAGGAAGTCTATAGGGACTGTGGAAACAAATACAATGAATAGTCTATGGGATGTAACCTATTCTAAAAAAAATAACACTTAAAAAAAAAGAACTTTCATTCAAATGGATGCCAAATGCCCAAACTCAAATCTTCAGCACATTGTATTTATACTTATCAAGCAAGAAGAACTTCTCAGTGTTTAAAATACGAATTTCTTGACTGCTGGGTGCAAGAGTGACTGTGACAGCTTTATCAGTAGTATTTGACAGTTTCCGACTTGTAAAGGCATGTCAATCCAAACAGAATAGGTTCATACAGTGAAAAACATTTTGTGTACCTACTCTACATGGAACACTATACTACTTTGGAAAATTGGAGAAGAAAAGAAAGAAAAACCACCAAGAAAATAATTGATAAAGTTCTTATCCTCAAATGTACTTAAATCCAGTAGGAAGGATAGCTAGGCTAACATGCTGACAGGAGAAAGAAGATAGAATATCAAAAACTCTAGTAACAAATGATATAAACAATACAAAAAGCCCTCATCTCCACCAATGTCAAAAGCAACGTGCTTTGGGTAGAAACTTTGCTTTTGAAAAAGAAATTAGGTCATCTAAAGAGAATAACCCATGAATATGTCATCACAGTACTTCTATATTCCCTAAGAAGATTAAAAAGATGGCTTTGGCAAGACCTACTCTGTGAAATAGCAGGCATGAAACTATTTCTCCTTGCTGAGAAAGTGTAAACATGCCTGATTCCCTTCCCAGATCTATTGCCCAATGCTTGGAATAAATTCCAGAAGTGAATATGATCTGTCTGTGACATCTTAGCCCAACTGAACACTATGGTTGATGTAGTTTACCATGCCGGCTCCATAGGCATCTTTTCTTCTTCATCATTTCAGGAGTGTCATACTAAAGCTGTTATTCTCAATTCATTTCCAGATAATGGAAACTCATTCTTTAAAATAAGGCTGTATGAGGACATGAGTTCTTTTGCTGGAGGTGCCAAACAAATAAACTGTAGTTCTAGAGACATTACTCAATTCAACTAATTTCAGCCTGTAGGTTTATTATCTATACAACTTATTTTTTATCATGTCTGCAATATCACTGAGTCAGACTGCACCATATCTCCGACAGACACTTCTGTCACATTTCCAATTGGCACGAGCTGCCAAAACGGAATCACAATCTTGAACAATCAATGGCATGCGCAAATACATTCTGACTGGCTGAATGGCAACTGTATTGATTCTGCTATACATATTCTACCACATTAAACCTTTACTTTAATACAAGTCAAGGGACAACTTTAATTGCTAAAACCCACAAAAAGTATTATGGGGCAATGCAAGATTGGCAAAAGGCAGGGTTTCTGCCCAGGTAGATCTGGAAAGCAAAAACAAAGTAAAAAGACTAATAGGTAAGGACAAATGCATACCTCATTTCTTTTGTTGTTGTTGTCAATCCTCAGCTGAGGATATTTTTTCCACTGATATTTTTAGAGAGGGTGGAAGGGACAGGGGGAGACAAAGAGTGAAACATTGATGTGAGAGGAACACATCCATTGGTCGCCTCCTGCACGCACCCTGGCCTGGGGCCAGGGATGGAGCCTGCAACCTAGGTATGTGCCCTTTGATCAGAATTGAACCCATAACCCTTCAGTCCACAGGTTGACACTCTTAATGACTGAGCAAAACCAGCTAGGGCACATATCTCATTTCTTAGGATAGAGTATACTGTTTCATTAATTGGCTATTCCTGCAGATATATGCCAAAGGGAAAAAAAAAGTGTCACACATACACACACATATATATTTCAAGTTATTTCTCCATTACTGAAAAGAGATTACTCTAAAAGGTATCCAAGAGAGCAAAAAAGGAGATACTAATGTCCTTTTATCCTTTCCCAGACCATCAAGTAAGCCAACATAAAGAGCTTGATACAGCAGACAGGCTTTTAGCTGAATGTGTCAGCATGAAATACAAGCACTGCAGCAAAGGAGAATGGATTATATGTTTTCAAACCAATGCACATTATATAACCTACCCTGTGGTGACCATGTGGCGAGACACATCAGGTGGGGATAATCAAGCAAGCTTTACCAGTAAACACTTCCATGTAGATTTTTTTTTTCAGTAGAAACCACATTTCCAAGGATAACTTTTATTCAACTCCGCAAACTCTTGTTTTTAATAGCTTATTTAAAGCATTTTTAAACAACTCATTACAGACTACGCGAGGCTCTGCACAGCATTTTGAAGTGGGCTTTGCACTAATGTGATAAGAGATATCTTTTGAAAAAGAAAAGAAGAAAAGCCAGCAGAGCATACAGTGCTTACCATTCAGACATTTCTGGCTTTTTCTACTAAAACTCGCCCGCGAACACTGGAGTTTTTAAGAAACAAATAAAAATACTTCCATACCTACAGGGATGCGCTTGTTTCTCCCATATTTTAATTAACTTTGAAAGCTAATTTAGATATTATTATCACATCTTTTAGAAGCAACCTTAAGAGTTGGGTAGGAAGGGAACTGGTGATGACTGTGAAACTACTGTTGTGTACAATGCCAGGCCTTCTGCATGTGCTATCCCGTTAGAGTCTTTTAACAACCCTTCAAGGGAAGTCCTATTATCTCATCTTACAAACGAAGATGCTGGAAACATTCTCAATATCTCACAGCTTTGACAAGTCGCAGGATATGTATGCAGACCCCTAATTCATGTATTCTAGGCCACATGCTAAGCAAAATGTGCCAGAAAAACTATAGTCAGCAGAACCAACATTTCCCTGCTTTCATGGAATTAATACACTGCCAGCACCACCAACAACATGATCCTTGGTGTCTTTTCTAAGGAACCTTCCTACCTGGTAAGTACCCTAGGACCTCCCATAAAGCCCCAGTGCTGTCCTAGGACATGAGCACTAGAGTACTTCTAAGAGGCAATACCCAGAGAAAGAGCTAGAAGAATTTCTATATCCAGGGCCATGATAATATGCCCCCCACCCCCAATGTCTTACTCTCTGATTATCCTTGAAGGTGATGTTCAACTTTTGTGGGTTTGAATAATTAGGAAATGGGTAAAAGAGTGGATCAGAAGACAAAAACTCTTATTTAATTACATCTTTAAGGTTAGATTCTTCTAAGTGTTTCCATTAGATTGGAGAGAAAAAAAACTAGAACAAATAAGGAGTTTAGACAGAATGATAGCAAAGAGAGAAGTATGGAGAGAGAAAGGAAGACATGCTTTGCTTCAATTAATTGGGGTACATGTTTTCTTCTGTGGGTGATCATATGCATGATACAATAAACTTTTGAAAAGACAAAGAGGATATGGAAAATGCTAAGAAAGAGGTCAGGGGGCCCTATCAGCATTTATGGAATGTCTAATTGCACCAAGCGTTTTTCGTATAATTTTCATATAATTATCACAAAATACAGCAGTATCATTCAAATTTGGCAGATGAGTAATCTAAGGCTTAAATTGTGTCAACAAGCTCTTAGATAACACAGCCTAATGGATAGGCTTTTGAATCCAGACAACTTGGCCGCAAAGCCACTAGGCCTTACTAGCTGGGGAGATGAGAGGAATGGGTGTGGCTGTTGTGTGCATGTCTTTTCATAACCCAAACCACTGAGATAACTTGCAAGTAACTAGGGACATTGATTGGTGTATGACAGTCACAGCACTGCCCATATCTCCTCAGGAATCATGCTTCCCCTCCACTCCCACACCATCTCCCCATGGCTCCCTACAGTACACACCTGTGACTTCCACTCTGGCCCTTGGAGCTGCTCCAGTGGGACTAGGGAGGCCCTGTGCACCAGGAATTAATAATCTCCTCCCTAGCTCCCAGCAGCTCTCCGCTAATGGCAGGGTTATGAGTGAATAGATGGTTCAGCTTCCTCACTCCCGGGTGGAGCAGCTCTGAAGCATGCTCTCTGCAATCGCCCAGAAGTCCCAGAAGCGTGAAGTCTTAGTGGCCCACAGAGATACATGCTCATGAACATATCCTGCCCGAGCTTCGTGCCTTTTCCTCTCTCACGTGCCTACCGCTGCTCCCAGGAAACACTTCCCAAATATGCATCATCCACTCCGTCCTTATCTCAGATTCAGCTACAGGGGAAACTCAACCTAATATAGTTAAGGACACTTCAGAGAGAGGCAGAATTTAAATCGGACCTTGAAAAAAATAAGTGTAGTTACAAAAGGTGGTGGTGGTGGTGGTGGGGGGGGGGGGGGTAAAAGGAACGGAAGCCACATACAAAAAGTAGTTGTAGAAAAACCTAAGACAGTTTGGAAAATAGACCCAGATTGAGCATGCGACATCCTTGCAAATACTATAAAATAACATATATCCCGTTATTTCTCTTTTCCTAGGAAGGGCCTTAAATAAGTTATCATCTGCTCTCACTGCCACTCTTCCTTACTCAAGAAGGTAGAAGTGTGTTTTTTTTGTTTTTTTTCTGGTTAACCATTAAGTATTCACATTCTGCCTTATTTCAGAAAGGACTTAAAAAGACTGAAAGGTTGCTATCGACTAATTTCCTACAAAAGTTTGAAATTTTTATTTTCTTGTTCAATTCTGGTAGCAATCCTATTGATAGAATTCTTCTTTAGAAAACCAATAAGGAGAAAAAAGAAAGAGGAAAGGATAGTTTAATGCACTAATTGATATAAAGTATTTCCAAGTTTCCTGATCACTTCCCTATAAAAGGCAATTTGTTAAATGAGAGTTTTACTCCTGCATTTGCATTATTATGTGGAAATACAAAATCTTTTTGTAGCTTAATGTGCTTATAATGCCATCAAAATAAATTTTTATTCTGGAGAAAGGAGGGGAAAAAAACTCTTTGGACTCCAAATACATGTTTTTGATGTCTTGGAAATTTAGGGTTGAAATGCTAAACCTTGAGCAGAAACAAAGTATATAACATCATATATTAGTCTTGATATTTAAGGTGAAGAGATGATGTTTTCTAGCTTGGGGAAAATAATTTATTAGACCTACCTTTTTAAAGAGTACAGAAGACAAAGAACTGATCATGTTCCTCTCATGGTTTTCCTTTTCCATTTTTATAAATTCTCCTTCACCTGTTTTTACAGCCTTGGAGGAACTTTCCACTGCAGAGTTAAGCACTCAAGTGTAGTTGAGAGCATGTAGACTCTGATTTGCTTTAGGGACAGCAATTAAGACTTTCCTACTATGCAGTCAGAAAGTGCTGAAGGGTATAAAAAATCTCCGAAGTGGACACCATTCGCTTTGAGGAATAAACAGCTTGTCTGGCCCAAACTCTACCTAAAAGGCAGCATTTAGAATTGGGAAAAAGTATTATAGTTTCTCTTTTTCCCTTTCATGAGATAACTGCACATGAAAAAAAAAACAAAAAACAAAACTGTTTCAAGTTTCCACAATCTTGATTCTACCTCTAGACCACAGTGACTGAATGGTGTTTGTGAATCCTCAAACTGTGCCATTTACACAGCTATTTCAAGTACCCTGAGAGGATTCCTAAAGCTGCCGAGGAGGCCTTGCATGGCCATCTTGCTACACCATTAGAGAGGAGCAATGGGCCCTAGCTGGTTTTGCTCAGTGGATAGAGCCTGGTGACTGAGGGTCCCGGGTTCTAGTCTGGTCAAGGGCACATGCCAGTAGGGTGTGTGCAGGAGGCAGCTGATCAATGATTATCTCATCATTGATGTTTCTCTCTCTCTCTCTCCCTCTCCATTCGTCTCTGAAATCAATACAAGTATTTTTTTTTTTTTTAAAGAGCAATGGGAGGTGTTACATGAAAATTTCAGCTGAAAAAGTGGCTTATTTTTGCATTTTATTCTAAATGGTTGTGCAAAGGATTTAAAGAATATTTACATTTTTATTTTTAAAGATGAAGAGGAGAATGTATTTTAAATTATCCCTCTTTACAATGAGTTTTTTTAATATATTTTTTTTATTGATTTTATTACCCTCAGAAGCATGTCCCCTGTTTTAGTGCTCTCCCAGGTGGCATTATTCTTAGGCAAGCTCTTTCTCGAGAGAAGAGGAGCAGAAGGATGCTTTCTGGCATTTCTTAGCTGCCTAATTCTCACCATGTAGGATCCCAAACACAGACACTCACTGCTCCAGTATCTTTGTCAGTTTCATAATTCATACAAGTGACTATTTCATATCTGTATGGCTAATACTATATCTAGAAATTAGAAATTCATCAGTGAATATGACAAAGTCCTTTATCCTCATAAAGTTTAAATATTTTCTTGGGGGAGACAGATCCATAATAATAAAAAAAATGAGGTAATTACATGACAAATTAAAAAAAATGGTAAGTTCTAAGTTAAGAGAAAAAGTAAAGCAGAGGATCAAAAATGCCAGGTTGTAGTGTTAATTAGGGGCCAGGTGGGCCCCATTGAAAGACTGAGACAGAACAAAGGTTCAAAGGAGATGAGGGAGTGAGCTATGTGAGTAACTATCGGGAAAGCATCCAAACAGAAGATGCAAAGGCCCTACTACAGGTGAACTGATAGGGTTTTTCTAGAACTAGAAGGAGACTGGTGTGGCTAGAGAAGAGGGGGAAAGGGGAAGTGAAAGGAGATGGTTGTGAGGGGCAAATCATTTAGGATCTCATAAGCCATTTTAAGGACTTTGGCTTTACTCTGTATCAAATAAGAATTCACACAGTGTTTCAAGCAGAAGAATGGCATCATCTGAATTACTTATTTTTTAAATCCATCTGGCTGTGTGTTGTGCATTGATTTAAGTGGATAAACATAGAAGCCAGTTAGGAGGGTACTGCAGTAATTCAGGTAAGATATAATGGTGGCTTGACCCTTTATTCATCAGTGATAGAAATTGAAATGTAATCCTGATGAAAAGTGGTCATATTATGAATACATTTTGAAGAGACAGTGAAATGGATTTTATGTGTGTGTGTGTGTGTGTGGTGGGAGAGTTACAAAGTAATCAGATATGATTTTATAATTTTCAGCCTGAATAAGTAGAAGTAAGAAGTTACCAGGAACTGAAATTGAAAAGCTATAAGAATTGTAAGTACTGGAGGAAGATCAGGAATTTTGTTCTGGACATATTAAATTTTAGTTGTCTAATAGACAGCCAGATAGAGAAATCGGGTAGACAGTTGAATATATGAGTCTGGAGTTTAAGACAGAGTTCTGGGCTGGAGACATAAATTTAGGCATCATCCGCATATAATTCATATTTAAAGACTGGATAAGATCAGCACAGGAGTAAGAATAGATAGAGAAGTGATCAAGAACTGATAATTCCAACACAGAGGTTGATAGAGGAGGGGGTAGGGATAGAACAACAATGATGCAACTGAATTGAAGTAGGAGGAAATCCAAGAGAATGTAGTGTGGTAAAAAACAGATAATGAAAGTATCAAGAACAAGGAAGTGGTCAATTGGAACAAAAATCCCTCTAAGTGGTTGCAGTTAGGGCTAACAATTGGCTATTAGATTTGGCAGCAAGATGGCCACAGTGACAGGAATGAGAGCAATTTTGGTGGAGTATCAAACTCTAGCGACCTATCCACATACATTTAATAGATACTACAGAGACCAGGAATAGGGGACTATATGGCAGCAACTAGAGCAATTATTGAGTGTTACTGCAAAAGAAGCTGGTGGTAGATAAGAAATCAAAAGGAAGCTTTTTCATTTCTTATGGCAGAAATAGCCTTATGTGTATTCTGTAATGACAATTACAGAAATATGAAAAATATGACATTATAGGGACTAGAAGGGAGAGTTGTTTGAGCTATTTCTTTGAGAAGGTAAGAGGGGGTTGAGTCGACTATACATAGGGAGGGATTGGCTTAAATAGACAATGTTATTACTTTACAGAAATGAGTGAGAAAGCAAAGTGTGTGAGTGCAGAGGCAGTGTATGAGGTTAGTTGTAGGGGATGGTAATTGCCATCTGAAAGCTTTAATTTTCACAATGAAGAAGGAGGTGAGAGAGGATGTGTTGAGACTAGAAAAGAGAAATTGGGAAATAGTTACCAGAGTGGGAAAATGAAGAGACCTGGGACATTGTGTGATGACTGGCTATATTAAGTACACTCTTGAGGTTCCTAGTCATAAATTTAAAATGAGACTAGTCATCAGATGGTGTGTTTTCCTTCAACTCTATTTAGCTGCACAGGTACAGGTACAGAGAGAGTGTATCATTGAATCTAACTGGAGTTTCAACCTTGCCAAATAAGTTTAAAATTCCCAGGGCACATGGAATATGTTTAACTTGTCGAAACAGGTAAAGTTAAAGGAATTTTAAACCTCTTGGGTATCATATCAATAAAAAAAGTGTCTTATTCCTAAGTACTTATTTACCTAGGGATTTTTAAGGCTCCCACATATCTGGCAAGAATTCAGCAGCGTATATAATTGTGCAGTTGAGCTTTGAAAGTTTGTGTAATGGCCAAATAACTGAAAGTTATTTACAAGACGTTAAAAAAAATACTGAACTAGTACATTTTACTATGACAAACAATTCAACATCCTATTGTTGTGTCAGCGTAAAATATAGTTAAATAAACAGCTGTCATTTTCATTTACTGTTAGAAGGGTCGATGTTTTATTCCCCAAGTAAAGTGACTATTTATATTAGGCAGATACTGGGTCTTATTTTTTGTATTCCCTACTGAACTTAGCATAAATTATCTTTAAAGCATGTTTTTCAACTGGAGTAACTTCTAAGTATTAGCTAAACAAAAGAGTTTAAATTTAAAGTCTGTTGCTATCTTATTTCAATAACTTAAATATAATTAAACAATTTTCCACATACAGAAAATACTTTGTTTACAAATAAGCTACATTACCAGGAAAGGGCCTTATCTATTCTGATCTTAAAAAAATACACGCAAACACACACAAAAAAACCCCACTAAGGCAGGTTTTTAAGACTGAAATATAAATCCCTGAAAATATAGCATTTATAATGGAAATGTTGACAGACCCATAGCCATCGCAGTGCTAGCAGGCGCCGCTCTAATACTGAACATCACCAGCCAATTTGCCTCTTCATTCATGTCTGTTGCTAAGTGTCTAGTTACTGTAAATGCTTTAGATTTTGCATAATTTATGTAAATTATTAAACACCTGTTCTCTTCCAAGAAAACAAAGATATGGAACAGTCTCCTTAGTTTAATTGATTCCTGGCTTGAGTTGTCATTGTTTCCCCAGCAACTACAAGGCAGTTGTAGTTCCCTAATGGTCAGGTATTGTTGGAAAGACACAGATGTTGAGAATTGATCTTTCAGACACATATATTTGTATAGCTTTATGTGTAGTTGGGTGAGCATACAAATGAAGAAATGAAAATGTCATTGCTTCTCCTGAATGCTTTTAGAACAGAATGTGTGTGTTATCAATAAAACTTAATTGCAAAGCACTTTTACTGTTTTTTTCTACATTAATTTTTTATGCTTTCATTATAACCCTTAAACTTAAAAATTCTAAAAATGGGTCATATTTTTTCTTTAATGAGGCAATCCATACTAGTTTCTGAATTCTTAATTCAATTGATTTTCTTCAAAGATTTTCAAACATTTAATTCAAGAATTGTACTTAAGATATAGAAAAAAATGTAGTCACTGAAGCCTATTAGAAAAATATATGTTTTCATTAAATTATTATTTGTTATTATTACTCTCCTTATTTTAATGCCCAAACATTCCTGAATCAAAATAATATTGGAACCCTGCCCGGTGTGACTCAGTGATTAGAGTGTGGACCCATGCACAGCAGGGTCACATTCCTGGACAAGGCCACATACCTGGGTTGCAGGTATATGTCAGGTCTCCTGCTGAAGGCAAACAATCCGTGTGTGCTCTCTCACATCTCTCTCTCTCTCTCTCTCGCTCTCTCTCTCTCTCTCTCTCTCTGCCTTCTTCTCTTTATCTCCCTTCCTCTATCCATTCCACTCTTTCTAAAAACAAATAAAAATCAAATATCCTTGGGCGAGGATTAACAAAATATTATAATAATAATAAATAATAATAATAATATTGGAATTACCTACAGTAAGCCCCAATTCTTGGAGTTAACAAAAGTTTGAACTCA
Source organism: Myotis nattereri (assembly GCF_964212035.1). Classification (NCBI taxonomy): domain Eukaryota; kingdom Metazoa; phylum Chordata; class Mammalia; order Chiroptera; family Vespertilionidae; genus Myotis; species Myotis nattereri. Next base: position 157,081,057 of record NC_138077.1, on the reverse strand, counting down.
AAGTGGCTGTAGTCAACCTAAAAAGATGAAGAAAAGGAAAAAAAAAGGCACATTGGCAATGTAAGTAACACATTTAATGCAGATGAGTTAAATGCATTCTTTTTTTTTTAAGATAAATAACTATTCAACGTAGTAGATATTGCATGGTAAAAATCTAGGCATTTAACAATATAAATTTAATTGAGTCCATTGCATAAGGTGGGTAGCTAAGGAAATGAAATTAGATGTCTAGTATATGGCAAGTAGGCTGTGTATCAGTCATTTTTCACTAAATAACAGACAACACACAATTTCAATAGCATTCAATAAGCATTTATTTCTTGCTCACATGTTTGTAGCACAGCTGGGTTCATCTTATCTAAACTGGTCTCTGTCCTCTGGACTTGATTCCAAGCTGTGGGACCGGCCCAAACCTTTTCTACGTGTATCTCATCAACCTTGAACTATTGGGGTTACAATGCATGAACTTCTCACAGTCAAAAGCAGGAGCACAAGTGAGTCAGCCCCCCTGAACAAATCATGTATCAAGCCCCTGTTCACATATTGTCTGCTAACATCTCATTGCAAAACAAGTCTTGGACTGTTGCCAAGCCCAATATCAATGGGATAGGAAATACGTTCCTCTAATGAAGAGAAAGAATAATAGAGTGAATATGTGCTGAACAAAATTTTATTCATCTTTAGGCAGCTGTTATTATCATCTTAAATGTAATAATAAACTGAGGCTACATTAATAGATGTTTAATCCATGTTCAAAGGGAGCATGTCTAGTCCAGTAGTAAAAGAAAGAATTCAGCTATTTTAATGGAATTTACCCCATTTGTGGGGCCCACAAAGAGTATATGTATGTAGTATGATTATTTGTATGTGTGTGTGTGTGTGTGTGTGTGTGTGTGTGTGTGAGTGTAAAGAGAGAGAAAGGTTTTTTTTTTGTTTGTTTGTTTGTTTTTCAGAAGTAATCTTTAAACTACATTACTATCGTTTAAAAAATGGTCTCATTCCATGACGTACATGGTTATGGTCTCTCTACATAGTTTCTCCAATATGATCCTACACAATGTCCCTCTTCCAGCCACTATATTTGATTGACCAGAGGATAATGCCTCTACAAAGCTGCACCAATCAAATCATCTATGTTGGCCTTCTGACAGAAGGACCGGGCACATCTTGGTGCTAGCCATGTACTGCAAAGATTACTTCTAAGAGAGAAGTAAAGCCCACAACGGAGAAACTCTGAGGTGAGAAGAGACCTGTCTGTTTCTGGTTTCCGGATCCTGGTTCTCTCTCTGATGAAGCTTAGCCCTTCTTGGGCTTTGTGAGACAACCTAGTCCTCTTCCAATTAACTGATCTTACTGTGGCCAATTAAAGTGATATTCTGTTTGTTACATCCAAAATAATCTTGGTTCAAGAATAAAATTCTTAAGTTTAGGTTTCACGGAAGCATATCAATAACTATCAGTGAAGAATAATCAAATGATCTCTAAAGTATTTTCAGTTATAGTGAGCACATCTATCAAGGATAGATATTAACTCATATTTCATCTACAGTCTAAATACATATTGATATACTGAGGGAAAGAAAAAGAATTCTAATTAGCAAGAAGCCTACGTGCTCCTTGAGTCAATGACCATCAATTAGTAGGTAGAAAAGTATTTGCTTTCCTTCCTGCTCTATTCCAATGGGTCTACCTGAATAATAAGAGATATACAGTTGACCCTTGAACAATGTGGATTTGAACTGCACATTCCACTAATATGGGGATTTCTTTTCACCCAATATATCCATTCAGGCTTTTGTATCTGCGAATTCAACCAACCTGGGATAGAAAACTGTTTTCAAGTTCCTAACTGTGGTTTCCCAACAGCACATTCCCTACCACAGATTTTAAAAAATACTGGTTTTCAATCTGCAATTTGTTGAATCCTTGGGTGGGAAGGGTTGACTATAGAGTGGAACGTTTTATGGGATTTTTGACTGTGCCAAGCACAAGTCCTAACCCACCGCATTGTTCAAGGGTCGACTGTGTTAGCTTTTAATGTGTGCTCTCCTGTCTAATATACAAGGGCAGGGAACTCCAGGAACTTTGTAACTAGTTCCCCCCACTCATGGAAGGAAAGCATATCTTGAAATTACATAAACAATAAGAAATCTGTGATAGTTGAAACTTTCAAGGGCTACTTTGCCCTTTTTCTAATAGCCATGTGAGTCCTGTCAATAAATTTTTCACTTGGATAAGGTCACCTGTGAAGCTACAGCCTGTTTTAATATAGAATATAATTTTAGTAAACACTGTCTTTTATAATTACTGATAAGGTTGTTTTATATTTACAAAATAAATGCTTTAGTTTATTTTTAAGTAGGCATTGTGTAAGATCAATTTTAATTTTCTGCTTACAGTATGCTTATCAGTTGGAACATAGAGAAATAGAAACGAAAAGATTTTTCTGTAAGTATAGGCAACTTGAGGACTGTATTATTTAATTTTCTGTATCTTCTTCTATAGCTTCTTCTGTAGAATCTTTCTATAATGTGCATACAGCTAACCAATATGTGTTTCTGAGAAAGTAAAAATGTTTGCAGAAGTACATTTTTAAAATTAATTGCAATTACTTCTTAAATCTCTCGTTTTCACCTCCGCCATTATTAAAATTTTAAGGTTTAATTTAATTTTGCTTAAGCAAATTGCAATAGAAATGATTCAGCCACCCAAAGAATGCATTCTGGGGAATAGAAGCTCACAGTTATTTGTTCTGAGATGTAAGTGTGCCTTAGAGGAATGCTTTAGAAACTGCTTGGGTTTGCCAGGTGTTCTAACTCAGATAGACTAGCGTGACATCTAAACACATTGCCAAATGAGGACTTCTCTATTAGTGGCTCTCCATGGTGCACTGCAGCACAATACAAATGGTTGCCTATAAGAACAAAGCAAACTATATTTGCATGAGTTTCATCTATATTAACAGAAGTATATTTTATCAGGCTATGTTCTCAGTAATGCCAGCAGATTGCATGCAAAGATTATGTTAAATTTAGGAAATATTTCCTCCCATGAGAGTCAAGAGGTTACATACTTTAAAAAAAATGTCTTGGTTATTAAAGCTATCTGGTTTTATTACCATATTTACTTTCAGTTATAAGAGCTGACTCTCATGTCTATAATATTGTCAGAAATTTTGACTTCTAGTACTAATCCCCCTGCAGACTATATGGAGAACTTGTGCAAGCCACTTAATATTTCCTTTCTCTGAATTTTATCATCCCTCAAATGGGAATAATACAATCTATCATTTATATTGTGCTATGAAGAGCAATGTGGACAAACTTAAGTATAGAAAATACTAACAAACATAAATCACCAGAGGCCCAATGCACAAAATTCATGCAAGAGCAGGCCTTCCTTCCCCCAGCCGCCAGCACTGGCTTCCCTCTGGCACCAGGAACTCCGGCTTCCCTCCCAGCGCCGGCTTTGTCCACGGCTTTTTCCAGAAAGTCATCCAGAAGGAGGTCCAGTCTAATTAGCATATTACCTGTGTGTGATATAGACTTTGCTCTTGTGAGTTACATGAGTTGATTTTATTATTTGTCCATAACTTTTAGAATGAAAGAGTTAAAAAGTGATATTCAATATGCTTCACCTGATAACCACTGAACACTTTCTTCAACATTCCAAAAACTGGTCCATATCAAAGAGTATAAAATGAAGGGGCAATTTTCTATAATTAGTCTGCTTTAGAGATAAAACTTTATGTGGGCAGATTAAAGTTTTCTCAACTCCCTTTCCTTAACTCTTGCTTCTTTTTGCTTCTCTAAGCAGTAAAGGTAGTGCTAAAATTTTATTGTTCCCTAAATTTAATTCTACATATTCCCACATGGCCCTTACACAGATTAGTTTATGAATGAGCTCAGTTTTTGTTTGTTTTACTCAGGGCATAAAAAGAGATGCACGAATCATTTTATGTTTTATTTAGATTTCTTCTCTGATGGTATATTTGCAGTTTTGAAATTTTAATAAATAATTAAAGCTCAAGTAGCATTAGAGAAACAATAAGCTAATTATTTTGACCTCGTTGATATTCTGCCATTCTTATATAGGTAAATTATACTTCAATATTTTCAACCTCCATGATTTTATAATTATAAGCACACATACACTTATAGCTGGCTTATAATTTAATGCTAACCATACAAGTATGCAGGGCTCCAGGGATTAAATAAAGTAGGACAAGGGTCAAAGGAAAGAAAAGAAAACATTGCAAAAAGAAAAATGCCCTTAGACTCCTCATGGCCACGTCATCAGTGCAAAGGAAATAATTGAAGGACATCAAAGAGAGGATAAAGGCTCTATTCAGCTGAGGTGCATGAGGGAACACCTAAAGACCAGGTAACTCTCCAAGTTGAAGCCAAATTAGAGTTTTATAGGGTCAGAGGAAGAGAACACTCCACGTTCTTATGGTTTGGTTCTGAAGGAGTTCAGACTAGGCCTCCCCAAGATGTGCTGCATTGAATTGTGGATTATTTTGAGCTAAAAGCAACTGAGATTCTGTAAGGTCAAGGGAAACTTTACTTCTCCCTTGAAGAATTTAGTTTGGGGCCTTGCCCATATTAAGAGTTATAACACAAAATAACAGTTTGTAACCTATTTATAGGGCAGGGAAAATTTGTAATTACTAAATATCTGCTCTACTTATTGTCCTGCAAATGATGTTCCTCCTCTCTGGTACCTTAGGGCAGTGGTTCTCAACCTTCCTAATGCCCTGACCCTTTAATACAGTTCCTCATGTTGTGGTGACCCCCAACCATAAAATTATTTTTGTTGCTACTTCATAACTGTAATTTTGCTACTGTTATGAATCATAATGTAAATATCTAATATGCAGGATGTATTTTCATTGTTACAAATTAAACATAATTAAAGCATAGTGATTCATCACAAAAACAATATGTAATTATATATGTGTTTTCCGATGGTCTTAGGCAACCCCTGTGAAAGGGTCGTTTGACCCCCAAAGGGGTCTCGACCCACAGGTTGAGAACCGCTGCCTTAGGGCATTTTTCTTTCCTTTTTTCTTGTCTCAGGATGTCATAATACCTTATTTTACCTTTCTGTCTTTGAACCTCTCCTGAATGTGGGGTCTCTGACTCTTTCATGTATGTGGGGTTCTCATATGTATGTATGTATGTATGTGACTAAATTTGGTTATTTTCCTTGGTAATCTGTCTCATATAGATTTAACCATTGAACCAGCCAAAAGAACCTAGAAAGATAGAGGAAAATGTGTTCCTTCCTCACAGCTCAAATAGCACTTTTTGCCTCTAAGTGCTCTGAAAAAGTGTGGTTACAATAGATGGTGATTATCCCTACCTCTTTCTTGGTATTATTGCTCTAGTTCTATACTAATAACTGCCACCATACTTCTTTCAAGACTTGTTATTTGCAAGCCTTGTTGATTATTGACTGGTCAAGATTCAGGGAGCAAATGGTAGCAAAAACAAGAAATAAAAATATGGAAAAAGGGCTGGGAAGGAAGAAAAAAGTGGAAGAAGTTAAGGGTTGAAGGTTAGGGAAATTGTGGACTCTGCCATGTCTAATCTAATTCTTTTATAGATCTTTTGTTAAAATTATGAATTTCTTTGTCATCAAATAAATGATCATTTGGGGTATAAGAAAATAAGTTAGGAGTCAGAGAAAGGCTATGGAGTTTATAAATTCTTTGAATCTTTCTCCAAGATTGTATTTTATAGCCCCTTTTATTTATACTCTGTAATCCAGATATCAGTAATGCCATTTATTCATAATAGTCATTTGCATAACTAAAGTCGTTATACTCAGACATTTATATGTTACAAAAAAGGCCCAGTTCTAGACATCCATTCTAGAGAAGTTACTATATGATAAGACAAGCAATTCAATTACTAAAAAAAACATTTCCTCTCCAAAAGCATTAGAGAAACAATTCTTCCTCTTCCAATTATGGTAAATTTTAGTAGCTTGAATAGATTAGAATTCACATATGGTTTCAATAAATCTGAATGAAAGAGCAGAATGGAATGGATTCATTAATGACATTGGAATGAACCTTTTATAATTTGAAAGTTAACAAGGGTCTTATTGGCATCCAGTCTTACACTCTAGAGCTCAAAGGATGGTTTTATCTACATTTTGTTAAATAACAAAAATTCTAATTCAACTGAGTAAATTTAAAGATCAAATTGACTTTATTCAGTGATTCATGAATTGGACAGCGTTCCATGTAGCAGACAGTAAGGAGCTCCAAAGGGCAGTACAAAATGGAAGATTTTAATGGCAGAGAGGGAGCAGAAAAAGGAAATTACTAGCAAAGAATGCATTGTTTCAGGCAAGGTTAGCCTCCTAGGGGGAACAGTAAGGGTTTATCAGGAGGATTATCTGTCTAATGCTGACCAGGTAATTCCACATTGACGGGTTAAATGCTATATACCTAGGAAGCTCAAACTGCAATTAGATTAAGGATTAAATCTTGGTTTGCTGATGTGGGCTTGGCACAATTGCATCCATTTGGGGTCTATTGCTTCTTTTTAACAATTGTAACACAATGTTTTAATTTGCAAACAATCTTCTTCTACAACTATCTCTTTTTTTTGCCCAGTTGTCTTTGAAAGAATGAAAGGTCCTTGGCATCAATTTCTATTTTTCTCCTATATTGCCAGTAGATACTGAACTGATTGTTTCCAGAATAATCTTTCTTGTCTTCTTTCAAAATGTTGCTTTAGAACTCATTATGGGCACTTCAATTTTTTAGGACCAAAACATGACCAAAATATTTGGACCCATTATTGGTGTTTGCCCAACCAACTTTGTCTTTGCTTGATTTGATTTCATCATTATAAAAAATAATGTTTTTTCCCTAAATATTACATTAATCATGCTGGAGTGTGTTGACTGGTTAACTGTAGAAATTATCTCAATTCTATTCTTGTTTAGAATAACTAGACATTGAACCAGAACCTCTCTGGAATTCTTGCTGTTTCAAAAAATGTATGAAAAAGATAGTAATTTAGCAACATGTGCCTTATAATTAGCTTAATTGTTATCAGCATGTAGCTATAAACCAAATACCAATTAGTCCTATTTATATATTTATTGGCTTTTCTGGTTATCTTTCAGTTAAAGTTTCTTATTTGTGCAATTTAGAGCCCTCCCAGTGTGCAAGAGCAAATGTTTTTTATACATTTCAAATGTGTAAATTAACTGGATATATAGTTTCACTATGTAAATGGCTGAGCTGATACATTTTTATTAGCAAAAGGCAGGTTTTGTAATTCTTAAAATTCAAAAATGTAGGGAAGTAATCTGTGATATGCTTCAACAGTCCACCAATGGTGGTTAGGTATTAGAGATTCGGTTACTGTTTAACAATCATTTCATACCTATAGCTTCTTGTATTTTAAAATAACCTATTTTTCAAATTGAAGAAAAAATAGTCTACCAAAATGCTCCATGCTCCATATTAAGCCAGGCAGAGAGAGAAAGAATACATGCTGAGAGAAGTACACTATTCTGAAAGAGATTCAAATATATATGGAGAAAGGCACCATAAGCAAAGTAATTCAAATACAAACAAAGAGATCCATGAAGATTCAAAGAAATACACATATTCAGAAAAAAAAGAAACATAATTTAGGTCCAAAACAACAGATTCTAAATCCTTATAGAAGCGTAAAAAATGTTCACCAAAGTCTTTTTCCTTATCTCTGGCAACAAAAATCATATTTTCCAGCCTGGATTGCATATGTGGTCATGTGACTGAGTTTCAAACAATAGAATGAGAGAGGTAATGATTTCTATTTCCATGGTTTGCCCATAATGACATCCTAAATGCCTTTCTCCTCTGGCTGAGTAGGATGTAGATAAGCTCTATGGTGACTTTGATAGCTCTTTGTTAACCTGTTTAGAGGAGGAAAAATAATACTTCCTCTACCCTTCTAGATTCTTGGCTGAGATCCCTCTGTAATAAAAAGACAGATTAACAGGAAAAAAATCAAATAGAAGTTGAATAACACTGGGCATATATCTCGTATATGCATGGGAGATACCCAAGAATACTGAATAACTCCTCAAAATGGCCAGAAACACACTAAATAACATCTCTCCATAAAGGCAAGAGAAAATATCGGGAAGGAGGGGAGCCAGTTATGGAGGTTATCCAGCACAGCACAGAGTACAAGGGGATGGTTGTTATGCAGATTATGTCAGCAGCCTTCTTAGTTGCTAAGAGTTTCTAGAGGTTGCCTCATCCTCCTCTTCCTGGTATAGACAGGAGACACCTTTAAGATGGAGATTTTCCTTGTAAATGTCTCTTTCAGAAGGGTTATTTCTACCTGGTTTCAGAGATTCTTTGACGTCTGCTGTTTCTTAAAAATAATCAGCTCAGATAATTCTCATGTCAAAGTGACATATTTGGGGGCAACATATTCTGCTTCCCTTCTCCTGGATCCCTGGTTTGGTACTGAGCCCCTCCTGACTCCCTTGCCATCCACCTTGAATTGTTAAAAGGAGAGAGAATCTTTCCATGATAGTTGAGCCCTTATACATCTTGATCTGTTACCTGGGCCTAGCAGGCTTGAACTGGAGCAGAGAAAGAGATACAAACCTCAAGGACCCTTTCCAGTTTCTAGTCGACTTTCTCTTTTCCTTTAAGGATTATCAGGAAGTACTGAGTTGAAGAAAATGCTTGCTTTGGTGGATCTGACTTCAGCTACAATGAAGTCTCGTATTATAGGCCAAATACTGGGACTTAATGAAAAAGATAGGATAGTATTGTATTGTGTAACTAGCACTGGACTAAAAATTAAAAATTACTATTTATATTCACGGTACTGTTACTGCCCAGATAATGTCATAAACAAGTGATGTTTCCTAACTAGACCTTCCTTTATTTCCACTTCAGTGAGAAATGAACATTTTGATTAAATGACCACCAAATCTCTATCATACTGTAGTTATCATTCTGTGATTTTATAATTCAAAAGGGTTCAAACTATTACAGAGATTATCTGTGAATTAAAGAATAAAATTAGAAAATGTGAAAAATTATATCATAGGCTTTTTTTCCTTGTATTTTCTCTGGGATTTTTGAAACTTGGGCTCTATTTTTTATGTAATCCTGAGCTAGTACCTACCTTTTTACTGTCTTGTTTATGACAACTCAACACTGATTGGACAATATGAACAATTCCTAAAGTTATTTTGAAATCTAATGCACCATGGCACTGAAAGATAGTGTTAACCTCCAGGAATACTGTGTATACTGGAAACATTCTTAAACATACCTTGCTTCTCTGAACAAAAGAATAATGTAGAAAACTGTCTGGGTTTTACAGGGTCTGTGTGATCATAAGCAAGTTGCTGAACCACTCAGAACGTTATTGCCTTCAACTGTAAATGGGAGTTATCACTGGCCTCCTGCTGTTGTTACCAGGATTAAAGGAGGTTTGAAATGTGAAAGTTCCTAGTTTAGCCCTGGCGATGCCGTAGCCTGTGTGCACGTGTGTTGCCTTATTCCCCATGTTACTGTGCAGTGTAGAAAAAGTGTGTTGCACAGAAGGCCAAACTTTGGCTCACTTTCAAGCCATCGAGAAATATTCAGGATGCTTAACAGGGACTTAAATATTGGCAGAACATGCAGGTTGTGGCAGAAAACAAACCAGAGATAGGTCATGTCAAATGAATGCTAACCATGATGAATACTTTCTTGGAGTTACATTATTTATGCTTATAGAAAGAATGAAAAATAATTGCTTTTATTATTTTTTTAATATTAAGCAAGTGTTTCAAAGTAGTGAAGGTCATTAATCTTATAATTGTTATAGAACTGAATCCTCAATATCAGACTTTTATGTAGTTTAAAAGAAAAAGTCAAAGAACCTACATCATGTAGTGCCCAAGACATCTACAGAACTAAATGTAGAAAGAAAATCCACATACAGAGTCAAACACAAGTTTGTCTGGCTCCAAAGACCTATTTCTTTTTACTACAGGACATTAACCTTTAATAATAAAGTCTACAACACCTCCAAATCAGTGTGCTTGAATTCGCCAGCTCTTACTGTACTCCCCATTCCTGTCCAGTGAGCTCATATATTAAAACTCAGAAAAACAAATACCAGGGTGGGGATGCAGGGGTAGTCTAGCAATTTATAAGTTTACTAATCGTCTCTAAGTGGCGTTTTGCCTTGAGAAAGACACAGTTGTCCCAGACTACTTAAATGTGCATAGTTACTGGCAGAAAGTGTGGAGATAGTGGGAGGACTCTGATGTGTGGTTAAGTCAAGTAGAGCATGGTTAGCATAGAGAACAAACAAGAGAAATTTTGTTGTGACAGTTCCCCTTCATGTTGTCATTTGGTTCTTGTTAGTAAAAATCTGTAAATGACATCTGTTTATCCATTTGTGAACAATACACAGCCAAATTTTGTACCGAGTTTCTCTGCAAAGTCCCCTGAAGGAAAACTCCTTGTAAGTGATGATGTGTCAAAAGTCACAAAAAACTGTTAAAATTCTGCTTCTGCTGAGAAAATAGTGTACTTGGTGAATATGTGTGTGAAATGTATTAAATCCAGATGAGAGTGGTATTTCTGTCTCCATTAGCAACAAACACCCAAGAGAATGAAATGTTTAACTTAAAGAAAAGATTGTTTGTGATCAGAATGGCAATTTCCTCGAGAGAAGCCAAAATGCAGACAACTCTACCACCTGGATATGCTTCAAAATTTTAGCCCCCACCATCCTCCTGAAACATTATATGTGTACAAGCAGATAACTTCAGAAAATGCTTTACTGTTGTTTTGGAAAGAATTTCTTTTTTTCTTTTCTTTTTTCTTTTCTTTTCTTTTCTTCTTTTCTTTTCTTTTCTTTTCTTTTCTTTTCTTTTTTTTCTTTTCTTTTTACAGTTCTTTCGGGAATTGTTATCCTAAAATTTGCAGGAATTATCATCATCAAAACTACAAATAAATCTTCCTTTTTTATCATGGGTAATTTTAAAATACTCTTGCACCTTTGTCTCACTTCAGCAAAGTTCCTATTTATTCACCATTTGTGTACCAAAGGGCTCTATGCTTAAATCAGGAAAAGTGCCATGTGCTTATCTGTTGTATGCTTTTACTAGGAGACTTATTAAAGCATTCAACCAGAGGAAATGTGTGGGTATGCATCATGACTGAAATGGGTGTTCCTATGTACATGTATATAAAATCATTGAGATATTTTGATTTACAACTTGTGGAAATAGAAAAACTAAAAAGGACAATAACAATATTATGAGATAAATATATGCTAGTTATTTAAGCTATTATTTGCTGGTGGCGGCGGGGTGGAGGGGTGGATTGCTTAATAGCTTAAAAACTATGAACAATTTTATTTGCTCACAATTCCACAGATCAGCATTTTGGGCTGAGACCAGCTGAACATTTTTCTATTGGTCTCACCTGAGATCACTCATGAAGTTGCTATCATTAGACACCGAACTGGAATTAAATGACCCAAGATCAACTGACACATCTAATGGTTGGTGCTGGCTGTTGGCTGAAGCTCAGAGGGCAATGGGGCCATTGCCCCCCGCCCCCGCCCCCGCCCCATATTCAGTAAGCCTGTCCGTGCTTCCTCATGTGGTAGTCTCAAAGGAGCTAAAACAGAACACATGCCAAAGTAGAAGTGTTTTCCAAACCTCTGCTTTCTTCCAGTTTGCTAATTGGCAAAGTGTGTCTAGTGTCTAAGCCTGGGTTCTTAATGGAGGGGCAGGAATGCCACATTGCAAAGGGACAGTGCATATGGTGACAGTTTGTCCTCTAGTCACAAAGAATTTACACCCCCCTGTATGCAAAATATCCACAACCCCATCCAAAGAGTGACTCTTCTTTTTTCTCTGTTGCACTTAGTGATTGGCACTGCCCACAGTAATGTCCTCAGGACTCACTTTTCCTTTATTGCAGTAAGGTTCTGTGCTTCCCAATGCTTTTTTTTTTTTTTTTTTTTACAATTCTCTTAGCTTTACTTCCTCAAGAATGTTTTTCTTCTAAAACCATGAAGCCTGTCAGACCAGGCCTCATTGAGCCCCCTGTCTGTCAGTGAGCCTCACCCATGGGCAGAAACACAGGTGGCTGATATCAATTATCACATAACCTTCTGGACTTGTTTTGCACTTGGCTATCCAAACGTGGTCCACCCAGCACAGCCTGGTGTCCTACTGCTATGGCATCTCTCTGCACTGCTCAAAACCTCGGCATGATTTTTCACATTTCTCCTGACTCTTGTTAGCTATCATCTGAAATTCTCTAGGAACTCTTATTTATCCTGCTCTTGAGAATTCTAACTTTAGCTAGTAATAGATAGAAGTTAGGCTACAATTGCCATTTTAGAAAAAGCAGATTAATGTAGCTATTTTTTTTTTCTTTCCACACTTTTTCTTTTCTCAATAATAATAAGGTAAGGGATGGAAATTCATACTTAATATGCAAAATGTCTTGCTGTCATTTAGGCAATCACTAAAAACAAATAAATAAGACCAATATGCACATTTAACTTAGCACCAAATATGTCCTATTACACTAGGATCCAGAACACTAGTGTCAGATGTGGACGAGCCCTTTTTATTTTAGATGCCTGGTAGCACAGAGTATTGGCTGATCCATGGAAAACTCTATCACTTAATCCTTCTAAACTCTTCTAGACTGAACACTTGAAATGATCAAATGTGTTCCTGCAAGTGCTCAGACAAGACCAATGTATAGAAAGTAGCATGGCTAAGGATACCCAATTGAAATAGCTGCAGACTCACCTGTTCCTGGCTGCTTCCTTTCTGTTAGATAGAATGTACTGCAAAAATGCCAAATGGAAACAGAGCTGTTTTACTAAAAATTCAAGAAAATCTCAAGATTTATCCAAGTTTGAAGGAGCCTGAGTCTGTATTTGAAGGTAAGATTATCTGCATCAGTAGAGGAGTAGTACTTGTCAGTGGCTCTCTGGTCACAGGCCCCTGAGGCAGAGGTGGATCCTCATTTGAGTCATATAGTTCCAAGGCCAACGCATTACCTTTAACACTGTGTTCACATGGTTGTGGATTTTTGTAAAACTTTCAAAAGTGCTGTTTAACCATAAGTTCGTATCTCTTAGCCATCCACTTACACTCCAATATCCCCTTAGTCATACTCCACCTCTTGTCTGATGGTTGTGGTGTGGCACCAGCATAGCTAAGGTGAAGGGAAGTTATGAATCTTTTTAGATTAGGTTGGGTGTTTTGCAGTCACTTCTGTCCAGGGATTGCTTCCTTCCAAATTTGGAAACAATCCCCAAAACAGTTGATATCACCAGTAGGAAGGTATGAAGCCAAATGGATTTTTTTCTAAAACTGACAATAAAATATTTTAATCAACAAGGAATGAATTATTTGAGAAAAGATTGAATTATGACTGTTTATAAAGGATAAGGTTGCCATGTGAAGAGGTAAACAAAGAACATGCAGCCAAATGTAGACAAATAAATGTAGGTAAAATAGGTAGGTAAAGAAATGTCTCAGGCAGCTTATAAATTTAAAATTATTGTTATTTTTCTGGAATTTGTGATATTTGTGATTAGCTTTATAAAAATGTATACTTTTTTATTTTCCAATTTCATATAAAATTTTTTGTGATGTATTTTCTTTTAAAGAGGGTCTACAAGTTGAATGTTTCAGGCCCTACAAAATCAGAATCTACCTCTGCCCCCTGGGTACATAGATGATGATAGATAGAAAACAGATAGATGATAGATAGATAGATAGATAGATAGATAAATAGATAGATAGACAGATAGATAGATAGATGAAAGATAGATAGATGATAAGTAGACAGACTTCTAGAAAAAGTGAACAGCTCTCTCCAGTTCACTTTAGCTTTTAGGAAATATAATTAACGAAGGCAGACAACACCCAAACCATATAAACTTTATGGATTAAAATCAATACTTCAGTGCAACCAGCTTGCACTTAGGAGCTAACTAAGAGCCAGGGAAAAATACATAGTTGACTCATAAATAACGCAAACCTCCTAATGGAGTACATGTAAAAAATTAAGACAACAACAACATCCCATTTAAGAAAATTAACTGAAGAAACCAATTCCCTTTGTAGAGATGGTGTATTCTCAGCAAAACGTGGGACACATGAATGGGACAGTCGCCCAACCCTTTCCCGTAATTAGCTCTCTTAGTGAAGAGGAGATAGATTTAGGAGCCATTTGAATTTGGAGAGTATTTTGTCTGATGATAGATTTATGATTAAGTAAAAATGTCTCAATCAGAATATTATTCCTATTTTGACACTCAATAACAATCCTAGTCTTTAAAACAGGAATGCAGGTTGTATTTGTTTGTTTGTTTGATTGATTTTAAAGGCTCTTTATGATTTCTGTGTTACCACTGGCTGTGGTGTTACACTAAGGTGTCCACATTGTCTCTCAAATTTTCAGAAGTTTACAGCCTGTTCTGAAACAACATGCTTTTGGATGAAACCCAACTTATAAAGATGTGCATGAGAAGCTTTTCTTTAATATCCTTGAACATGAAAATTTCAGTTGCTAATACATTTTTGAATTTTTTAAAATTTTTCTTCTCTTTCAATAAATAAATCCCTGAAAGAGAATTTTCTAAAATCTTAACCACACAGTGTGAGATTAAAAAAGCTCTGAAGATAACAAACCTGTGTTTGCAGGACAGCATGACTTCTTCTCAAGTAAGAGCCCTCTGTGCCATTGGCCTCACCTCTGAGCCTCATTGTATTCATAGGTAAAATGACTCTTACAATGGAGCTTAAATCTGAGTCCTGTGGTGAGGTTAAATGTGATCACAGGTAAGAATGTTTTAACACAGAGCCGTTATGAAATAATTAAAGACATTGCTAAATTCCTTTTCAAATTTATATTGTCAAAAATAATTAGTTTCCTGGCTGCTAAAATGCTGATCACAAAATTTTGGTAAAAAGTTTCTATGGGACTAGTAGGAGTGACTAACTATATTAAAAACACAACAAACAGAA
This sequence comes from Myotis nattereri, assembly GCF_964212035.1. Lineage (NCBI taxonomy): Eukaryota > Metazoa > Chordata > Mammalia > Chiroptera > Vespertilionidae > Myotis > Myotis nattereri. Next base: position 157,066,012 of record NC_138077.1, on the reverse strand, counting down.
ACAAAATACAATATCTGCTAACTCAGATGAGTTAGTTATATATATAACATATAATATTCTACAGTCCCGGTACATGAAATTGTGCACAAGTGGGGTCCGCCAGCCTGCCTATATAGGGGCTGATTGGGGCTGGGCCGGTGGGAGGGGGAAGGATGCCGGAGGTTGGCCAGTTGGCCTTGTCCCCAAATCTGGGGGCCCAATCGTGGCTGGGTTGGCTAGGGGGAGAGGCCACAGGAGGTCGGCCGGCCCCACCCCAATCAGGGGCCGGGCCAGCCTGGGGGAAGGGCTGCAGGCGGTTGGCGGGGGGGTGATTGGGCCCTGAATGGGCCGGTTGGCTGCCGCAGTGCGCGTCATAGCAACCACCTTTTATATATATAGATAATATGTAATATCTATATTAGAAAAGGCCAGAGGCCCTAATGCTGTAACGACCAAACAAACGGTCACCAGGAGGTACATTGATGGGTCTCGCGGTGCGGCGTGTCTCAGTCTCACGGCGTGGCGGATCTGGGGTCCCACTGGCACAGTGGGTCTGGGGTCTGAGGTTTCATGTGCTTTTTTTGTGTGCTGGGCCTCTAGTATATTTATCCTATATAATAAAAAGATAATATGCAAATTGACCGTCACTCCAACACACAAGATGGCCACCCCCATGTAGTAAAAGATGGCCACCCCCATGTGAACACAAAATGGCCACCACAAGATGGCCATCAGGGAAGGGCAGTTGGACATGACCAGGCTGGCAGGAGAGGGCAGTTGGGGGGGACCAGACCTGCAGGGGAGGGCTGTTAGGGGTGACTGGGCCGGCAAAGGAGGGCAGTTAGGGGCAATCATGCCAGCAGGGGAGGGCAGTTAGGGGTGACCAGGCTGGCAAGGGAGTGGTTAGGGGGTGATCAGGCTGGAAGGCAGAAGTGGTTAGGGGCAATCAGGCAGGCAGGCAGGTGAGCGGTTGGGAGCCAGTAGTTGGACATCCCTCAAGGGGTCCAAGATTGGAGAGGCTGCAGGCTGGACTGAGGGACACACACACACACTCCTGTGCATGAATTTTGTGCACTGGGCCTCTAGTATAATATATAAAATTATATATAATTTATAAAATATATAAAATATTTACATATAAGTATATAACCTATCTAATAAAAGAGTAATATGCAAATTGACCATCACTCCAACACACAAGATGGGAGGGAGTAAGGGGCAATTGGGCCTGCAGGGAAGCAGTTAAGTGTCAATCAGACTGGCAGGGGAGTGGTTAGGTGCTGATCAGGCTGGAAGGCAGGTGAGCGGTTGAGACCCAGTAGTTCTAGATTGTGAGAGGGATGTCCAACTGCCTGTTTAGGCCTGATCCCGGTGGGTCTCAGATTGGAGAGGGTGCAGGCTGGGCTGAGGGACACACCGCCCCCTGCGTGCACAAATTTTGTGCACCAGGCCTCTAGTCTAACCTATCTAATAAAAGAGAAACATGGTAATTGGCGTATGACCGCTACCCTTCCCATTGGCTAATCAGGGCCATATGCAAATTAACTGCCAGCCAAGATGGCGGCCGGCAGCCAGGCAGCTTGAAACTAACATGAGGCTTGCTTGCTTCTGTGTCGGAGGACTCCAACGTTCCCCGCCTGCCGCTGCAGGCCTCTAAGGTGCAACTCTAAGCAACTATGTAACAAATATAGAAGCTAAACAAAACCCCAGAAACCTGTTCCTCCGGGCTTCAGCCAGCAGGATCGCAACATTGTAAGCAAAGGCCAGAAACCTACTTTCAGCAGCAGAGGCCTAAGAGCTGGAGCCAAGCCTCAAAGCTAAAGCTGGCCCAGAATAAAGAAAAAAAGGAGCGGTTGGGAGCTTCAGTCACCCCCAGCCTGAAAACAGCCCTCAGCCCCTCACCCAGACTGGCCAGGCACCCCAGTGGGGACCCCCACCATGAAGGGTGTGTGACCAGCTGCAAACAGCCATCATCCCCTCACCCAGGCTGGCCAGGTACCCCAGTGGGGACTCCCACCCTGATCCAGGACACCCTTCAGGGCAAACCAGCCAGCACCCACTTGTGCACCAGGCCTCTACCCTATATAGTAAAAGGGTAATATGCCTCTCAGCACTGGAATCAGCGGAGCCGAGAGGCCTCCTGGCACCGGGATCAGCGTGACAGGGGGCAGTGCCCAAACCCCCTGATCGCCCTGTGGCTCTGTGTGTGACAGGGGGTGGGGCCACAACCTCCCTATCCACCCTGCTCTGTTGGTGACAGGGGAAGGCACCCCAACCCCCTGATCAGCCCTGCTCTGTGCCTGATAGGGGGAGCTCCCCAACCCCCTGATTGCCCTGCGGCTCTGTGTGTGACAGGGTGTGGCGCCCCAACCCCCCCTCCCCCCCCCACGGGCCCTGCTTTGTGTGTGACAGGGTAGAGCCATAACCTCCCCATCGGCCCTGCCCTGAATGTGACAGTGGCGGCGCCCCAACCCCCTGATCGGCCCTGCTCTGTGGGTGATAGAGGGTGGCACCCCAACCCCCTGATTGGCCCTGCTATGTGCATGACAGGGTACAGAGCCCCAACCCCCCTGATGGGCCCTGCTCTGTGAGTGACAGGGCGCAGTGCCCCAACCCCCTGATTGGCCCTGCTCTGTGCATGACAGGGGGTGGCGCCGCAACCTCCCCATCGACCCTGCCTTGAGTGTGACAGGGGGTGGTGCCCCAACCCCTCAATCGGCCCTACCCTGAACGTGACTGAGGGTGGCATCGCAACCTCCCGATCCGCCCTGCTCTGTGCATGACAGGGGGCGGCGCCCCAACTCCCCAATCGGCCCTGCTCTGAGCCTGACCAGGGACTGCACCTAGGGATTGGGCCTGCCCTCTGCCACCCTGGAGCAGGCCTAAGCCAGCAGGTTGTTATCTCCCGAGGGGTCCCAGACTGCGAGAGGGCACAGGCCAGGCTGAGGGACCGACCCCACTCCCCCCCGAGTGCACAAATTTTTGTGCACTGGGCCTCTAGTATATATATAAAAAGCTAACATACTAAGTGTCTGACCATCCAGGTAATGATGTCATGTAGCAACGCCCAGCTTCCTCTCTCTAGCGACTCGCCTCCTTGCAGTTTCTTCAGCCCTGGAACACAACTTGCTTTATAGCCAAGTGCAAACATTTTACACTGTAACCAAATATCTGTGAAGTGTTTTCCCATGCCTCATCTCATTCTATCCTCACAGAAGTCCTGGCCTAGGTAGATAGGAGACTCGGTGGATTCCTATTTTCTTTTCATTAGCTGGAAAATGGAGATTTAGAAAGCTTAGAAACTTGACCTGACTGAAAAGAAGTAAGAAATAGTAGACCTTGAAAATGATTTTAGGTTTTCTCACTGCACAGATTATAGTCAAACACTGCTGCAGTTAAATATTTTACCCATTGTTCTCTCTGTGAGATCTACAATAATAATCTGCTTCATGTTGATATTTACTGTTGTGTTGCTGATAATTACCTGAAAGAGAAGTTGGGGTGCTTCACTGGGCTGGAAAAAGTTTAGCTAAATCAGAAAGCAGGTCTAATTAAGCAAGTTTATTCTATATCTATAAAAGGCTAAGTTGACTCATGTATGCACGATGCATATAAAGCTCTCACTAGCACCAATCGCATGTGTGTTTTTTCATCTGTCATTTTTGATAGTGAATTAGGTTGACACTTCTATTATAAAGGGCAAATAGCGATATCAAAATATTTCTTCTAATTCATTTCCTTTCAATGTGCACAAATCCATGCACTGGGACACTAGTATTTGCATATAAATAATACATATGTATATTTCCCCTGTGGTAGAATTTTATGTTCCCAAGCCAAGCAAATGCTTCTCTGAGTTAGTGATGGTTAGGGTAATTCAGAGTAATGGATATCTCTCTCTCTTTTTTTAATTCTTCTAGTGTACTTTGCAATAAAAAAGAACAATTAATTCCATTAAATTGTTTTGGAGGGTGGGGTTTGCAATTCAGATTTTTTAATAAAGTAACAAATACCATATCCTACTCTCAAGGACTTGAAAACCATTCTCTGACTTAGAATATCTCTCTCTCTCTCTCTCTCTCTCTCTCTCTCTCTCACACACACACACACACACATACATACACACACACACACACTATTTCTATTTTTTTTTTACATTAGGGGGACAGAGAGGAGAAGATACTTAAAATTTTGTATGTGGTGAAGAAAATGCCAATGTGATAGTTTTTGCTTTAATTGTTCTTTTTGACTATTATTAATAATCATGACTTTTCCTTTTCATAAATGAAAGCAACAGAAATGAGTTGTTACTATCAAAATTGTAATTTGTATTTTTAGATATAATCTAGTGATTTCACATCTAAACCTTTTTAACAAAATACTAGACATTTTAAATAGCAATATTTTGAAAATCTTAAAGTTGGCTAGGTTCCATATTATTGACTGATAGTGACAACAGCTACATAACAAGAATAGAGTACAGTAGCACTGGATTAAATATTTTATTATATTACCTTCTGTATTTCTTTAAAAAGCCTTAGGAGATGTCCACTTTTAACATTTTAAAAAATGAGAAAACTGAAACTAAGAGGAGATCAATCCCTTGCCATAGGGAGTTGCTGGGAAGCTATTGACTTAAAATTTACATTTGGACTCAAAAACCCATCCTATTTAATAAAAGGTTAATATGCAAATTGACCAAATGACAGAACGACTGGTTGCTATGATGCGCACTGACCACTAGGGGTCAGACGCTCAATGCAGGAGCTGCCCCATGGTACTCAGTGTGCTCCCACAGGGGGAGCATCGTTCAGCCAGAGGCCGGGCTGACGGCTGGCGAGCACAGCGGCAGTGGCAGGAGCCTCTCCTGCCTTCACAGCAGCGCTAAGAATGTCTACCAGCCATCAGTCAGACATCCCCCAAGGGCTTCCAGACTGTGAGAGGGCACAGGCTGGGCTGATGGATGCCCCCAGAAGTGCACAAATTTTGTGCACTGGGCCTCTAGTTTATTACATTTTATTCACCATAAGATTATCTGTAAAGAATCACTCTCTGGGTTATTCTTATTATATATTTTTTTAAATATATTTTATTGATTTTCTACAGAGAGGAAGGGAGAGGGATAGAGAGTTAGAATCATCGATTAGAGACAAACATCGATCAGCTGCCTCCTGCACACTCCCCACTGGGGATGTGCCCGCAACTAAGGTACATGCCCTTGACTGGAATCAAACCTGGGACCCTTCAGTCCGCAGGCCAATGCTTTATCCACTGAGCCAAACCCGTTACGGCAAGAACCACTCTCTGGGTTATTGTTTGGTATAATAAAAATAACATTAAAAGTTCATATTTTTTAACTTTCACTATGCCCAGAATTCTATCAAATCCCTTATATATATTAATTTTAAATCAGTACAAAGCCCTATAATTTTAGTACTTTTATTATTCTCTCCATATCCCCATGAAAACTGAAGCTCAGAGGTTTCCCTATCGACACCTACATTACGTATTACTAGGTCATGTATGAGACGCCTTTTACACACAGTTTAGAGAGGAATCGATATAGCATGAATTGAAAGACACCATAGTTTTCCCATAAGAAGTCTCACATTCGGAGCATTTAAAGGCAAGTGACAGGTAGTTTTTCTATTAAGTTATTATCACCGAATCCATGACATAGCTAAGGCCACTCTACTTCATCCAGGGAAGAGACTAATGAAGAAACACTGAAAGTTATTGGTAAGGGATAATCTTACCCTAAAAGGATAATTTAACTGGAGCAAAACAATCAAGTTGTGATATCAACTTTGTGACAAAACAGAGAAAGACTAAGCTTAATGTACTTAAAAAAAATGACTAATATGCAGAGGGCAGGATCTTAGTTTTAAGTGCAGTAATAAATACATGAGTGGGGAAAAGTAGGTTTAGAGTTGTTTGTATGGAAAAATAATCTATAATAAAAGTATAATATGCTAATTAGACCGGACGTCCTTTCAGATGTACTTCCAGATGACCTTCTGGACAAAGCCAGGACTGAAAGGGAAGCCCAGGTCTCAGGTGCCAGAGGGAAGCCAGTGGCAGCAGCAGGGGGAAGGAAGACCTACTCTTGCATGAATTTCGTGCATCGGGCCTCCAGTGAATAAATAATAATACAAACATAAACTCTGTGTTTCATGTACTCACACTTTTGAACATCCCTATTTATTCATTTTGAAAGATATCAATAAACTGTATAAAGCAAAATATCTCTAGACTTTCTATTGCTTGTAATTTTTCAAATGCTAGCCCTTTCATTATTGCTTTGGTCCTGCTATTCCTTTCAGTATGATTAAGATGTTTGGAGATAAAGCATGTTTTCCAAGAATTGCATGGATTTTACTTAGAGCCACCTCTATGCTTGATGTGAGATGTATAAATTAGCAGAGTTAATACTCTAAGTGCAATAGATATCTTTTCATATGCAAAAGAGATGAGCTCCAGAAAGTCAGTCTTTACAGCAATATTCATGCATTAAACAAATCTATATTAAGACAAAGTATCTTTGTCCCCGAGAAATGTTCTAGTGAAGAAAAGAGTAGAAAGTTAGCCATTACATTAATAAGCATTGTTATGGTTCATCTGGGGTACATTTTGTTGACACTTCTGAAGTCATAACAATTTTTTCCATGAGAAGATAAAAGGTCGTCTTACTCCAATAAGAAACAGGTTTGCCTGTTGAACTCCTGTGTTCATTCTACTGTTTTGGAGTCTCAGATTTGGTGCTCCCACTCTCACTCAGGCTTTGACACTTTCTCAGGAACCCCAAATGGGGAACATGAAGATCTTTGGAATCCTGTGTTCTAGGGCAACACTATGAAGGAAGGAAGGAAGGAAGGAAGGAAGGAAGGAAGGAAGGAAGGAAGGAAGGAAGGAAGGAAGGAAGGATGCAAGGGAGGAAGGGAGAAAGAGAGAGAGAGAGAGAGAGAGAGAGAGAGAGACAACCACTGTAGAGTTCTCAAATTAAACAAATCAAACCAAATACATCAGTCTGTCTGTCTTGTTTCCTGGCTCCTGACTTCTTTTCCTGACACATGTCCATAGTTTCCATAATCATCAATAAACCAAAGGAAGAAATCTGAAGAAAAATTTGTGAATGGCCACTGTTCTCATCTCCAACTCACATTCATGGTTTAAGTTTTATTTCTTAAACATTTTCTTGATAAGATTCCTCCTTTCTTCTCTAGTGTATTGCCTCAGAGGGCAAGACATAGTCCTTGAATAGTGGTAGTACTAGAGGATTGTGAGGAGAGAATTGGTACCTAACAGGAGAGCTACAGTATTTTCATTCCCATTGTCTTAACAAGCCAAAGAATCATTCTTTTATCATGCCTATATTTCTTGCCTTTGAAATATCTATTCAATAAGTACTTATTTGGCACCAGAACCTGTCAGATTTGTGTTAGTTTCTAGGGATATAAAGATAAATTGGATGTGGGCTCTGCTCTCAAGTGTCTTTCCATTTAATATAAATATGCCTTAATACATCCAGCTACACATTGGTTATGGTAGATTATGTTTCCAAAGATGGTCATAATAATATTTCCCATCCTACATGCTCTTTGTCAGTGGGGTTTTGCCACCCTCATATAAAAATGTGTAGCCCAACCAGCGTGCTCAGTGATTGAGCACCGGCCGATGAGCAAGGAGGTCATGGTTTGATTCTTAGTCAGGGCACATGCCTGGGTTGCAGGCTTGGTCCCCAGTCAGGGGAATGCAGGAGGCAGTCCATCAACGATTCTCTCATCATTGATGTTCTATCTCTCCTTCTCCCTTCCTTTCTAAAATCAATAAAAATATATCTTAAAAAATGTGTAGTTGATTTTCTCTCCCTTTGAATCTGGGCTTGCTCTGTGAGTTATTTTGGTCAATAATATGTGAAGAAAGTGATGCTGCGTAATGTTCAAGGCCAGGCCTTAAGGGTCTATCTTGAATACCCTTGTTGGAAAACAGTCACTGTTTTGCGAGGAAACCCAAATAGTTAAGTGCAGAGGCCCAAGTGAAGAAAACAGAAGCTCCCAGCTAATAAGTATACTGAGTTCTCACCCAGAGGCTTGTCCTACATATTGGCCACATGGATGAGACCAGTTTTGGATTTTCCTGTGAGCTCATACTCCCAGAAAATACCAAATGAATCAGAATAACTTCCCAGGCAACCCACAGACTATAAAATTAACACATTATTGTGGTTTAAGCCACTGATATTTAGGGTAGTTTGTCATGAATGCAGCGATAGGCAATTAAAAACAACAAGTATATAGCTTACATTTTTCTCTAGGACTGGCCTACCATACTTGAATTCAAATATATGAATAATATACTGTATTTAAGTGAGTAAAATATGTTATGTTAGTTCTCACAAAAGCAATTCTACGTAAGCAATCATTTCCACTGTACAGTAGAATGGGGAAGTATTATTTCATTCTTTATTCAACAAGAATCTGGGGGACTCTGCTATAAACCAGGCATAAGTCTTGGCACTGGGGAAGGAAGTAGGACCTCCACCTTAATAATTCTCAGTATGCCTAGTAAAAAGAGGTGGACAATTGCATTTCAGAAATAAATGATGTGTTACATTGAAAAATGTTGCCGACTCCCTGGATGCCCCATGTTCACATCCCTAGAGCCCACTTCTGAATTCAGCCTCAGTCGCTGGAGAAGTTTCCATGTGTGCTCAGATTCACATTGCCATGGCAGGGACCCACTTCAAGCCCCTGTCACCCATCTCTTCCTGCTTTTTGCCTTAGGGACTTCTCCAACACAATGGAAGCCTCTGTCTGAATGTTTAGGGGACTTAGTAACACCAGGGGCAACTCTAACTAAATGAAGAATGGCAGGCAGTGAATAATGGAAGCTAGCCTTCATCATTCATATGGGCATTTCTGGAAAACATTCTGCAGGCTTCCTAGAGTTTCCAAAGAAATTAAGCTTTCTGGGCACCCTCAATAATGCACTCTTATCTAGGCTTTGTTTCTTCCTGGTACTACTCTGCTTTTTCCTTCTCTCTTCACAAATAAACTACCTGCATCAATTCTTGTCTTGGCCTCTGTTTTTGGATGAACTGAAAACAAAACAATGGACAGTGTTCTCCAGGAGCGTAGGGGAGGGCCACTTGAGACTGGAATAAGATAAGCAAGTTGTCTTTGGTGTAAAAGTGTGGTCAGCAGAACACATGGTGATTGAATGATGAATTGGCTGAGTGATTAAAGGAAGGAGCTATCATCATTCTAATCTGAACAATAGGCATGTGTTGACTTTAAATCGGCAGTACCCAAATTCAGGATCCTTTTGGCTATTAAGAAAGGCAGGAGAAGAAAATCAGAGAGAGTGGGATGGTTGAGAATCAGATGAATAAATGCAGTTACCAGATGTTTATTTTAAATTTAAAATTAATGTGGTGAAAAAGTATATAGTTTGTCAAGAGAGTCTATGGAATGGAAAATATTAATAACAAGAATGTCTTATAAATGATGTACTCCCCAAACAGCTGAGTATACAAGATAAATTCAATTTCAAAGCCCTTGTGTCATTAACAAATGGCTCATGCTTGTCTCACTAGGCTTATGGATTCTCCAGGACCTTCTGTGCATTGCCTCACATGGTAAAACTTCATTAACTTCTCTTTCCTATTTTGTTATTGTTTGACCTCTGAATTAATTTGTCTCTGTAGAATTTCCATCACTATTGTTTTTTCAGACAAAATTAAAGAGTAAATTCAATTAGAGTGAAAAATGTTGTACAACTTCTCACTATTTCCAGTTGTGTTTAGCATTGCTTGTGGGCCAGCAAAAGTAGCAAGGAACGAAGTATTCCATTCAATCAGTAGTTTTCATGTTTTAACAAGATGTTTCATGGAGAGTTGCTTTATTGGTGCAGAAAGCATGACCTAGGGGTTAATTGTTCATTTCAGTTTTAGGGAAAGCTAAATGAAGTAAGTGTGCTCCGGCTGGAGTCCAGTGGCTCAGGGTGGAAATGAACTTTTCTGAGAACAGCCATTTTTCTCCCTCTTGTGTCACTTACAGGAGAAGGCATAACAACTCATCTCATCTTCTCATGTCATTTTGAATTAGCTTTATTCATATGGCAAAGTGTGAAGCATCAGGTTTGTGAATGTGTGAAGTGAATCAGAAACATATCTGGGCCATGTGTATTTAGAATATTCGATTCAGTTGGCAGGATTTCCATTTGTGAGGAATTTGACCTTAATAGGGATGCTCAACACACAAGTAATATCTACAGATACATTTTCAAGAGTCATGCTAATTGTTATATTACATAAAAACCAAATTTGTCTATTGGTCCACGTATTGAAGTTAAATCTGTGCCTACTTGTGTATTTTAAAATATATGTCTGTGATAAATTATGTAGTAATCTGTTTTATGATGCTTAAATTAGAATTTCTATAAGTTATTTTCAATATACGTAATCTATTTTTTAAATTCTATTACTTTTCCTCAACATGTTTTGCCTGCTTTCTGTTTCAAGCCACATTGTAAAAGCATTATTTCTTAAATACCTGTATGCATTTTTCTCTTCGTATATCTCAGCTCTTTCTTAAACATTATTTGTCAGGTTTTATTTTTTTAAAAATCTGCCATTTGAGGCATAATAAAGCCTTGATTCTGTAACTATACTTTTCAATGGCTCCAGATTGCCATCAGCTCCAGGGCGAATAGCTAAAACTGCTGTCAATGCAGGGCATTCCCAGAAAAATGTCGTTAGCGGTGTCTTCATTCCTGCTTTTGCCTATTCTGAACTTCTAAATCTTAGGTCAGGAAGAGTTCACCTTATTTAGTGGTCTAAGAATAACCATCATCGCTATTATTACTACCCACTCAGATTTCCCTTCTCAATAAGACTGAATAGGCAGGAATTTTTTTCTGCTTTGTTCACTACTGAAACCCTATTGCCCAGCACAGTGCCTGAAACATAGAAGGAACTCAATAAACATTTTTGAACAAATACATTATAATTAATTGTAGTGTGAAATAGTAACAATAACTATCATTTTATTGATTTGTGACAAATACTCTGAAAAAAGATCAGACCTTTCCTTCCATTCTCCCCCATTTAATCATTTTTCATTTTTCAATTGCATTTTAATTATGAGCTGTTCAATTGGACCTAGAGCCAACAGAGGGACCCTGTTTTTTGTAAAATAGTTTTAGAACTTCACAAATCTCAACACACAGCTGGCAGACTGAGCTCACCAGTGTGACTCTTATCCTTATACTTCCCTCCTTGTAGCTCTCAGAATCACCATCATGAACCTGGTGGTCAGCTGTCTGTGACATTTTTGAAGCATTGGGCATATTTCCATTTATCCCTGCACCCTTTCACACCTCACGTCCCTCCCACCCCTCCCACCACATTCATGCCAGATTTGAATCCGATCCTCTTTAGAGAGTCTTGTGTGCTCTATCTCCCAAATGCAGGCTTAGCCACATGAACTACAATATCACAACATACAGGGCATGAGGTGGGGGACAAAAGTTTACAGCTGTGACTATGTGAAACACAGATAATTCTTATGTTATTATTATTTATTAATTATTGTCTTATTTTCCATATGAACAACTATTAACGTACTTTTCCCCACCCTGTATATGCACTGATACGAATTTGGAGTCTCTCCTAATCAAAGAGCAAGTGTTATCAATAAGTAAGTGTGACAAAAGAATAGCCTCTCTCCTGGCCCATGTGTGAGCAGGGTTCTCTGCATGTGATAATGACATTAGAGATGCTTTGAAACTCTGAGTGGGAAGGATATCTAAATGAGGGTAAGACTAGATTATAGTATCAAGTAGACCAAACACACATAATGATCTAAAAATAAAAGAAATGTTTTTCTCACTCAAAATTAATTCTGTTGGTCAGGCTGTTCTGCTCCATGCAGTCATTCTGATGTCTATGATAACAAAGATGGCATTTTCTTTTATGGATGATTTTCAAAGTTGCTTGGGAAAGTTTCCATTCCAATTACATGGAAGAAGAAATGAATGACTTCAAGGAATAAGTTCTTTATTGGCCAAAGCTGGAAGTTGCACCTCAATTCTGCCCACATTCAATTGGTAGGAACTCAGTTGTCATGCCTACCACCAAAGAAGGCAGAGGAATATAGTCCAACTGAAAGCCCTTTAAGAAGAAACAGATTGTGCTCTAGCTAGTTTGGCTCAGTGAATAGAGTGCCGGCCTACAGACTGAAGGGTCCTGGGTTTCATTCCAGTCAAAGGCACATGCCCAGATTGAGGGCTTGATCCCCAGTAGGAGGTTTGCAGGAGGCAGCCGATCAATGATTCTCCCTCATCATTGATGTTTCTGTCTCTCTCCCTCTCCCTTCCTCTCTAAAATCAATCCCATATAATAAAAGTCTAATATGCAAATTGTCGCCTCAGGCGGTAGTTCAACCAGGAGTTCGACTGGGAGACTGGGAGTTTGACCACTCACTATGATGTGTACTGACCACCAGGGGGCAGTGTGGACCATGGCAGGTGTCAGCAACAGGCTGCGACCTCTCAACGGCTACCTGGAGGTGAGGGTGATGGGGACAAAGGTGTGGTGAGAATGCTGGGTGTCCGCCAAGCTTGCTCTCACTCCCCCTGTTACCCTCCACCAGGACGCCAAGACCTGCATGCTGGGGAAGCCCCTACACTCAGGTGCTGGGCACCTGCGTGGGGCCGGTCGGGTTCCCTGTGGGTTTGCACAGGAACAGGTCTGAGACACCAGCTGGGGGAGAGCTCACTGCCTGCCCAGCTTCCACAGAACAGCTGGGCAGCCCAGAGCCCCATGCTGCATCCTGGCCCACAGTGTCTGGCTGCGGTCACTGCTTCTCCATGTGGGGACTCGGGCACCGTGACACAGGTGGAGGGGGGCATGCGGTTGCTGGGGGCCCAGGTGCTGCCCAGGGCCCAGAGATCAGCTGGGACCTGCCCTTCCATGCCAGGCCTAGGGACCGCACCCGTGCATGAATTTTGTGAACCAGGACTCTAGTAAAATATATATTTTAAAAAATAAAAAGGAGAAGAAACAGATTATGGCAGCCATGAACATTCACAGTTCACATCTCCTGCAGCAAGAGCATAATTAACTATTGTTCCCAGCTGCTGTCCCTCTACATTCACCACTGTATAATGAGAATTATGCCAAATCTCATACTACGAATCTTCAAGTGCATCCTTTAACATGGCTTCTTCCTACACTCTAGTCTATCTAAAGCCTTGTTCATGAAACTTTATGTCAAGATTTACAAGTGCAGAGTAGAACGTAGTAGTTAAAAGTATAGACTCCAGATCCAAAAGGTCTGGGTGACCCTGGGCAGGTTCCTTAACCTCTCTGTCCTGTTTCTTTATCTGTAAAGGAGATATGCTTAAGAGTTATGCTTGCAAAACTGTTAGAAGAGCATGTGGCACTTATTAACTACTAGTTATTATTATTCTGCCATTATGCTCTATGAGATTCCAGAGGTTTTTTTTTGTAATCCTCACCTAAGGATATGTTTTTACTGATTTTAGAGAGAGAGGAAAGGGGAGGAGAGAGAGAGAGAGAGAGAGAGAGAGAGAGAGAGAGAGAGAGAGAGAGAGAGAGAGATCCATGTGAGAGAGAAACATCTATGGGTGGCCTCCTGTATGTGTCCCAACAGGGTATTGAACCTGCAACTTAGGTACGTGCCCTGACTGGGAATCCAAACTGCAGCCTTTTGGTGTACAGGATGGTGCTTCATCTAACCGAGTCACGTGGCCAGGGCTAGAGTTCCCGTTTTTCTTGTGGTGGTTTTTTGTGTGTCTGTGTGTGTGTGTGTGTGTGTGTGTGTGTGTGTGTGTGTGTTTTAATGATCTTGAAAGCTGTCAGGGTGAGGGTCTACACTTCTTATTCCAGTTTTGACCATTTTTGTGTGTGTGTGACTTTGTTGGTGATCACAGTCTAGGCTTCAAGGTTTTCCTCAGTTAAAAGAGCTACTTTGGCCAAAGATACATCGCTTCCAGGAGTATATCTGATGCCTGTTCAGAGCAGGGGTGGAAAGGACGAGCCAAGCCACCCACTGCTGGACAATTGTGATAGACCATTCAGAGCTCCTTGTGGGTCTGGGAAGGTTTTGTCTGCCCTACATTGCAATTGAGCTGCTTCTTCTGCCAAGACTTGCTTCCGCCTTCTCCGTTTCACAGGTGTTGCTAACCCCTCCTAAATCCACTGCCTGCCAAACTCCCGATCAGTGCTCAGTGCCTGCTGCTGGAAAACCCAACCTGCAAGAACTTCTAAGTAAGATTCTTAAAAACAAACAAACATACGTAGAAACAAGAGAAACCACTGTTTGTGTCTACACGGTTTAACCTCTTCTAGTGACCTCTAATTGCTTTATTTCTTTAGGATTTTTCTGTGATAAGATTACAAGCTTCTCAAGGGCAAGAACTTGAATATATAGAAGGAAAGGCTGACTGTCTACTCGCCTGACTCACTGGCTCTTTTGTTGGTTAATTGATGGAAATTTACATTAAATAAATTAGTGATATACAACGAAATTAACATGTGAGTTTATTCCTGACTTCCTGATATAGCAACAAAAATATAATACTTCAAATAACTTATTCTAATTTCACAAAGGAAAGACACAGGAAAAGGGTTAAGTTTAAAAAAAGAAAAACACACACCAAACTGTCACATGTCTGTTAACCAAAGCCTTCACTAATTATTTACTCGCTTGCCCAAATTCTTTGGCGTTCTCTGTTTCAGTCAGACAGATAATAATCTACTAAACATAGCGTCATATGTCAATGTTTGTCTCTGAATATTCAGGCCCAACCTGCTGATGCCCCCAGGAGCCAGAGGAGCCGGCTGCAACAGGATCCGCCTTGCAGACTGCCACTGATGACTCTAACAGTTGAGGCTTCTTAATAGAGAATTGAAATCAGCCTCGGTAAAACTTTTAAACTATTTTGTTCTTTGTTTCACCATTTGGGGGGAGGCAAATAAGTCTACACTCTTAAAGATTACAATCCTTTAAATATTTTAAGACAGCTCTTGAAATTCCCTTATGGTGTTTTCTTTTCCAAGCTAAAATTTTTTTGTTCCTTTAAGAAATGAGATTTTCAGACTATTTGCCATTCTGGCCGTCTTCCCTTGGATGCATTCGAGTTACTCAAAGTCTATCAGAAAGTGTGGCAGCCAAAATTTAATATCATACAGCACAGTTCATTGGGACTATTCGTTTCAGTGTTTTGATCACTGTTTCTATTACCGCTGTCTACATTTGCAGTGATTTTTTAGCTTCTTGTTTTATTATGGGGTCCACCCTAGTGGCATTCCTGTCAGATCTTTATGATTTTACTTTCCTCCAGTTTAATTAGACATTTACAACATTAAAAATTTCCTCCAACCTCTCCTCCTCCCAACTCCATCCCTCCTGCCCCAACAAGGATAGAATTTCCTCATTAATATCACGGAAAATGTTTCCCATCTGGCCTTTTTAAAAAACCATTATAAGTAGGAATCTTACTCAGATGTTGAGTGACACGGTTCCACTTACTGAATACTGGCTCTCTGTGTATACTTTATAGGATCTCTGGGATCACTGCATGTAAAATACAATCCATGAAATAGAATTTTATTTTTATAAAGGCAAATTGATTCAGAAGAAGGAAAATTTCTCCCCAAACCTTCTGTAAATTCAAAGCAAGGTTGCTATTGTCATTGTTTGTGGATTTTGTTGTTTAGTCTAAATTTTATATTTTGTTTATATTGGGCTAAGTCTGCACACCTTTGTAGTTCCTGGGATCTAGCCTCTTGTATAATTGCTTCAGAAATGCTATCCTATGAGATACCTAGCACAAGAAAATTGTGTAGCTATTTTTTTTTTTTTAATTCTGTACCTTATACAGGACCTGGTGTCAGGTAAAGCCAAGAACTAATTATGCAAATTACCAACACAAATATAACACAATCTATGGTGATTTATTTCCTGTAAAAATGTGATTATTATTTTTATTATTTATGAAAAACTGATTTTTTCCCAGAAGTTCAAAATACAATATAAAAGTAATAGCTAGTATTTACTCACATGTTGTTACATATCAGTCATTAGTAACATTAAGCTGAAATTTCCTAAAATTTTGTCTCTCACACCAAAGCAACCTTTATATCACTTACGAATTCCTGGAAGGAAAATGAATTCCACAACAGGTATTTTCCAGAGCAAATTTTACTTGGAGTCGGTCAAGAAATTTAAAAAATGGAGACCATTGTTTTGAGCTTTCAACTTCTGAAAGGTAGTCTCCAGAACAATACTTGAAATTCCCTAAAGGAAGTGACTGTGTCAGGCTCATCTTTGTAACCTCAGTTCCTAACTCCAGACTCGTCATAAGCAGGTCCTAAAGAGATGCTTGTGGATGGAGTGAATAATGAATGAATAAATAATGAGTGACAACTTTGAGAGTGAACATCTTGTGTCACTCACAGGCATTCCATGGAAAAGACAGTGGGAGCCAGGGATGATCAGGGGAGCTACAGAGGAGGAAATATAAATGGAACGTTGTTGGGAAGTCAGAGAGGACAAGATGTAGCAGCAGGATGGGAAATCACTAGGGACGACAGATATGGCAGGAGTTGGAGGTGATCAGCAACAGGAACAGGAAGAGACCAATGAGCCTCTGGAAAGTCTGTACCCGAAAGGAGAAGCGTGCTGTGTGCTGAAACAATGTGGGAAGACAGCTCTCAGTGCACAGACAGAGCATATGTACTAGTAGCTTGTTCACTGAGGGATTTAAACATTACATTTGATATATAAAATTAATAAAGGTGATGAAAAAATTAAAGAACAACGAAATGGATACAAAGAAGTCTTTAACTACATGTGTTTAATGATCATAACAATTTATTATAAAATGCTTGTAGCTATAGTCATGCTCATGGGATGAATGATTATCATGAAATAAAAACAGCTGTGGGGAAATCACAAACCAACAATATCAATAAAAGCAGTAAAATGAAAAGGTGTACCTTGAAATATTATTTAAGCAGACAGTACATATGCAGTTATCTTTTATGCTATATATGACTCAATTAAAATGCAGTTATAACAACATGGCCATATTTGTAAACATTCTGTATCATCCAACATAACCTACCACAGGAAGCTTTTAATGTATTGGTATGTCTTGATAATTATACGCTTAAAAAGATTGTATTGTACCATCTACATTGCAACTTGCTATAGTATAAGAATAGAAAATGTTAGATGGGGTGGAGAACTTCAAGTTTTATATAGAGCATCTGTACTATGACTAACAGATATGGATCAATGTTCATTAGATGTAAAATCCAATAATAATATATATAGGCCATAGACACGAGAGAAATCTTATATTGAAGTTTTAAATTAATAACATCTTATTACATATTGTTAGCAATATTGCTTAGATTTTTTTTTTCTTTTTGAAAAGGAATGAACCTGGATATGCAAGTGGATGCATTTTGTTATTCTTTGAGACTATGTGTATATAATAACTTTGTAAGTTCTATATGTCTTATTTAATTTAAATATATTTTTGTTTTTAATTTTTATCTAATTTATGATTTAGCAAATTCATGAGCTTTATTATTTGTGGAGAAACAAACTCCCCTAGATTATTATATAACATGATATGCGACAATAATGTAGTTTGCATTTACATAAAGATTTTTTGCCTACTTCTTTTTCTCACAGTAATTCCATATGATAAGCAGATTAGGTACAATAATCTCCATTTCAGAGATAAAGAGGGAGAAATAATGAAGTTAAGTATTTTGATTAAGGTCATATAATTACTTGATTTCCTAGGGCTAGAAGTCAGTTTTTTCCAAATTTGGTTTCTTTGCCATCCCCTCAGACCTTCTTGCCTTCTGTTTCTAGATGTGCCTGCCACAAAAGGCTGAATAGAGTCTCTGGTCAGAATGCTGAATTCTGAGTAGGTGAAGGCAGACGATCAGTATTCATTACAGGTGAATAATAACTGCCTCCTGTTAGGTTCACAACTTTGAGGGCCAAGCATGATACTTTCTCATTTCCAAAAATAATAAAGCATTACCTCTTTAGTTATAGTGATCATATCAACTCCTTCAAAAATAATCACTTTATAACAGAAATCAAGCAATCACCATGTTAGGAAGAAATAAGAATTAAATAGTGGGGTTATAATGGAAAAACTTCAGTTACAAAACTTGACCGTCATCTTCCTGATGAGAATATTTAAAATGCATTATCATTATCTAGATTTTAGAACTATAAGAGGTGACATGTCCTTCTGGACAGCAGACCGCATTCCCCTCAGTGACCTTGATCATCTGTCACCATAAACACTCTCCTTTTCTGAAGGTTCCAGCTCATGAATTTTTCAATATCATTCTTTTTCATAATAGTTTTGATTTTTTTCTTTGACTCTCCATTATGCCATTAATATAATTCCATAGAGACCTTTTTCAAGTAGAACAAGAGCAGCACTTAATTACCAGAATTAGAAATGACAAACATCACAGGTTTTATCTAGTTGATCTCCTCTAAGTAGTCCTTGTGTAAATTTGAATAATCTTAAATCCATGACATTTAACTTTTTACAAAGATTTCTGAAATAATTTTAAACTTTTTACATTTCTCCTGGAAAAGGGCAACATTTTTCTTTCTTTTATTTCTTAATATGAGCCATAATAAGAATAGTAGCCATCATGCAAATATTAGCTTTTGTTTCCACTACATAATTTTCTTTTTTTTTCTTTCTCTAAAGTGGTTTCCCATGCATCAATATTAATATAATCTCCAGATAAACAAATTTATCTGTTAGAGCAGTTCAGATTCTTTGCTTATAAGTTATAAAAATTAACTATGGCTGACATAAGCAGCAAAACTTGTTGAGAGAATGACAGACAGTTCCAAATATCAATAGAAAGGTAAACCAAATTGTGAAAAATATATATGGAAACAAGATCAACTGTGAGAGTTCAAGTGTCAAGAATCACTCAACTCTCTAATCAGGGCTCTCCACTGGAATAAAGGAACTTAGGCCATTTTGTCTATTGATCCTTTCAAGAGTCAAAGTACCAACCATGAGAATCTAATGGCCAAGATTGGGTTACATACCATACCTCAATTAGTATAAGTCAAAACAGCTTGATTTTCAGTCTCATTAAAACTATGCAAAATGAGGGGTAGGCAATTATTCTCAATAAAAACAGGATACTCCTAGTGAAGGCAGAGGGAATAAATACCAGGCAGAAAAACATAGCAACAGTAACAAAACATGTCCAATACCATATAAATCACAGTTCAAACATTTTTTAAAAAGGAATATAATACCAAAAAAAGAGAATATAATACTAGAAGCTAATTAAAATGCTAGACACATATAACTTTTATTTCTTCTGTGGCCAAATATCTGGAACTCAAGATCTATAGTCACTTAACTTCCTAAACACTTCTTGCTTTTTAATTCCCAGCAGTCAGCCATTGGCACCCAAATCTTTATCAAAATCAGTACCCCTGAATTATCTAATCATTTACTTTTAACTGAAGCCAGTGAACTTTCTTCTCTATTCAATGGGCTCACAATCATCCAATTCTAACTACTACAATCTGTGGCACTTCTTTATTATTTGACAAACAATAATTAAATGAGTACAGTTGTTACTCACTAGAATGGAGAAATACCAAGACTGCTAGACCCTTGAGGGAGTTCACATTGAAGTGGGATAAACTGAGTTTAAAAAATTATGGCAATGTTACCACAAGATTATAGACTAATCACTTTTCTGTACACAAAGGGAAGACGTTTGTTGGACAGAGAAGAATGAAAAGTATTCTGGGCAGAGAAAAGAATGCACACAAAATTTTTAATCATTATATAACAGGGGAATTCATAGTACCGCAAGAAGCTATGTATGATTCAAGTTAAGAATGTCAGAAGCTAAACTTGTATGGACAGACAGGGGCTTCATTGAAAAGCCATCTATGTGAGCTATGAGGGACTTTAAATGTTAGCCTATAGTGGGGTGCCACTGAAAGTTTTAATACAAAGCAGTAATCAGATCTGTGTTATATGAAGTCTAGTCTAGTGACTATGTAGATGGGACTAGGGTAGGAATGAAAAAGGAAGATAATTTAACACTATTGCAACAGTCCAAACCAAAAATTAATGATGCAGATTAAGACAGTTGTATTAATTTCCTGGATCTGCTATAATAAATCAGCACAAACTCAGTGGTTTAAAACAGCAGAACTTTGAGCTAGCTGTTCTGATTTTGTGGATAGAGGGTTGGCCTGAGGACTGAAGGGTCCCGGGTTTGATTTCAGTCAGGGGAATGTACTTCAATTGCAGGCTCTTTCCCTGGCCCTGATTGGGCACGTGCAGGAGGCAACCAATCAAAAACACATCAATGTTTCTCTCTTTCTGTCTCTCCCCCTCCCTTCCACTTTCTCTACAAATCAATGGGAAAATATCCTCAGTGAGGATTAAGAAAAAAGCAAATAAAAAAGCAGAAATTTATTCTCCCACAGTTTTGCAGGCCAGAAATTGAATTTGTGGAGGCTGTGCTCCCTCCAAAGACCCGTTGGGAGATTTTGTTCCTCGCCTCTTCCAGCTTCTGGTGGCTGCCGGCATTCCTTGGCTGTGGCCCTGTCAATCTAATCTCTGCCTTCATCATCACATGGTCTTCTACTCTTCTGTCTTTAAAATTTCCCCTGGGTGTCTCTTAGATTAGAAGGATCTTTGACTTTAGGGCTTACCTGGGTAATCTAGGATAATATCTTTTTCTCAAAATCCTTACATTAATTACATTTGCAAAATCTCTTTTTTCCAAATAAGGTAAAGTTTACAGGTTTCAGGAATTAGAATGTGGACATCTCATTTGGGAGGCTACCATTTAATCTAACAGCGATACAATGAAAAGAGAAAAGAGAGATTGTTAAATTTGATCGAGGCTTGATCAAAGCCATTGAGTAACTGATGCAATGGAGGACAGCCTCAAAAAGTAGTTTAAAGTAGATTGAAAATTTGAGGATGACTCTTAGAGAATAAATGACAAACTACTACTCTCTCTTTTTTTCTTTTATTTTTCTTAATCTATAGAGCTCCAATTTTCTTAGGGAGAAGAGAGAGGGAAAAACAGGATGGAACACGTAGAAAAAAAGAAATTCAGGAAGAGTAACAAGGATGTAGGGTGAGACAAAGAGGAAGCAATGAAAAAGCGATGTTTAGAAGCAAAAAAATAAAATAGATTTTCCAAATGTTTCCTTTCTTTTCAGAACTATCTTCAATCCTTGACAACTTCAATCAATATTTACTGAATGCCTACTATGTATATATGTTTATTGATCATAATCTACTTACTTCTTTAGATAATTAAGTCAATTTTATTAACTATACTTTTTTCTGATAATTCACATCACTAACTAAAATTACATCATTGCTCCTGAATTCTCCATTTGCAATTACCTACAAACTTTTCTTTTCTTTTCTTTCATCCTATAACCAGTGACTCTGAAATTTTTCATAACCCTCTAGGTTTTGAAAAGAAATTTCTTCACCTTTCATTTATGTTCTAATATTTGAGCTCAGGTTTGTGTTTTGTCTATCAGTATCTAAAGTTAGACAAATTATTAGAAGTTTTAAAAATGTTATAATTTTACTTTAAAATAATAGAAGAACCTCCCCTAATGGAAATTCACCTTTAGGTTTGAACCTGCCATGTCTCATCTAAAAAGTACTCAGGAAAACAAAAACTACTCTGTGTGTGTGTGTGTGTGTGTGTGTGTGTGTGTGTGCGCATGCGCATGTGACTAGATTACAATGACTTTGAAGATTTAATATCCTTTCAAAATTAAACTGTACATCCTAATAAAAAACCAGCTGCAGATTTCTTTCCCCCCCAAAAAACATAAACTAAAGTACAAGTAAATAATAAATCAGAGCCCCTGCAAATTGTCTTTGTTTAGTAAAAGATAATGTATTTTGAACAAATACATTCTGAAACTTGTCATTATAAAACTGATTTTAAATAATTTCCACTAAAACATGAAGTGGTCTTGTTGCTGAATTACTCTAAAAATAAACACTTGGAAGTAGTGAAGGCATTTGAATAGGCTCATGAGGTATGAGTCAGGAATTTGGGAAATAATTGGCCAGACAGTTCTTGCCTCAAGTCCCCCATGTGGTGACAAGTCAGCTGCAGGTTGGGGCTACAGTCATCTGAAGGCCACTGTGCCGGATGTCCAGATGGCTCACTCATGTAGCTGGAGGTGATGCTGGCCAGAGTGCCCACATGAGATGACGTTAGCGTGGCAGTTTCTAGGGTTGAACTTCTGACATGGCAACTAGCTTTCCCCAGAGTGAGCATCCCAGGAGAACAACGCAGACCTTGCATGAGCTTCCCAGATCTTGCCCTGAAAGCCATCCGACATGACCAGTGTACTTGACAAATTACTAAATCCAGTCCTGTTGAGTGTTTCCTTCCCACGTCCTGCGTGGCTCAGGGTTCAGGATCTGGAAGAGGAGCCGCACACAAATGAAAGAGAAGAGACAAGAGATAATTTGGGAATATTGGGGGGGGGGGGCAGGCGGGCAAGTCCAACTCAAGGGGAAAGACTTCCACCTGCGCTCAGGCCTTACCAAGCTTTTATTGATCTGGGATGCACCCATAGCATAGTCCTTAGGCAGGTGACCCCCCTAGCCCATCAGCAAGGATTTACATAATAATAAATGGGGAAGTTGCTTCAGCTACCACTGTCTGGACAAACAGAGGTGGCGCCTAGCTCCGACCTTTGCTAGGGCTTCAAAGGCACCCAGCCTTCAGGGGGTTCTCTGTCTATGCTTATCAGATAGGGAAGGCAATAAACAGTTTCCCACACAGTCCACCTCCTGTTTTAATTTAATGCCTGAGAGTTAGTCATCATAAAAATATATTTTTTAATTTTCTTAATAAGAAATGTTAATTAATTTTACAGTCAATATATACTATATTTAATATAATCTTTTCATGATCTTGCTTATGGGCAAGAGAATAACTTGTTAGTATACAATATCCTATGTAATAAAAGCCTTATACGCTAAGTGTCTGGTTGTTTGGTAGTCTGTTCAACCAATCAAAGCATAATATGATAATGATATGCTAAGGCCGCTCAGCCGCTCACTATAATGTGCACTGACCACCAGGGGGCAGATGTTCCGACCAGTAGGTTAGCTTGCTGCTTGAGTCCAGCTGATCAGGACTGAGCCATATGGGCCAGACACTCCCTGGAGCCCTCCTGCAGTCCCTCCCTGGCTGGCCAACCTCCCACGTTCCTCCCTGGCACCAATTATGCACTGGTGGGGTCCCTTGGCCTGGCCTGTGCCCTCTCACAATCCGGGACCTCTCAGGGGATGTCGGAGAGCCAGTTTCAGCCCGATTCCACTCAATGCAAGAGCTGCCCTCTGGTGGTCAGTGCGCTCTCTCAGGAGGAGCGCTGCTTAGCCAGAAGCTGGGCTCACGGCTGGCGAGTGCAATGGTGGTGGCGGGAGCCTCTCCCACCTCCGCGGCAGCACTAAGGATGTTCAACTGGTGGCTTAGACCTGCTCCCCTGGGCCTAAGCTGTCAGTTGGACATCCCCCAAGGGCTCCCAGACTGTAAGAGGGCACAGGCCAGGCTGAGAGGAACCCCCTGCCCCGAGTGCATGAATTTCATGTACCGTGCCTCTACTAAGATTATAATGATAAATTTTTTTATACAACAAAGAAATAATACAACCTGTTGGGTTTGCCTTTCTACCCTTTACCCTTGAACCATTTTTTTCTTAAAAAAAATCATTAGGGTTAAAGCTTCCACTTATTAAAGCAAGAGACTACCTCTGGGGAGGAACTTAGAAAGCAGTGAAGGTCTTGTTCTTTCAAGCTGTGAACAGCAGTTACTTTAAGTCTTTCTCTGCAGGAAGAAAAAAACAAACATGACTTCTAAAGTAAAGGGGAAGGAGAAAAGTAAGGCCTCATATTGACACTGGAGGAAATTAAAAGAACTCTTCTCCAGTGTGAGTTAGTGTTCCCAGAAACTTCCTTTTTAAAAAATTTAAAAACTAACTTTTGACTATCTTTTACTCATTTCTTTTAATTCATTAGAACTAGTGGCTTTAGATTTTCCATTTGAAAATATTTTGGAAATTTTCAAATAAATGCACAGAGCAACCAAATTTTAGAAAATGTTATTAAACCCACATTTCTAGTACTTTTACTGTAATAGCACAAGCAGTTCAAACCTATCCTTTATTTTACAAATGTTTTTCCTGATTATAATTTTAGCCTTTTAAAAACATTAAATCATCCCTTATCCATATAATCATTAGCTTTCATGTTTTCAAGTTATATCAAAATATATATCATAGCCCTCACCGGTTTGGCTCAGTGGATAGAGCGTCGGCCTGCGGACTGAAGGGTCCCAGGTTCGATTCCGGTCAAAGGCATGTACCTGGGTTGCGGGCACATCCCCAGTGGGAGATGTGCAGGAGGCAGCTGATCGATGTTTCTCTCTCATTGATGTT
Organism: Myotis nattereri; assembly: GCF_964212035.1. NCBI lineage: Eukaryota > Metazoa > Chordata > Mammalia > Chiroptera > Vespertilionidae > Myotis > Myotis nattereri. The sequence continues at coordinate 157,041,473 of NC_138077.1, read as the reverse complement.
TCTAACTCTCTATCCCTCTCCCTTCCTCTCTGTAAACAATCAATAAAATATATTTAAAAAAATATTTATCATAGATTCACTTTTTTTAAACCCCCATGCTATTTAATGTCTGAAAAGTTCAGATTCCTTAGTATCATTGTGCTACACCAGCCATAATGGAAATAAATTTGTAAAATATTAGATATGCCTTTCAAGGGTTATTTCTATAACTGTGGAACCTGTCAGTAGATGATGGCACTGTTGTTTGTAAATGTAGCCTAGGAAAAAATAGTAGAGTTTATTTCCAGCATAGACAATTGGTGATTCCAGTTTTCTGCTTGTCAAAGTTATGATACCTAAGAAGCTTCTTAAGACAATAAAGGAATAACTAAATCAATGTTTTTCTACTTTTAGACTCTTTCATATATGAGATAAAGAAGGCTATTTATTAAAGAAACTTCTAGATGGATATTCTGTTATTTGAAGCAAAAAATACAAATGATAACATTTAATTGCAGTCTTTCAGGTGCTTTACAGAGCCAAGCAATTCTATTTGCTTGTGGTAAGAAAGACTTTGGGATATTGGGCCTAATCACTTTATCTATTCCTGAGGCTCACTCTAGAGGGTTCACACACATTTCTCTGTAGCTAGAGTATATTTAGAAATGTGTGATTGAGATCAATTAATCAAGGGAGGGTTAGAGCCATACTGGGGTGAAAAACCAGCATAAGAACAAAAAGACAGTGAGTATAACAATTGCCTTAGAAAATATATTTATTTTTAAAAAGCCTTGCCCTGGCCAGTGTGGCACAGTTGGATAAGCATTGTCCCATGCACCGAGAGGTCATCTGCTCAACTCCCAGTCAGGGCACATGCCCATGTTTCAGGCTCAATCTCTAGGAAGGAGTGTGCAGGAGGCAGCCGATTGGTTTCTCTCTCGCATTGATGTTTTTCTCTCTCTCCTTCTTCTCTCTCTAACACCAATCAAAATATATTTTTTTAAGATAAAAGGCCTTGAGTTTCAAATGCATAGTCAGTTCATAATCCTACCCTATACATGGAACAATGCTTAAGGCAAAGATGTGAGAAAGTTGTTTCTACTTTTTTCATACTCCCTTCAGCTGTGACTTCCTTCTGCTTTAAAAGCTGTCTTTGATGTTGCTTTTAGCTTAATAGCACTAATCGATCTGATGATTGTCTGTGAGATAATCACACAGCATTCCCCTACTTCTGTACGTTGTTCTGTGTTTGGGTTGGGCTTCAAGTGCATGCATTCTTTCACCTGTTCGTTCTTAAAGCACCCATTGACCACAGAGCATGTGTCAATCAATCATTGAGGTGGTGCTGGGCACGGGAAGGTGATTAAGGCATAAACTCTGAACTCACATTCACATAACCTTAGTCCCTTGTCATAGTATGTGCACATAAAGTCATGTGTAAATGTTATAAATGCACAGAGGAAGAAAAGCATTTCAGAGTGGGTTAAGGAATTTTACACAGTAGACAATTAAATTGGGGTTTGAAGAAGGATCACTAGACAGAAAGACTGTTGGAGATGTCTGGGGAAGAAGTTCATGAGTAGAGACACTGAAGTACGAGGGCACTTAAGGGTGTCAGGAACCTAATATGCATAAAATCAGAAACGTATATAGCCATGCAGAATAGCCCCGGATGCTGGGGAGCGTCTGGGAAGGCACTCTGGGTATCAATCCTGAAACCTGGGCATGTACCCTGACCACGAATCGAACTGGTGACTTCTTAGTTGATAGGTTGATGCCCAACCACGGAGCCATCCTTGCTGGGCAAAATCTTTTTCATAAAAGTTTTATTTTGGCCCTAACCGGTTTGGCTCAGTGGACAGAGCGTCAGCCTGCGGACTCAAGGGTCCCAGGTTTGATTCCAGTCAAGGACATGTACCTTGGTTGCGAGAACATACCCAGTAGGGAGTGTGCAAGGGGCAGCTCATTGATGTTTCTCTCTCATCGATGTTTCTAACTCTCTATCTCTCTCCTTTCCTCTCTGTAAAAAATCAATAAAATATATTAAAAAAATTTTTTATTTTGAATTTGAATGGAGAGTCACAGAAGAATTTTAAATGGTGACATGGGATGATGAAAATTATATATTAAGGGGGAAATAGCCCTGGTAGAAATTTAGAGGATGGCTTAGAAGGAAATGCTCCAACATCCTATTTAATCTCCTGACCAAGAAAAAAAACAAAACAAAACTCTAAAGAGCATTTTTTTTTTTTTTTGCAAGGGATTACACAAATTGCCTCTCTTCTTTCACTTCTAAATGTGGCTTTCTGATTACTAAACAAAGTCCTCACTGATCCTGGCATTCCAGCCAGCAATTTGATAGCTGTTTCTTCCCATAGTATTTCTCTCCCTGGCATTACATTCATTAAGAAAAAAAAAATTATTTTTCTTAAGAAACCAGATTTTTGTCTTCTTTGAGTACTTATTTGTAAGCATTTTTAACAAATTAAAACTGAAAATAATAGTACAAACAGTTATCGGATATTCAAAACAGCGGGGGTTTTCCGCATTTTGATTACATTGAAAGCCTCACTGGGTTCATGATAATATTGCATTTGCTAAATTATTTTAGACCACGTATAGCCCTCATTACCGGCATTGTATGACTACATGCAAATTCCTTTTCCTCTGACCTGGTTAAGAACAGACCTTTTCTCCATTTGGTACCAGATATTGACAATCCTTGGATGTGAGGCATGGAGGCTAATGTCTTCTCCGTTTCATTTGCTGCAGGTGCTCACCACAGAAAGACTCACTTATGTGGAAAACAGCACTGCTTTCATTTCTGTTTCATTTTTCCTCATTTTGTCCTCCTTTAATCCTGAAGATTTCTGAGTTTGTGACACTAGGGATAGCATAAAGAGAACAAAAAGATTCCAAAGAGTAGGATGAGTTTGCCGTATATGGGCAAATTGATATGAACAAAACCCTAGTGGGGATTCCTTCGGCGGTGTGTCATCTTAGTTTTTATGGGAATTAGCATAACTTAGTGGATTATATTCAGGTTAACTGACAGTCATTGTGCCTGTGCTTGACTATCTCTGACAGATCATCATAGCAGAGCATGATATAATGGAAAGAGCCCGTCACCTGAGAGTCAGAAGGCCTTTGTTCCATCCTGGATCTGACACAAACTTTCTAAGGCAATGGAAGGAGTGACTTTACCTTCCAGAGCCTCCAGTAGATTGTATATAAGATAAAGTCCACTAAGATCATTCGAAACCCAATTATTCTTTGAGTGAATTTAAAACATAGAGCTACAATCATTTTAACTCTGGTTTGTTTTTAAAGTCATAGTAACTAAGTATTAAACTGAAACCAGTTAGTAATCCAACTTCGTGTAGGGAGGCCTCACCTGAAATTCACACAAATACATTTTCCCTACTCTGGAATTAACTGTTTAATGTCTCGCCTTGCTGTATCTAGACTGTTACCAGGTGTTTCAGTACAATGTTATTCTCAGAAACTTCACTAATAGAGCAAGAGATAACAAAACAAAAAAACAGGGAAGCTAACAGAAAAGCACCGCACGCAGTGTTAACCAGATCCTTTTATATTCACCTCAATGTGAGGAGGCTTCTGCCCCGACCCCCATCTCCACTTGCGTTCAGAGGCAGCTACAGCCACATGCCTAGGGAATACAGTAGCAATTGCTGTCTAGTGGCTATTTTAGCAGAGCACAGCCTTGTATTGCATTCCTCCCTACCTGGGTGGCCCAGAACCAGCTCTGAGGATACGACCCTTCTGAACTCAGATAGACTTGGTAAAGGGAGCTGATTTTTTTTTCTCCCTCATATATATTATATTCAGTAAAGTATTCCAAAGCAATAAGTGCATTTCAACCATCTTCACTGGATCAGCTGTTTTAGCATACAAACAATAATCATGGTAGTAGACAAACACGAGTCAGCTTTTTGTTTTCAATGTATAAAAATTTTATTCTCAAGAATGGTAAATCATTCCAGAATTCTTTTCAAGAATATAAAAAGAAAACCTGTTGATTACTACCATTATTTTGTTATAATTTCTTCTAATCATTCCCTTTGTACATTCATTTCTATTCTTGCATGTATATGTGGGTATGGATACATACGTTAAATTGGCATGTATGCTTTTATATATATCCTTATTATTTAATATTGTGTTGTTTACTATAACCACAGCTTTTGAAATCTACTCTGTAGCATATCATCTTCATAATACTGAATTGAAATGTGTGTTTTATTAATCAGATAGAATATACTTTCATGAGAAATATAAAATGCAAAAAATATTAACAGACAAAATTATCTTATATTAATGCAATTAAAGACATACCTATGTTATAGTATTTACCAAGTGTATCACTTTCCTATGGCTGCTGTATTAAAGTATCACAAACTGTGCAGTTTAAGTAACAAAAATTTATTATATCACAGTTCTGGAGGCTAAAAGTCTGAAATCAGAGTGAACGTGGGCTATCCTCCTCTGAAATCTGTAGAGAATTTTACTTTTCCTTCTAGTTTTTCATGTTTTCCGGCAACCCTTGGCATTCCTTGATTGTAGAGATGCATCACTCTAATCTCTGCTTGTTGTCACATGACAGTATTTTATCTGTGTATCTTTCTCTCCTTTTATATGGACACTAGTCATCTTGGATAAAGGGCCCATTCCAGTATGCCTGGTATAGCTATTTACATCTGCAATGACTAGTTCCAAATAGATCACATTCTGATGTTCAGAATGAAGTGGTTAGGACTTCAACATATCTTTTTCTGGGGACACAATGTAACATGTGCATGTATTAGAAAAAAATACCATTCCTGCTCTGCCTGTGCTCATGCTGCTTCTCCTATCTTAGAAACCCTTTGCCCTTTCCTCATATTTTCAAACCTTCTCCTTCTTTCAGGGCTAAATCAATGACAGCGTTCTTAACAAATAATGACCAGGGGCCCCACTCATCAAGTGCCTATGGAAAGCCAGGAACTTTGAGGATGGAGCACTTTATATGGATTAAAATTTCAGCCTTGGGTAATCTTTTCTTCAAAATTCCCATAACAATAGTTGTGATGCCAATTCATATTTTCATGTATTTTCAGTTATTTTCCAGTGTTTATTTTTTCATACCTTTCAACACATATTTGAGTAAAATATGTGATGATGAATAAATAGATAAATGGAGGAAGGAAATTTCCCATGCATAAGTGCTTTGTGAGTCCTTCCATTCTCAAGGACTGACTCCTCTAGGAATCCCCTATGTCTGCTGTTATTTTCAACTTCCCTCTCTCTACTGTCTCATTCTTATTTATATTCAAACAGGTTTGAGGATCTTCCATCTTTAAAATGTTTTATCTGACTCCATATATCTACCTGCTGTATTTCTCTATCACTTTAATCTCTTCACAATTAAGCGGTTTTGTTTACATTTAGTGCCTCACCACTGAATATACACTTCTTAAATTCCAAACTTTGCTTGTCTTCTTTATCATTGTAAACAAAGGCAAGCCTGATAGAACAAATATGTATTCAATAAATAAATACATAAATATTTATTTCCTAACTATAAACTGAATGAAGGAAAGGACCTTTTGTTTTCAGCAATATATATCAATTACCTGGCACATAGAAATAGAGCAATAATTATTTCTTTGAATAAGTGAAGACATCATGATAATATTTAGTATATATAATATTGTAACCTTTTTTGAATATTGATATAAATAAAAAATACTATAAAAGTGAATTATCTTTTGTAGAGAGCGCCTGGGAAGGCACATGGGCATTTCTTTAATTATTGTCAGCTGAAGCCAGTGACGTTGGCAAAGCCAAGTCCTAGAAACACGTTTTGCCAAAAGGCAGGAGTGTTGTCAGCTTGACCTTCAGCCCAGGTGCCAGGGGGTGGGTTTTGTTATTCAAATCCAGCCAAGCACCAGGAATGAATACGACTCGGGCCCACCCAAGAATGCAAATAATCTCCTTGGTCTTGACTTTTAGTAAAACTTCCTGTTTTTTGCTGTATCAAATAAATACACTGTATTGGCTCTGGGTCACTACCTCTGTCTCTGTCTCCCTCAGAGGACAGTGGTCCCACCTGGCCCGGCCCCAGCTTTTTTCTTCCATCTCTGTGTCTGTCTCTTTCTTTCCTTTTCTCAATCCCCAGCCGCTCCTACTCAAGAACCCGACTGCTCTCTAGCCACGCTGGACATGGAGAAGAGAGACATATTTACAATCTTTCCCTTCTAGGGAAAGTCCTTCCTGAATTAAGATACAAAGTGATTAAAAGGGTCTTTCTAGAGTTAGTCAGGGAAATTCATTTTTTTTTGCTTGTTTGTTTTTAAGAGGTCTAAAAATTATATAGGCCAGAAAAAACAATTTTATCTCATAAAGGGTGTATAAGCTGAGGAACATTTTGCTATCTCTGGATAAATAAAGTCCTCAAGTATTAGCAGAGTTAAACCAAGGAAGCCTCTACTTTTAGAGACAATCTATAGGCAAGCTCATGTTGTCAGGTGTTAAACATTATCACTGATATAGTAAAAAATCTCATGTGTCATAAACTTACCTGCCTATTCTCTGGGCTCCTTATCTTCATCTATGCCCTGAGGAAATGGTCACAGTGAGGATGCTATCCTTGAGGGACTCTATCTGGAATGCTAAATGAGAGCAAATAGGGCAAGATAAACACCCTGAGAAAGTCAAGGCCACGAGCACTGCTGTTGTAAGAAAATAAAGACAGGTTTCCTAATTGCTTTACAACTTCAGGGACACCTGCCAATTATAATTAAAGAATCAAATATTCCATAAATCTTAATAAGGAACCATGGAAAACAGAAGTCAGCAGGAAATATAAGTAACAGTCTTTCCCAAGAGTTCAATGAAATCTCTCTGTCTGGGCCGCTTAGTATTATGTACAAACTATAAATCCATAACAAGTACATTACCTAGTGTAAAAGGCAATATCTCTTTGTCAACATATATTTTAATTCATGGTGTCAGAGATACACTATATTTTTGGATGAATTATTATCAGATAAAAAGACTTTCTAATTTCACAGTACTATGCCACCCAGTGAGGTTGTCTGTAAAACTTAATCTTTGGAAAAACTGTGTCTCTCATAGATTATATTATGATGAAGGGAGGAAAAAGGGGAGGGGACAGGAATGATCATATTAGTATTTTGCATGGTAAAGTTTTTGTTATTTTTGTGAGAAACTTGCGTCCTGATTATACTCCTGTGTTAGTGTCATCATTTTCCTTCTCAGACTCTCTAATCAACAGCAGTCACTGGTGTGTTTTGGCTATGGATTCAGATCATTCCTCCACCTGCAGAATTCATCACATTTCTACTCTAGGATAGTGGAATTGCAGTTGTCTTGATTTAAAATGAGGCGATACAGGGTCATGCAAAGAACACAGGTTTGGGAAGCAGGCAAATCTGACTTGTATCCTTGCCCTTCATGACCTTGAGCAAATGCAGAAGCCCTTCTAGGCTAAGATTGTTCATATCCACAATATTTGCATTTGCCATTACTCTGCCTCTAACCTCTTCCTAGATCTTATTTATTCAGTATCTCCATAAGATTTCCTTTTTAAGAAACTTTCCAGTCACTTATATATTCTGTACAATCATCTTATCCTTTTCACCTCCTTCACCCCCAGTAATTCTCTGTCCCCATCGCTGTTTGTCACTGTTTTGGAGTTGCAGTATTTGTTGATGGATTCACTGCCTGCCATCCCCTTACTATTATGTAAACCAGTGGTTCTCAATCAGGGGCAGTTTGGTTTCCTAGGGGACATTTGGAAATGTCTGGAGACATTTTTGGTTGTCACACCTTGCATGGGGTCTACTGGTTTCCAGTGAGTAGAGGTCAAGGATGCTGTTCAACATCCTAGAACTGGAAAAGATGATACCACCACAACAAAATTATCTTGCACAAAATGTGAAGTGTCAAGATTGAGAAACCCTAACATACATCCATGAAAGCAATGACCCTGTCTCTTTAAGTTCCTGGAATCCCCAAGAACTAGAACACTGCCTGGCATAAAGTAGAATCTTGAAAATATTGGTTGAATAAACCTAATCAGACGATGATTGGGAGGAGTCAATAGACTAGGCACATCAACCTCTTAGCAGGCCGATGTAAGTGTGTTTCGCCCCTCACTGTATACCCCTTTTGCGTTCTTAGTAGAGACCTTTAGGACATGCGTTAAAAAGTATCCTGCCTGGGTTCCTCACCTACTACCTGGTGGAACCTCCAACAATGGTTCAAACTCTGGCAATGGTATTACTCACTTGGCTTTTCTGATAGAAGGACCAACTTTGTGATCTGACTCATTTTTATGACCACTGGTAACAAATGTATTATTCCTGCTTCAAGCAGCATGTAAATCACAGATAATTTGCATCATCCTTGGTAGCTACAAGACTTCCATTCAACATCCCATGGCATCAGCATCCTATTTTTTCCCCGAAGGGCAATACAAAAAGTACACCAGGGCATAGAAATTTACCTATATCAGATTCTGAACTGTAGGATGCTGCCTATTTTTATGGGTGTTATTCCTGCAATCTATCCTCTTTCAATAAATAATCAGTTTTCAATTTATTTAATCAAAGTAAATGTTTATCTTTTCCAACGTTTGTATAGCCAAGTAGATTAATTCTAGATATGGCTTTGGCATAATAAATCAGAAAATTGTTTTTTATTTAAGCTAGCATCTGCTGCCACCAGAGACTTCCTGGGTAATATACAAATTCCAGCAATTCATTTTACATATAATGTAAAAGTTTAGATAGTAAACTTCAACCAAGTTACAACACACACACCTATATTCATTGATGACAAATTAAACAACTTATACCATAAAAACAAACTCTAGGTACACCATATTTAGCAGTTAAGAAAATGTCATATTTCTGTGCAACACTATAGATTCAGAATTCTGTGTTACATTTTGTAGCATGCAATGTATGTTTTGTCTCTTGCTCCTAAAATTTTCTCAGTAAATAAAACATGTTGCTTAATACTTTGTGTAAATATTTTTTTTATATTTGTATGTTTTCTTTAATCAGGTAATTAAAATACAGCAATATTTCATGGTGGTATAACTATTCAACATATTGGCATAAAATAATGGTTCTGAGTGATTTTAACTACTATATTAGAATTGAAATAAAAAGTTTTATATACCTCAAAGAGCTGATCTTACTAAGCCATCAGTTTATTCCAATATGGTTGTCATTTCAATGCTATTTTTGATAGACCATCAAAATTCTTGACACATTCACATATACATTGTCAGTTGATTTGTGCCAGTAGAATAGATTTTAGCATGAGCCAAAATCCCTTGGGAGTTAGTAAATAACAGAAGGGTTCAGGCATTTAATATTGTTTGATTTAAAACAAAATAAAAGCTAAGTAGGTTTTCATGTGTTTTTAAAAAAATTATTCTAAGGATAAATTCAAGAGATGAGTTTCAAAAATCCATACAATATTATTGGCATATATGGTCTCCTTAAATGACTTCTTGTAAGTGCAAATAACATTTAGAGAAGCAAGTTGTGGTATTTTTTCTTGAAAAAGACTTTTACTTAATAAATACCTATTAGAAAACTAATGTAAAGAATTTTAAAAAACAACACTGTGATAGAGTGTGGTAGTTATGTAGAATTTCAAAAATTAAAAAGGGACTTCAAAGAAGGTTACTAGAGAATAGGCAGAAATATTCACATGTTGAATTTCAAAGAGAAGGCAGGGGTGGGTGAGTGGGTGGTTGGGAAGAAATCGACCAAGGAACTTGTATGCATAACCTAAGGACACAGACAATAGGGTGGTGAAGGCCTGGGAGGGACAGAAGGGCCAATGGGAGAAAAAGCGGACATATGTAATACTTTCAGCAATAAAGATATAAAAAATGATAAGAAGAAAGTAAATAATAAAGGACACAAGCAGTTTGAACTATGACATGTGTAGCTTATTTCTTTTTTTATTAGTCCAGTCGGTGGCAAGAAATTATATATCAGGCTTCCTATTTTGTAAACAAGTCTGTTTCATGGAATATTATCTTAATAATAAATGTGCAATATTTTAGTCCTACAGATATGACTACTGGAGTAACACATGTATAATTGAAAATCGTGCTACAAATGACATAGACTATACAAATGCTAACAGTTGGGTACCTTTTAGTGATAACATTTGGGATTCTCACTTAGTCCTACCAATGACAAGATAGGCATCCTTACAGAGAAACACTGGAAGCTATTCTATGAAACATATCAACCACAGAGCAAACCTATGTCTTTTCATTATTTGTGTCAGGTAAGCGCATTGTCACTCACTCAAAACTAACATTTTTATTTCTGGACACAGCATTATAGTATTTTATACTTAGGATGATTTTCAATTGAAAAAATACAATGGTAACAAACTCTAAGAAAATCAGTGCAGTTACATGGATGTACAAATTGAACAGCCAGATTGAGGGTAACAGCTCGTTAGAAGTCCAAATGCACTGATGACCAGTGGGAAGAAGGTGGGTTAGAAAGAAAAGGCATTGAAAGACAAAGCTGCTCCAATCAATCTGAAATATCGCAACCTGTCAATGTAGGCTTCTCGATTTTATAAAGCACAACAAGGTCATTTTTAAAAGTACTGGTGACTCTCTGGTTCTGTGTGTTCACCATACCCTCATGCCACATCTCTTCCTAAATGAGCTAATGAGCCTGGAGCTCATGAGATTACATGGTACATTGAGCGATAGCTGCTTAACTCGGTAGAAAAGAGCACGTTTATTACATGATATCATCGGGCTTTTATGGTGAGCTTTATGGGATCCCACATGGTGATTTACAATTACTCTGTGTCACCGGTGTGGCACTACTGTTGCATTGTTTTGGCTATTAAAGTAACTGCCTCCTGAGCCAATTTGGGAATGGAGACAAGTCACAAAGCAGCAGTGCTTTGTACTGTAAAAATAGATGCTAGAGATAATTGGGCAAGGTGGTGCCATGTCACTTGTGTGCAGTTCATTAATTAACTGCTTGAAACTGCTATAAAATAATAGCCATGTCATCAGGATGAAAGTACAAGAGTGCAAAGGAAATAAAACTTCCTAAGAAGACAGAAGTAGCTGTTATGAAGAAAAATGTCTCCTTCCCTTTTAGTACCCAGTCTATTTCCCTGCAGTTACAAACCTGCACTTCAACTTTTCTTCTTATTACTTGTTAGCGTTTATTGGGTGCTAGATGATGCATGCAATTTATGTTCCCCCTGAACTGTGGATGCTGATGGATTATTTACTAAAAGGGCTCAGGGATCATTGCCATAGACGGAGCAGTACCCAGAGATTTTCCTCCCACAATTCAGAAACAAGGTCTACATTGAAGACCTTCCCAAATGGGTCACTAATGGGATTTCTAATTTCAGCAACAACCAGATCTTTAGCAGATACAGTCACGCGTCAGGAAATAAACTCCTCTGGAGGAACTGCCTTGCCAATAGTAAAAGTCTTTGCAGATATACTGTGTCATTTAAAAAATATTATTATTACACCCACTATTTTTTCACAACCAGAATGGTTAGTTGGCGGCTGCATCACAAGTATATGACGCAACTGTTAAGTCAAAACTGTGGTCACTGAAAAGTATTCAGATTCTGATTCTGTGCATACCATGCCAATCACTATTTTTAATCTTCCTCCCAGTTACCAGTTCCACAGTGACTTAACACCTGAAGGTGTGAGGTACTTAACAATTAGAAAAATAGATTTGGGATACCTGGCTGGAGATGCCTCTGGCTAAAAGAATATGCAATACGATTACACACTGCACGTAGCCTAGACAAATATAAGAGTGAGTACTTAAAAATATTAAGTTTCTTTCTCCATCAGGACTCCCTCTCTATGGCAATAAGGCAGTAATGAAAGCGCTGGGTCACCTCACAATGGTAATTCTCTCAGAATTATGGTACACTTGAGTCGATCTGATCTCCTTTTAGCCGAACATTGAGCTAAGTGGGCAGTGTGAAAAAGAAGCAACTCATCATCCTTATCGCTGCGTGGAGGAGATGGGTGACCACAGAATGGCCTCTGAGGTCTGTCAGTGACTGTTCGAGGGCTTAGGCTGATGAAATATTTCCTGTCAGGGCTTATTCCACACCTGACATTTCTCATATTTGATCTGTTAATGGTTATTGCCCACTATGCTGGTTTCAAAGGTCAGATTCATAAAAAGGTTCTATCTCTACTAATTGAGCCCTTCTCTAGGAATCTCGTTCAAATGTCTGTCATAAGCCAGGGTGACAAGTGCCTGATCCTTACCAGGAGCACACAGGTGTGATGGCCCATTCCCAAAGGATCATTTGTCTTCTTGGACTTTGAGGAAGATATCCCTTCCAGAGTGTTAATAGAAAAAAGAAAGTAAAACCATGGATGATTTTCTTTCATGTGCATTTTCACATTTTCTTATTAGATATAAGAAACGCAGGAATTATAACAGCATTGATAGACAGTTGGTAGACATTTACCATAGTTTTTACCATAGTATATTAATCTGAGTCACATGTTTGCTAATAAACAAACCTAAAGCAAACTCAGTTGGCAAGAGGAAACATTACCAATGTCAGGACACAGGACACGTGGAACAACCAGGCTGCAGAAGGGATAGGGATATGGATGCACCTGGAGTCAAGGGATTGACTCTAACCAGGGCACCCTTATATCTGAATCTCTAACTATCTGCCTCATTTTTCCTTACCACAGATCAACTTCTTCCAGATAGTGTTGTTTCATCATTGGAAAAGGAAAAACTTTCTCATTTTTACTTTAAAAAAACTGGGAGGACTCTGACTGGCCCAACCCGCATCTGTGCCAGGCCTCTAGTTTATATTTAGTTACATATAACCTGTACCTATCTTCTATCTATCTTATTAGATTGGTTAGTTCCCTCCAAGTTTGTTTTCTTATTGAAGATATACATTTTAGGAGAAGGTGTGCAGTACATTTGGAATCCCCAACCCTTAGGGGATTCATTAGGGGATGAAGAAAATGTATTAAGTGTCTGATTCCCTTGTACCAAATGGTTAGACTGTCCAGTGTGTGTGTCTGGGGGAGGGTGATGGCAGTTCTCAAAAGGAGTCAGGGCCTGCAAGAGGAGGAGGAGAACAGTCTTTTTCTGAAAGGTGAGAATGATCTGCTGGCCAAATAATTGTGTTAAAATTTCTCTAGAAACTTTGAAGTCAAAACACTATTCCAAAAGTCCAAATGTACTGCACACCTTCTCCTAAAATGTATATCTTCAATAAGAAAACAAACTTGGAGGGAACTAACCAATCTAATAAGATAGATAGAAGATAGGTATAGTTTATATGTAACTAAATATAAACTAAAGGCCTGGTGCATGAAATTGTGTGCAGGTAAGGTCCCTAGGCCTGGCCTGCAATCAGGGCCATCTTCCCCGGCTGCCAGCAGCTGGCCCCGCCCCCCGCTGCCACCCGACTGGGTTCCCAGTTCACCATTGGGTGATGGGAGCCTGCTGGCCTGGGGGAGGGACTGAGAGTTCAGCCGTTCTTGCCCGCTTGCCAGCCCCACCCCTGCAGCGGGTCACCCTCTGTGTGTGGGGCAACCAGCTGGGCAGGGGCCTTGACCTGGTGCTGTGTGCATCCCCTGCCACCCACCCTGGTTCCTCATTCACCATTGAGCAATCGGAGCCTGCGGGATGTGGGGAGGGACCAAGAGGTCAGCCGTTCTGCCCGCTTGCCAGTCCCACCCCCTGCTGCCACCCACCTCAGTTCCCTGTTCACCATTGGGCAATGGGAGCCTGCCGGCTGGGAAAAAGGACTGAGACGTGGTCAGTGCATCTCATAGTGAATGGTCCAGTGGTCATTCTGGTCATCTGCCATTATGGTCGCTGGGCTTTTATTATATAGGACTAGAGACCCAGTGCACAAAAATTTGTGCACTTGGGGGCGGGGGGCTCCCTCAGCCCGGCCTGCGCCCATTCACAGTCCAGGACCCCTTGGGGGATGTCCACCTGTCAACTTAGGCCCACTCCATGGGGGATCAGGCCTAAGCTTGCAGTCAGACATCCTTCTGGCAGCCAGGGAGCCCTCAGGGGATGTCCAACTAAAGGCTGAGGCCCCCAAGGGATTGGGTCTAAACTGTTAGTTGGACATTCTTAGTGCTGCCACGGAGGTGGGAGAGGCTCCTGCCACCACCACTGCACTGGCCAGCCATGAGCCAGCTTCTGGCTGAGTGGCACTCCCTATATGGAAGCTAGGACTCTGCTCCCCACACATTTTTCTATTTTTCACAATACCTTATGATTATTAATTTGATAAAATTACTTCTTAGCACCTAATTTAGACACCCTAATACTGAGCAGTTTATAGATGAGCATAAGCTGCCTAATCTATTGCTTGGACCATATCAGCAGCCACCTAACTCATGCTTCTGTATCTTTCCCTGCCCCAGCACATGCTACTGTTAGGACACAAGTCAGTTTGTGTCGCTCTTCTGCTCAAAGCCCCCATTGGCTCTCCATTTTACATGAGTAAGTAAAAAACCAATTTCTTAAAGACCTACATGAACAAGGGCACGATATTCTCTATTATGGACTAAACAACCCCTCCCATCCCAACCCCCAACCCCTGGCAAATCTATGTATTGAAGCTCCTAATTCCAATGTCCTTGGAATGTGACTTTATCTAAAGAGGTAATTACATAAAATAGGTTTGTTAGAACAGGTTGTAATCCACTATGACTGGTGTCTTATAAGCAAAGGAGATTAGAGCACACACAAGCACAGAGGCACCCTGTGAAGGGACCGGAAAAGATGGCCATCTGCAAGCCAAGGAGAGAGGCCTCAGAAGACTCCAAACCTGCCAACAAAGTTATGTTGTTAAAACCATCCAATGTGTGGTTTTGTTACGGCAGACCTCGCAAACAAAAGCACTCTCTAACTTGATCTCCTAGTAACTAACATTCTCTTGCTTGTCTTGAACACGCCAGCCATGTTCCCCCTTAGGGCCTTAGTGCTGATCATTTCCTCCGCTTTAAATATTCTGTGCTCTCTCATCACTTCCTTTTAAATCTTACTCAAATGCTGTTTCCCCTCTCAATGTAGCTGTCCATAATCACCTCTATTAAAAATGAATCTGGCCGAAACCGGTTTGGCTCAGTGGATAGAGCGTCGGCCTGCGGACTGAGGGGTCCCAGGTTCGATTCCGGTCAAGGGCATGTACCTGGGCTGCGGGCACATCCCCAGTGGGAGATGTGCAGGAAGCGGCTGATAGATGTTTCTCTCCCATCGATGTTTCTAACTCTCTATCCCTCTCCCTTCCTCTCTGTAAAAAATCAATAAAATATATTAAAAAAAAATGAATCTGGCCCTGGCCAGCTGGCTCAGTTGGTTGGAGCACTGACCCATATACCAAAAAAAGTTGTGGATTCCATTCCAGGTCAGGGCCTATACCTCATGTTGTGGTTTCTATCCCTGATCAGGACACATATGGGAGGCCACCTAGGATGTCTCTCTTTCTTTCTCACATCCATCTCTCTCTCTCTTCTTTTCTCTCTCTCCAAAATCATTAAAAGTATATCCTCGGGTAAAAATTAAATATATATACTAGAGGCCCAGTGCATGAAATTCATGCACAGGGTGAGGGGGTGTCTCTCAGCCTGGCCTGTGCCCTCTCACAATCCGGGACCCCTAGGGTAGAGTCCCTAGGCCTGGCTAGCGATCAAGGCCTATTGGGGCTTTCCTTCCCCCAGCTGTGGGCAGCTGGCCCCGCCCCTGCTGCTGCCACCGCTTGCCATCTGTGCAGCGCTGCCCCTATGGGGCGATTGTGTGACAATGATGGGGCCCCTGACCAATCGCATTGCAACCGCCTTGGCTGGCCTGGCACCAGTGCATGTCATAGTGTGGTCACCTAGAAGGTCATCCGGACTGCCGTTCTTCTGTTTAGTCGTTTGGTCGATTTGCATATTACACTTTTATTATTATAGATAAGTGCATCTCCTCCCCCACTATACTTAATCCCAAATAACTTGTTCCATTTTTTTCCCTATAGCACTTTATCATTACAATAGTAACTTATCAGTATTTATGTTATTTGTGGCCTGCCTCTCTCCACGAAAAGCTGAACTGCACGAGGGTAAGAATGGCCACCTGTGTGGCACACTGACATACCTTTGTAGTCTAGAACCCTATCTAGCATATAGAAGATATTCAGGAAATATTTCTTAAATGGATAAAATGAAACCGATAACTGGGTAGTACTTTAATGATTACTTAGTTCAACTCCTTTCTGGACTAGGTAAAAGATCAATTTTATATTAAATTTTCTTCTAGTAAAATCTACAGTAATTATTTACAGAGGGTAAACATTGACCTACTTGTAATACATATCACTTTTTATTCATTGAAAATTAGTATCTAATATATGCTTTAGGTATTTGTGGGCAATCCATAGACCCAACTAATTATGGCTTTGCATTCAGTTTTCAACAGTCAAGATATGCTAAGTAGGATAACAATCATCCCCTAATTTTCATTAACCTAAGACTAACAGGGGTTTGTTTTTGAGCTTCTAATTATTCGTTTCATAGTGAATTGTAAATTCAGCTTGGAGATCTGGGGCCTTCTCCACACGGTCATTCTATCAACTGAATCCATCTTTCACTAAGTAGTAAAGACAAGGAAAGAAAAGTGTACAGAACTTGCAGGAAGTTTTAGGGACCAGATTTGAAAGTGTCATATATCATTTTCAGTTACATTCCATTAGCCAGAAGTAGTTACTTGGCCCCACCTGCATGAAATGTAATTGAGCAAATTATCAAGCAAGAAGAGGTGGAC